>NC_063047.1:44453525-44802275 GCF_018812025.1 Megalobrama amblycephala
GCTGGATTAGTTTTTTCAGAGCACTGTGGAGTTTGCACAAATAACATGTAATTTGGTCTAGAATTTTTATAGGGGTTGCCTGAGAAAAAACCCAGACATTTCAGATTAGGATGATATTCTGCACTCATTTGAAATTGATTTATAACATTCTGTGACAATGATCATGGATGTGGCTTTTGTGGTTTGTTATCATAAAAGCATCAGCCACTGCAGTAAATTTGTAACCGTTTTAAATGCCCACTGTCCGCTGTGCACAGTTGCCCTGAAGCCACCGGGGTGGCGGTGCCACCGGGCTTTGGCCCGTCATCGCTGCTCGCAGCTATATTTATTATTATTATTATTATTTTTCTTCCGACTATTCGGGCATTTTGGGGCCCTTACCATGCTCGAAAACTCATGAAACTTTGCACATACATTGGAACCCGCGGCCATCAGGGCCGGGCAGAAACTGGTACCCGGGCGTGGCAGGAGGGCTCGACAGCGCCCCCTTGAACAGGGTCCGAAATTTTGGTCTATATATCAAACACGCTTGCACATATAAGTATAAAACTCAGTACACATATAGACATCATCGGGCCAAGCAACTCTAAGTTATACGTCACCTCAACAGGAAGTAAGCTATTACGGGTTGTTTGAAAAACGCATGCTCTGGAATTTGATATACTCCTCCTAGGCGATTAATCCGATCACCACCAAACTCGGTCAGCATGAAGTCAAGACATTGATGATGAAAAATTGCCAGCGGATTTTTGATATCTCGAACGGTTTGGCCGTGGCGAGGCAACGAATTTATGGCAAGAAAAGGGAAACAGGAAGTGTGTTATAACTTCTGCATACATTGATTGATGTTTATGAAACTCCAGCGGTGTGTTCGTTATAGGAGTCTGATCACATGGATGTGACTATTGTGAGTCAAAGTTATAGCGCCACCAACTGGCAGCAAGAAGTGTGTCACTTTCAAAATGCATTGAGTTCACTCTGTTATGTTTACCTGATTCGCTTCAAACTTCATCAGCGTAATGTCAATACACAGCAGATGTAGACCTGTGACAGGATTCTTGATATTTGAAATATTGTTGCCATGGCAACACATCAAATTTAATAATATTCTTGAGTGTTTTTGAGGCTCTTAACATCCTTCAAATTGAATGAAACTCGATACACACATCAATATTGCAACCAGTAGACATGGACAAAGCCATAGAAATGGGCGTGGTGGAGGGGCTCAGTAGCGCCACCTTTTGACAAAAGTGGGGGGGTTAGTTTTTCCGACAGTCACCAAACTCGGTACACGTATTGTTCTCATCAAGCCGGACAATTTTCTAATTTACATTCATTAGCTCCAACCAACAGGAAGTCAGCTATTTTGGTTTGAATGTTAATTTTTTGAAAAAACAGGCTTTGAATTTAATACTACTACTCCAACAGGGTTTATACAATTTACACCAAACTTTTTTTACTTGGTGCTAATACATTAAAGTTGTTTAATTGCAAACGGATTTTGGATATCTCAAATGGTTTGGCCGTGGCAAGGCAACGAATTAATAGCAAGAAAAGGAAAACAAAGTGTTATAACTTCTGCATACATTAATTGATTTTGATGAATCTTTGACTGTGTCTTCGTTCTACAAGGCTGATCACATAGATGTGACTTTTGTGAGTCAAAGTTATAGCGCCACCAACTGGCAGCAGGAAATGTGTTACTTTCAGCATGCTTTGAGATCACCATCTTATGTTTACCCTATTTGCTTCAAACTTCATTTAAATAATGTCAAAACATGTCAGATGTAGACCTTTGAAAAGAATTGTGATATCTCAAACACAGTTGCCTTGGCAACGCATCAAACTTTTATATTGGTTTTGAATGCTTTTGAGACTCTTAGCATGCTTCAAATTGTTTGAAACTCCACACACACATCAGGATTGTTAGCCAGTAGACATGGGCAAAGCCTTAGAAACGGGCAGGGAGGAGGGGCTCTATAGCGCTACCTTGTAGTGCAGTAAATGTGGAGTGAATTTGATAGTCCTTTTATGCTTAACTGTTTTAAATGCCCATTCCCCGCCATGCACAGTTGCCCTGAAGCCACCGGGGTGGCGGTGCCACCGGGCTTTGGCCCGTCATCGCTGCTCGCAGCTATATTTATTATTATTATTAGGGCCCAAGCGAAAATTCGCGCAGGGCCCTCTTGTTCTTCTAAGGATTATTAGGGCCCAAGCGAATTAAGCGCGCAGGGCCCTCTTGTTCTTCTAAGGATTATTATTATTTATTTATTTATTTTTTTTTTTTCCGTCTTCCGGGGCTTTTTGGGGGCCTTAACATGCTCAAAAACTCTTGAAAATTGGCACACACATTGGAATCCGCGGCCATTAGGACGCCGGAGAGGCTGGTACCCGGGCGTGGCAGGGGGGCTCGACAGCGCCCCCTTGAAAAAAGTCAGAAAATTTGGTCCATATATTGAACAAACTTGCACGTATTAGTATGAAACTCAGTACACATATAGACCTCATCGGGCCGAACAACTTTCGTGCTCTAAGTTAAACGCCACGCAAACAGGAAGTCAGCTATTAAGGGTTGTTTGAAAAACGCATGCTCTGGAATTTGATATACTCCTCCTAGACGATTAATCCGATCGCCACCAAACTCGGTCAGCATGAAGTCAAGACATTGATG
Source organism: Megalobrama amblycephala (assembly GCF_018812025.1). Taxonomy (NCBI): domain Eukaryota; kingdom Metazoa; phylum Chordata; class Actinopteri; order Cypriniformes; family Xenocyprididae; genus Megalobrama; species Megalobrama amblycephala. Next base: position 44,456,197 of record NC_063047.1, read on the forward strand.
ATTAAAAATTGCCAGGGGATTTTTGATATCTCGAACGGTTTGGCCGTGGCGAGGCAACGAATTTATGGTGAGAAAAAGGAAACAGGAAATGTGTTATAACGTCTGCATACATATATTGATCTTTATGAAACTTCACGAGTGTGTTGCTTGTAGTAGTCCGATCACATGGATGTGACTATTGTGAGTCAAAGTTATAGCGCCACCAACTGGCAGCAGGAAGTGTATCACTTTTTGAATTGCTTTGAGATCACCCTCTTATTTTTACCTGATTTGCTTCAAACTTCATCAGTGTAATGTCAATACACAGCAGATGTAGACATATGACAGGATTTTTGATATTTGAAATATTGTTGCCATGGCAACAGGTCAAACTGTAATAATATTCTTGAGTGTTTTTTAGGCTCTTAACATGCTTCAAATTGCATGAAACTCGACACACACATCAATATTGTCAACCAGTAGACATGGACAAAGCCATAGAAATGGGTCTGGTGGAGGGGCTCAGTAGCGCCACCTTTTGACAAAAGTGGGGGGTTAGTTTTTCCTACAGTCACCAAACTCGGTACACATATTGTTCTCATCAAGCCGGACAATTTTCTAATTTACATTCATTAGCTCCGACCAACAGGAAGTCAGCTATTTTGGTTTGAATGTTAATTTTTTGAAAAAACAGGCTATGAATTTTATACTACTGCTCCTACAGGGTTTATCCAATTTACACCAAGCTTTTTTTAACTTGTTGCTAACACATTGAAGTTGTTTAATTGCAAACGGATTTTGGATATCTCAAACGGTTTGGCCGTGGCGAGGCAACGAATTTATGGCAAGAAAAGGGAAACAAAGTGTTATAACTTCTGCATACATTAATTGATTTTGATGAAACTTCGGCTTAGTCTTCGTTGTACAAGGCTGATCACATGGATGTGACTATTGTGATTCAAAGTCATAGCGCCACCAACTGGAAGCAGAAAATGTGTCACTTTCAGCATACATTGAGATCACCCTCTTATTTTTACCTGATTTGCTTCAAAATTCATCAGAATAATGTTAAAACTTGGCACATGTAATCCTTTGAAAATGGGCAGGGAGGAGGGGCTCTATAGCGGCACCTTGTAGTGCAGTAAATGTGGAGTGAATTTGACATAGTCCTTTGATGTTTAACCGTTTTAAGTGCCTATTGCCCGCTGTGCACAGTTGCCCTGAAGCCACCGGGGTGGCGGTGCCACCGGGCTTGGGCCCGCCATCGCTGCTCGCAGCTATATTTATTATTCTTCTCCAAAGTAAATCGCATTTTAGAGGGCCTAAACGTGCTCGAAAACTCATGAAACTTTGCACACACGTCAGAAGTGGTGAAAATTTACGTCTGTTATGGGTTTCGGAATTGGGCGTGGCAAAATGGCTCGATAGCGCCATCTAACGTACAGCCCCGCTCGCTACATAACACTAGGGGTTTGAAATTCGGTACACACATTTATCAGCCCAGTACCTACAAAAAATTATCTTGGAGCGAAATCCGAAACCAAACAGGAAGTCAGATATTTTGAATTAATTCACCATTTTTTGCATATTCCAGACGTTGTACTTTAACGAACTCCTCCTAGAGATTTAATCAGATCAATGTCATTTTTGGTCAGTCTAATCTAAAGGCCTTTGTGACGTTAAATTGCGAAGATCTAGAGTTTTCACTGAAGGGCGTGTCCGTGGCGGCCTGACAAAGTTTGATGTTTTCGCCATGAAAAAGGAAGTTGTTGTAACTCTATTATACAATGTCGGATCTGCCCCAAACTTCACATGCTTTATTAGAGTCCTGACCTGAAGACATCTTCATAACAATATTCAGTTACAGTCATAGCGCCACCTGCAGGCAACAGGAAATGACATGTTTTACACTGTGATTAACTCCTCATGGAGATTTAACCAGATCAACATCATATGTTGTCAGTCTAATCTTAAGACCTTAGCGATGATAAATGTCAATGATCTTGAGTTTTCGGTGAAGGGCGTGTCCGTGGCGGCCTGACAAAGTCTGATGTTTCGCCATGAAAGAGGAAACTGTTGTAACTCAGGCATACTATGTCCGATCCGCTCCAAACTTCACATGTGTGATAAGAGTCCTGGCCTAAAGACATCTGTATGATAATATTCAGTTAGTCATAGCGCCACCTGCTGGCAACAGGAAGTGCCATGCTTAATAATGTAATTCACTACCAGATTCACATTTCATCATGCCACGAAGTACCAGACATGCTAGAAACACGTTAAATCATGCAACACTTGGCTGAGTGCTAATGTATGCGATTAACGCCACGAAAGAAACAGGAAATTGTTGTAACTCAGGCACACAATGTCCGATCTGCTTCAAACTTCACGTGTTCAATGATAGTCCTGGCCCGAAGACATAAACATGGCAAAATTCAATTACGGTAAAAGCGCCACCTGTTGGCCGCAGGAAGTGTGGCATTTCGAAATGACTTTGGCATAATTCTCCTGTATTCACTCACTTAAATGCATGACGCCCACTGTTCACTGTTTTCCTGAGGCCAACGGGTGGCGGTGAGCCCGGGTGCGAGGGCCCTCTCAACGCTGCTTGCAGCTTTAATTAGGGCCCAAGCCAATGAAATGGCGAAGGGCCCTCTTGTTCTTCTAAGGATTATTATTATTATTTTTTTTTTTTTATTTTTTTTTTTTTCGTCTTCTGGGGCTTTTTGGGGGCCTTAACATGCTCAAAAACTCCTGAAAATTTGCACACACATTGGAATCTGCGGCCATTAGGACGCCGCAGAGGCTGGTACCCGGGCGTGGCAGGGGGGCTCGACAGCGCCCCCTTGAAAAAAGTCTGAAAATTTGGTCCATATATTAAACACGCTTGCACGTATTAGTATGAAACTCGGTACACATATAGACCTCATCGGGCCGAACAACTTTCGTGCTCTAAGTTAAACGCCACACCAACAGGAAGTCAGCTATTAAGGGTTGTTTGAAAAACGCATGCTCTGGAATTTGATATACTCCTCCTAGGCGATTAATCCGATCACCACCAAACTCGGTCAGCATGAAGACAAGACATTGATGATTAAAAATTGCCAGCGGATTTTTGATATCTCGAACGGTTTGGCCGTGGCGAGGCAACGAATTTATGGCGAGAAAATGAAACAGGAAATGTGTTATAAAGTCTGCATACATATATTGATCTTTATGAAACTTCACGAGTGTGTTGGTTGTAGTAGTCTGATCACATGGATGTGACTATTGTGAGTCAAAGTTATAGCGCCACCAACTGGCAGCAGGAAGTGTATCACTTTTTGAAATGCTTTGAGATCACCCTCTTATTTTTACCTAATTTGCTTCAAACTTCATCAGTGTAATGTCAATACATAGCAGATGTAGACCTATGACAGGATTTTTGATATTTGAAATATTGTTGCCATGGCAACAGGTCAAACTGTAATAATATTCTTGAGTGTTTTTGAGGCTCTTAACATGCTTCAAATTGCATGAAACTCGACACACACATCAATATTGTCAACCAGTAGACATGGACAAAGCCATAGAAATGGGCGTGGTGGAGGGGCTCAGTAGCGCCACCTTTTGATAAAAGTGGGGGGGTTAGTTTTTCCTACAGTCACCAAACTCGGTACACATATTGTTCTCATCAAGCCGGACAATTTTCTAATTTACATTCATTAGCTCCGACCAACAGGAAGTCGGCTATTTTTGTTTGAATGTTAATTTTTTGAAAAAACAGGCTATGAATTTTATACTACTACTCCTACAGGGTTTATCCAATTTACACCAAGCTTTTTTTAACTTGTTGCTAACACATTGAAGTTGTTTAATTGCAGACGGATTTTGGATATCTCAAACGGTTTGGCTGTGGCGAGGCAACGAATTTATGGCGAGAACAAGGAAACAGGAAATGTGTTATAACGTCTGCATACATATATTGATCTTTATGAAATTCACGAGTGTGTTGGTTGTAGTAGTCTGATCACATGGATGTGACTATTGTGAGTCAAAGTTATAGCGCCACCAACTGGCAGCAGGAAGTGTATCACTTTTTGAAATGCTTTGAGATCACCCTCTTATTTTTACCTAATTTGCTTCAAACTTCATCAGTGTAATGTCAATACATAGCAGATGTAGACCTATGACAGGATTTTTGATATTTGAAATATTGTTGCCATGGCAACAGGTCAAACTGTAATAATATTCTTGAGTGTTTTTGAGGCTCTTAACATGCTTCAAATTGCATGAAACTCGACACACACATCAATATTGTCAACCAGTAGACATGGACAAAGCCATAGAAATGGGCGTGGTGGAGGGGCACAGTAGCGCCACCTTTTGACAAAAGTGGGGGGTTAGTTTTTTCTACAGTCACCAAACTCGGTACACATATTGTTCTCATTAAGCCAGACAATTTTCTAATTTACATTCATTAGCTCCGACCAACAGGAAGTCGGCTATTTTTGTTTGAATGTTAATTTTTTTTTAAAACAGGCTATGAATTTTATACTACTACTCCTACAGGGTTTATCCAATTTACACCAAGCTTTTTTAACTTGTTGTTAACACATTGAAGTTGTTTAATTGCAAACGGATTTTGGATATCTCAAACGGTTTGGCCGTGGCGAGGCAACGAATTTATGGCAAGAAAAGGGAAACAAAGTGTTATAACTTCTGCATACATTAATTGATTTTGATGAAACTTCGGCTTAGTCTTCGGTGTTCAAGGCTGATCACATGGATGTGACTATTGTGATTCAAAGTCATAGCGCCACCAACTGGAAGCAGAAAATGTGTCACTTTCAGCATACTTTGAGATCACCCTCTTATTTTTACCTGATTTGCTTCAAAATTCATCAGAATAATGTTAAAACTTGGCACATGTAATCCTTTGAAAATGGGCAGGGAGGAGGGGCTCTATAGCGGCACCTTGTAGTGCAGTAAATGTGGAGTGAATTTGACATAGTCCTTTGATGTTTAACCGTTTTAAGTGCCTATTGCCCGCTGTGCACAGTTGCCCTGAAGCCACCGGGGTGGCGGTGCCACCGGGCTTGGGCCCGCCATCGCTGCTCGCAGCTATATTTATTATTTTTTTTTATTTTTTTTTATTTTTTCCGTCTTCCGGGGCTTTTTGGGGGCCTTAACATGCTCAAAAACTCTTGAAAATTGGCACACACATTGGAATCCGCGGCCAACAGGGCCGGGCAGAAGCTGGTACCCGGGCGTGGCAGGGGGGCTCAACAGCGCCCCCTTGAAAAAGGTCTGAAAATTTGGTCCATATATTAAACACGCTTGCACGTATTAGTCTGAAACTCGGTACACATATAGACCTCATCGGCCGAACAACTTTCGTGCTCTAAGTTAAACGTCACGCCAACAGGAAGTCAGCTATTAAGGGTTGTTTGAAAAACGCATGCTCTGGAATTTGATATACTCCTCCTAGACGATTAATCCGATCGCCACCAAACTCGGTCAGCATGAAGTCAAGACACTGATGATTAAAAATTGCCAGGGATTTTTGATATCTCGAACGGTTTGTCCGTGGCGAGGCAACGAATTTATGGCGAGAAAAAGGAAACAGGAAATGTGTTATAACGTCTGCATACATATATTGATCTTTATGAAACTTCACAAGTGTGTTCGTTATAGGAGTCTGATCACATGTATGTGACTATTGTGAGTCAAAGTTATAGCGCCACCAACTGGCAGCAGGAAGTGTATCACTTTTTGAAATGTTTTGAGATCACCCTCTTATTTTTACCTGATTTGCTTCAAACTTCATCAGTGTAATGTCAATACACAGCAGATGTAGACTATGACAGGATTTTTGATATTTGAAATATTGTTGCCATGGCAACAGGTCAAACTGTAATAATATTCTTGAGTGTTTTTGAGGCTCTTAACATGCTTCAAATTGCATGAAACTCGACACACACATCAATATTGTCAACCAGTAGACATGGACAAAGCCATAGAAATGGGCGTGGTGGAGGGGCTCAGTAGCGCCACCTTTTGACAAAAGTGGGGGGGTTTGTTTTTCCTACAGTCACCAAACTTGGTACACATATTGTTCTCATCAAGCCGGACAATTTTCTAATTTACATTCATTAGCTCCGACCAACAGGAAGTCAGCTATTTTGGTTTGAATGTTAATTTTTTGAAAAAACAGGCTATGAATTTTATACTACTACTCCTACAGGGTTTATCCAATTTACACCAAGCTTTTTTTAACTTGTTGCTAACACATTGAAGTTGTTTAATTGCAAACGGATTTTGGATATCTCAAACGGTTTGGCCGTGGCGAGGCAACGAATTTATGGCAAGAAAAGGGAAACAAAGTGTTATAACTTCTGCATACATTAATTGATTTTGATGAAACTTCGGCTTAGTCTTCGTTGTACAAGGCTGATCACATGGATGTGACTATTGTGATTCAAAGTCATAGCGCCACCAACTGGAAGCAGAAAATGTGTCACTTTCAGCATACATTGAGATCACCCTCTTATTTTTACCTGATTTGCTTCAAAATTCATCAGAATAATGTTAAAACTTGGCACATGTAATCCTTTGAAAATGGGCAGGGAGGAGGGGCTCTATAGCGGCACCTTGTAGTGCAGTAAATGTGGAGTGAATTTGACATAGTCCTTTGATGTTTAACCGTTTTAAGTGCCTATTGCCCGCTGTGCACAGTTGCCCTGAAGCCACCGGGGTGGCGGTGCCACCGGGCTTGGGCCCGCCATCGCTGCTCGCAGCTATATTTATTATTATTATTATTTTTCTTACGACTATTCTGGCATTTTTGGGGCCCTTACCATGCTCGAAAACTCATGAAACTTTGCACATACATTGGAATCCGCGGCCATCAGGGCCGGGCAGAAGCTGGTACCCGGGCGTGGCAGGAGGGCTCGACAGCGCCCCCTTGAACAGGGTCCGAAATTTTGGTCTATATATCAAACACGCTTGCACATATAAGTATAAAACTCAGTACACATATAGACATCATCGGGCCAAACAACTTTCGTACTCTAAGTTATACGTCACCTCAACAGGAAGTAAGCTATTACGGGTTGTTTGAAAAACACATGCTCTGGAATTTGATATACTCCTCCTAGGCGATTAATCCGATCACCACCAAACTCGGTCAGCATGAAGTCAAGACAATGATGATGAAAAATTGCCAGTGGATTTTTGATATCTCGAACGGTTTGGCCGTGGCGAGGCAACGAATTTATGGCGAGAAAAGGGAAACAGGAAGTGTGTTATAACTTCTGCATACATTGATTGATGTTTATGAAACTTCAGCGGTGTGTTCATTATAGGAGTCTGATCACATGGATGTGACTATTGTGAGTCAAAGTTATTGCGCCACCAACTGGCAGCAAGAAGTGTGTCACTTTCAAAATGCATTGAGTTCACTCTGTTATGTTTACCTGATTTGCTTCAAACTTCATCAGTGTAATGTCAATACACAGCAGATGTAGACCTGTGACAGGATTCTTGATATTTTAAATATTGTTGCCATGGCAACACATCAAACTTTAATAATATTCTTGAGTGTTTTTGAGGCTCTTAACATCCTTCAAATTGCATGAAACTCGATACACACATCAATATTGTCAACCAGTAGACATGGACAAAGCCATAGAAATGGGCGTGGTGGAGGGGCTCAGTAGTGCCACCTTTTGACAAAAGTGGGGGGGTTAGTTTTTCCTACAGTCACCAAACTCGGGACACATATTGTTCTCATCAAGCCGGACAATTTTCTAATTTACATTCATTAGCTCCAACCAACATGAAGTCAGCTATTTTGGTTTGAATGTTAATTTTTTTAAAAAACAGGCTTTGAATTTAATACTACTACTCCAACAGGGTTTATACAATTTACACCAAACTTTTTTTACTTGGTGCTAATACATTGAAGTTGTTTAATTGCAAACGGATTTTGGATATCTCAAATGGTTTGGCCGTGGCGAGGCAACAAATTAATAGCAAGAAAAGGGAAACAAAGTGTTATAACTTCTGCATACATTAATTGATTTTGATGAATCTTCGGCTGTGTCTTCGTTATACAAGGCTGATCACATAGATGTGACTATTGTGAGTCAAAGTTATAGCGCCACCAACTGGCAGCAGGAAATGTGTTACTTTCAGCATGCTTTGAGATCACCATCTTATGTTTACCCTATTTGCTTGAAACTTCATTTAAATAATGTGAAAACATGTCAGATGTAGACCTTTGAAAAGAATTGTGATATCTCGAACACAGTTGCCTTGGCAACGCATCAAACTTTTATATTGGTTTTGAATGCTGTTGAGACTCTTAGCATGCTTCAAATTGTTTGAAACTCCACACACACATCAGGATTGTTAGCCAGTAGACATGGGCAAAGCCTTAGAAACGGGTAGGGAGGAGGGGCTCTATAGCGCTACCTTGTAGTGCAGTAAATGTGGAGTGAATTTGACAGTCCTTTTATGCTTAACTGTTTTAAATGCCCATTGCCCGCCATGCACAGTTGCCCTGAAGCCACAGGGGTGGCGGTGCCACCGGGCTTTGGCCCGTCATCGCTGCTCGCAGCTATATTTATTATTTTTTTTTTTTTTCTAAGTTTTTGGGGTTTTTGGGGCCCTTAACATGCTCAAAAACTCTTGAAATTTTGCACACGGGTCAGAACGCGCGGCCATTACAGCCGGACAGAAGCTGGTACCCAGGCGTGGTAGGGGGGCTCGACAGCACCCCCTTGAATTGGGCCCGAAAACTTGGTCCATATATCAAACACGCTTGCACATATAAGTCTAAAACTTGGTACACATATAGATCTCATCAGGCCAAACAACTTTCGTACTCAAAGTTATACGTCACCTCAACAGGAAGTCAGCTATTATGGGTTGTTTGAAAAACGCATGCTCTGGAATTTGATATACTCCTCCTAGGCGATTAATCCGATCACCACCAAACTCGGTCAGCATGAAGTCAAGACATTGATGATGAAAAATTGCCAGTGGATTTTTGATATCTCGAACGGTTTGGCCGTGGCGAGGCAACAAATTTATGGCGAGAAAAGGGAAACAGGAAGTGTGTTATAACGTCAGCATACATTGATTGATGTTTATGAAACTTCAGCGGTGTGTTCGTTATAGGAGTCTGATCACATGGATGTGACTATTGTGAGTCAAAGTTAGAGCGCCACCAACTGGCAGCAAGAAGTGTGTCACTTTCAAAATGCATTGAGTTCACTCTGTTATGTTTACCTGATTTGCTTCAAACTTCATCAATCTAATGTCAATACACAGCAGATTTAGTCCTGTGACAGGATTCTTGATATTTTAAATATTGTTGCCATGGCAACACATCAAACTTTAATAATATTCTTGAGTGTTTTTGAGGCTCTTAACATCCTTCAAATTGCATGATACTCGATACACACATCAATATTGTCAACCAGTAGACATGGAAAAAGCCATAGAAATGGGCGTGGTGGAGGGGCTCAGTAGCGCCACCTTTTGACAAAAGTGGGGGGGTTAGTTTTTCCTACAGTCACCAAACTCGGTACACATATTGTTCTCATCAAGCCGGACAATTTTCTAATTTACATTCATTAGCTCCAACCAACAGGAAGTCAGCTATTTTGGTTTGAATGTTAATTTTTTTTAAAAACAGGCTTTGAATTTAATACTACTACTCCAACAGGGTTTATACAATTTACACCAAACTTTTTTTACTTGGTGCTAATACATTGAAGTTGTTTAATTGCAAATGGATTTTGGATATCTCAAATGGTTTGGCCGTGGCGAGGCAACGAATTAATAGCAAGAAAAGGGAAACAAAGTGTTATAACTTCTGCATACATTAATTGATTTTGATGAATCTTCGGCTGTGTCTTCGTTCTACAAGGCTGATCACATAGATGTGACTATTGTGAGTCAAAGTTATAGCGCCACCAACTGGCAGCAGGAAATGTGTTACTTTCAGCATGCTTTGAGATCACCATCTTATGTTTACCCTATTTGCTTCAAACTTCATTTAAATAATGTCAAAACATGTCAGATGTAGACCTTTGAAAAGAATTGTGATATCTCAAACACAGTTGCCTTGGCAACGCATCAAACTTTTATATTGGTTTTGAATGCTTTTGAGACTCTTAGCATGCTTCAAATTGTTTGAAACTCCACACACGCATCAGGATTGTTAGCCAGTAGACATGGGCAAAGCCTTAGAAATGGGCAGGGAGGAGGGGCTCTATAGCGCTATCTTGTAGTGTAGTAAATGTGGAGTGAATTTGACAGTCCTTTTATGCTTAACTGTTTTAAATGCCCATTGCCCGCCATGCACAGTTGCCCTGAAGCCACAGGGGTGGCGGTGCCACCGGGCTTTGGCCCGTCATCGCTGCTCGCAGCTATATTTATTTATTTATTTTTTCTAAGTTTTTGGGGCCCTTAACATGCTCAAAAACTCTTCAAATTTTGCACACGGGTCAGAACCCGCGGCCATTACAGCCGGAGAAAAGCTGGTACCCGGGCAGAGGGGCTCGACAGCGCCCCCTTGAATTGGGTCAGAAAACGTGGTCTATATATCAAACACGCTTGCACATACAAGTATAAAACTCGGTACACATATAGACTTTATCGGGCCGAACAACTTTCGTACTCTACGTTATACGTGACCTCAACAGGAAGTCAGCTATTATGGGTTGTTTGAAAAACGCATGCTCTGGAATTTGATATACTCCTCCTAGACGATTAATCCGATCACCACCAAACTTGGTCAGCATGAAGTCAAGACATTGATGATGAAAAATTGCCAGCGAATTTTTGATATCTTGAACGGTTTGGCTGTGGCGAGGCAATGAATTTATGGCGAGAAAAGGGAAACAGGAAATGTGTTATAACTTCTGCATATATTGATTGATCTTTATGAAACTTCACGAGTGTGTTGGTTGTAATAGTCCGATCACATGGATGTGACTATTGTGAGTCAAAGTTATACTGCCACCAACTGGCAGCAGGAAGCGTGTCACTTTCAAAATGCTTTGAGATCACCATCTTATTTTTATCCGATTTGCTTCAAACTTCACCACAATAATGTCAAAACATGGCAGATGTAGACCTTTGAAAAGAATTGTGATATCTCAAACATAGTTGCCTTGGCAACACGTCAAACTTTAATAATATTCTTAGGCGTTTTTGAAGCCATTAACATGCTTCAAATTGGATGAAACTCGACACACATATCATTATTGTCATACAGTAGATATGGACAAAGCCTTAGAAATGGGCGGGGAGCAGGGGCTCTGCAGCGCCACCTTTTGACAAAAGTGGGGGGTTTAGTTTAACCTACAGTCACCAAACTCGTTACACTTATTGTTCTCATTAAACTGGACAACTTTCTCATTTACAGTCATTAGCTCTGACCAACAGGAAGTCAGATATTTTGGTTTAAATGTGGATTTTTCAAACATTCTTACGCACACACATAAGCTCTCTTAGACGTAGGGTCTCAGTCCCCCTTCCCCCTCCCTCTGTGTGTGTGTGTGTGTGTGTGTGTGTGTGTGTGAGTGAGTGAAAGTGAGAGACAGAGAGACAGAGAGAGTTTTACAGCCTTGATGAGTTATTTAACCCTTTTATTGCAGACTCACTGTGCTTAAGAGTTTATTCCCAACCCTTACTCAAACACATCTGAAGCAGCTAATCAGGCCAGTTCATTTGTAGGCCCCTGACAACATATTAATACATTATTAGTTTGATAATTAGGATTAATTAAAATTTAAAAACACACTGCAAAAGTATGCTTTTGCTGCATAAGATTGGGGCACAAACAACAGCTCAGGGAGGTCAAAAACATGAAGTGTGAGGATTATTGACTAGCCTTATTCCTGACTAGCATACTGCGTTTCAAATTACGGGTTCCACTTCCGGTTTGGTGAACTTCCATTCAAAAAAACTGAAACTTATCCTTTCAAATCATATGGTTGCCCTACAATTAAAGCTTATCTGTCAGCTTGACTGTGTCACGGGTGCACACAAGAACAAGATGGTAGATCCAAGCGCAGCATTAGTGTTTATTGGGCAATCCAAAATCGTAGTCCAGAGAACAGGCAAGGGTCAAAATCCAAATAACAGTCCACAAAAAACAACAAGCCAGGAGTACAAAAGTGCACGTAACAAATACAACAAACCACAAACAAAGGCAGAAACAACAGAGACTAAATACACAGACACTAATGACAAAATATACAACAGCTGGGTGCAATGATGAATAGTGATTAGTCCGGGGAGTGTGTTATGGGAAATGTAGTCCATGAAATGGGTGAAACAGAGAGTCCGGGAAGAAGTGCCCTCTAGTGGCTGAAGGGCACTCTCACAGGTGATCGTGACAGACTGAATCAGCTGTCAATTTCTTTCATGTTTTATTTTCAGACATCATGAGAATTACATAACGCTTGGTATTGTAATATGTTATAACAAAAATATCTATGGCAAGAGCTCTTTTCAGCAGCTGCTTTCTATCCTCCAGAATATTTTATTTTGTCTCTTTGCATACTGCTGTAAATAGTATGAAAAAGGACAGCATATACTGTACATTTGTGGTCTGTTCTCTCTATATAATTTACAATACATCCCATTAATAATTCACTGGAATGCACAAAGAATCTCCTCAAAGCCTCACGTCTCTTTCCAGGTTTGTTTCACAGGTAAATACAATTTATTAAAATGGAAATCACTTTGAAATAGTATCACACAATGCTGAAGTTCATGACCTTTTTTATTAAGGCAATGTATAACATTATATATATATATATATCACTATAGCATATGTTCAACCCATCTGTTATTGCTGTGGAAAAAATCACACCTTTACATGGCTAATGAAATTACGTTGTTGATGCTTTCACACTTTTAAATGTCCATTTATTGTTCATTGCTTGAAGGGTGAGTAGAATAATGCCATCTTATTGTACCCAGTTTAAAAAGATCATAGTGTCTATCACTGACTGTTTACAGTTTAACGGAAATTACTCCCATAATTCGTGCAAAGCGTCGTGGGGCGTTGGAATAATGTGGATACAACATCAGCAATCACAGACATTCGCATTAAGGCTAAATTAGATTTCTCAGAGCACGGTGGAGTTTGCACATAACAGTATGTAATTTGCTCTAGAATTTTTTTAGGGTTTGTCTGAGAAAAAACACAGACATGGCAGATTAGGATGATATTTTGCACTCATTGTTTGATTTAAATTAAATTACGATTGTATGTTTAGTAATTGAACCTGGATGAATTCAAAATGAAGGTACTATACTTCAGATCAGTAAAAAGATAAGAAAACTGTTAGTCTTTGTTGTTTTTTTTTTAAGTTCGAATGACAAAATAGCTGTGTTAGGCACTGATTAAAGTGTATTGATTCTGTGTTTTCATTGTATGAGTTTTAATGAACTTTAAAACTTGGAAAATAAAACTGCATTGTTTAGGGTACAATGCAATATTTTGTGTGTAGTTATTTATTTGTAACTATTATCATATAATCAATGTTAAAATAATAGTTTGGTATAACACAACATTTACTTATAGTGTACAGCCTTAATATGGTTTGAAAGAAATATGTGTATAAATTTAATAAGGTAGTAGCAGTAGGAGTAAAAAAAAAAATCATGTATTTGTCATCTTAAAGGAGGCAAGCTGACAGGGAAATATATGTAAGAAAATATTTGTTATTCTAAAACTTGATCTATAGTGGACAATTGTAGTGTAATAGCAGTCTTCTGGCAGCTGAAATGGTTAAAAGTTAATATGCTGTTTGGAACAAAAACACTAAAAACATGGCTGAAGTTTGAAGTAAAAGCTGCTGCAGTAAATGTGGTGTGATATTGACATAGTACTTTTATGTTTAACCGTTTTAAATGCCCATTGCCCGCTGTGCACAGTTGACCTGAAGCCACCGGGGTGGCGGTGCCACCGGCTTTGGCCCGTCATCGCTGCTCGCAGCTATATTTATTTATTTTTTTTTATTTTATTTTTCCGTCTTCCGGGGCTTTTTTGGGGCCTTAACATGCTCAAAAACTCTTGAAAATTGGCACACACATTGGAATCCGTGGCCATCAGGGCCAGGCAGAAGCTGGTACCCGGGCGTGGCAGGGGGGCTCGACAGCGCCCCCTTGAAAATTCTGAAAACTTGGTCCATATATTAAACACACTTGCACGTATTTGTATGAAACTTGGTACGTCACCACAACAGGAAGTCAGATATTATGGGTTGTTTGAAAAACGCATGGTCTGGAATTTGATGTACTCTTCCTAGGCGATTAATCCGATCACCACCAAACTCAGTCAGCATGAAGTCAAGACACTGATGATGAAAAATTGCTAGCAGATTTTTGATATCTCGAACGGTTTGACCGTGGCGAGGCAACAGATTTATGGCGAGAAAAGGAAAACAGGAAATGTGTTATAACTTCTGCATACATTGATTGATGTTTATGAATCTTCAGCGGTGTGTTCGTTATAGGAGTCTGATCACATGGATGTGACTATTGTGAGTCAAAGTTATAGCGCCACCAACTGGCAGCAAGAAGTGTGTCACTTTCAAAATGCATTGAGTTCACTCTGTTATGTTTACCTGATTTGCTTCAAACTTCATCAGTGTAATAACACACACATCAATTTTGTCAACCATTAGACATGGACAAAGCCATAGAAATGGGCGTGGTGGAGGGGCTCAGTAGCGCCAACTTTTGACAAAAGTGGGGGGGTTAGTTTAACCTACACTCACCAAACTTGGTACACATATTGAGCCGGACAATTCATCACTCATCAAGCCGGACAATTTTCTAATTTACACTTATTAGCTCTGACCAACAGGAAGTCAGCTATTTTGGTTTGAATGTGGATTTTTTGAAAAAACAGGCTATGAATTTTATACTACTACTCCTACAGGGTTTATACAATTTACACCAAACTTTTTTAACTTGGTGCTAATACATTGAAGTTGTTGAATTGCAAACGGATTTTGGATATCTCAAACAGTTTGGCTGTAACGAGGCAACAAATTTATGGCAAGAAAAGGGAAACAAAGTGTTATAACTTCTGCATACATTAATTGATTGTGATGAATCTTCGGCTGTGTGTTCGTTGTACAAGGCTGATCACATAGATGTGACTATTGTGAGTCAAAGTTATAGCGCCACCAACTGGCAGTAGAAAGTGTCACTTTCAGCATGCTTTGAGATCATCCTCTTATTTTGACCCGATTTGCTTCAAACTTCATCAGAATAATGTTAAAACATGGCAGATGTAGTCCTTTGAAAACGGGCAGGGAGGAGGGGCTCTATAGAGCCACCTTGTAGTGCAGTAAATGTGGAGTGAATTTGACATAGTCCTTTGATGTTTAACCGTTTCAAATGCTGTGCACAATTGCCCTGAAGCCACTGAGGTGGCGGTGCCAGGCCCTTTTGTTTTTATAAGGAGAATTATTTTTTTTCCGTCATCCGGGGCTTTTTAGGGGCCTTAATGTTCTCAAAAACTCTTGAAAATTGGCACACACATTGGAATCTGTGGCCATTAGGACACCGCAGAGGATGGGACCTGGGCGTGGCAGGGGGGCTCGACAGTGCCCCCTTGAATGGTGTCCGAAAACTTGGTCCATATATTGAACACACTTGCACGTATTAGTATGAAACTCGGTACACATATAGACCTCATCGGGACGAACAACTTTCATGCTCTAAGTTAAACGCCAGCTCAACAGGAAGTCAGCTATTATGGGTTGTTTGAAAAATGCATGCTCTGGAATTTGATATACTCCTCCTAGGCGATTAATCCGATCACCACCAAACTCGGTCAAAATGAAGTCAAGACATTGAGGATGTAAAATTGTGAGCAGATTTTTGATATCTCGAACGGTTTGGCTGTGGTGAGGCAAAAAATTTATGGCGAGAAAAGGGAAACAGGAAATTTGTTATAACCTCTGCATACATTGATTGATGTTTATGAAATTTCAGCTGTGTGTTCGTGTGTTCACCAACTGGCAGCAGAAAGTGTGTTACTTTCAAAATGCTTTAAGATCACCCTCTAATTTTTACCCAATTTGCTTCAAACTTCATTAGAATAATGTCAAGACATAACGAATGAAGACCTGTAAAAAGATTTTTAATATTTTTAAACACTGTTGCCATAGCAACAGATCAAACTTCAATATTTGTTTTGGATGGGTTTGAGACACTTAGCATGCTTCTAATTGCATGAAACTCGACTCATATGTCAGAATTGTCATCCAGTAGACATGGGCAAAGCCTCAGAAACAGGCAGAAAGGAGGGCCTCTATAGGCCTATTTAATGTTTGTAAACATTCAGGATGCTCTCGCATCATGGTTGCAGAAAACACGGGAGTGATAACCAGTACGACTAGAGAGTTACGACGAAGCAGTTCAAAGTAGTTAAGATTTAGAAACATTATTTTTATTTGTTATTTTTTTTAAATGTTGTCCGCATATCACAGCAGCTTGTCACCCAGCGATAAGCACTGTTATTTTTTTTTAAAAATTAACGTTACCGAGTGGGATACAGCTTACGGATCCGTTTGCCATAGCACCTTGTCAGTGGTTAAATGACGAAACGAAATGGCCAAGCAACCAGTGGCCAGAGATATATAATTACCTGATTGACACCCCAAGTGTATATACTCAGGAGAAGCTAAAAGCGTATAAGTCTCTTGACGCGTACAACTTTGTTTTTTGTTTTGTTTTTGTTTAAAAGAATTAAAAGAATAAAAAAAGTTAATTTTGAGTTTATATCTCACAATTCTGACTTTTATTTCTTGAGAATCTGAGTTTATATCTCACATTTCTTACAAAGAAAAACAGAATTGTGAGATATACTCGTTATTCTGTCTTTTCTGAATTTCAATTTATCCCGCAATTCTGACTTTTTCCCCTCAGAATTGTGAAATAAACTCACAATTGCGAGTAATAAAGTCCGAACTGGGAGTAATAAACACGCAAATGCAAGAAAAAAACTCAGAATTGTGAAATAAAAATTTTATAGACTATTTTTAAAAGTTATCTATGTGAAATGTTATATGTTTAAATATTATTTCATGCTGTAACTGCTATGTATGTATGTCCTCTGAACTGCATATGTGAATATTGGAATCAGAATCAGAAAGAGCTTTATTGCCAGGTATGTTGTTTACACATACTAGGAATTTGTTTTAGTGACAGAAGCTCCACAGTGCAACAGAGTAACAGTGACAAGACAAGTCACATAACAAAAAGAATAAAATAATAATATACAAATTTACAAGATAGCCAAAGTGCAAAAAAAGCAAAAAATAATATATAACATAGACAACTGTATGTACAGTTATGTGTGCAAATCTGAAATATAAATAAGCGTTTTAGTAAATAATGTGTAATAGTGTTGTGTGTTCCGTGTTTGTCAAGTGTTCATGAGATGGACTGCTTGAGGGAAGAAACTGTTCCTGTGTCTGGTCGTTCTGATGCTCAGGGCTCTGTAGCATCGACCAAATGGCAACAGTTCAAAGAGGGAGTGTGCTGGATGTGAGGGGTCCAGAGTGATCTTCTTTGCCCTTTTTCTCACTCTGGATAAGTACAGTTCTTGGATAGTGGGGAGGGTTGTACCAATGATTCGCTCAGCAGACCGGACTACCCTATGTAGTCTTCTGAGGTCAGATTTGGTAGCTGAGCTGAACCAGACAGTAATTGAAGTGCAGAGGATGGATTCAATGATGGCAGAGTAGAACTGTTTCAGCAGCTCCTGTGGCAGGTTGAACTTCCTCAGCTGGTGAAGGAAGTACAACCTCTGCTGGGCCTTTTTCACAATGGACTCGATGTGGTTGTCCCACTTCAGGTCCTGGGAGATGGTGGTGCCCAGGAACCTGAATGACTCCACTGCTGCCACAGTGATGTTCATGATGGTGAGTGGGGGGAGAGCAGGGGGGTTTCTCCTGAAGTCCATGGTCATCTCCAATGTCTTGAGCGTGTTGAGCGTGTTGAGCTCCAGGTTGTTAAGACTGCACCAGACAGCCAGCTGTTCAACCTCCAGTCTGTAAGCAGACTCGTCACCGTCCCGGATGAGGCTGATCAGTGTGGTGTCATCTGCAAACTTCAGGAGCTTGACAGAGGGGTCTTTAGAGGTGCAGTCGTTGGTGTAGAGGGAGAAGAGCAGTGGGGAGAGAACACAGCCCTGAGGGGCGCTGGTGCTGATGGTGAGGGTGCTGGATGAGAATTTTCCCAGCCTCACTAGCTGCTGCCTGTCTGTCAGGAAGCTGGTGATCCACTGACAGACAGAGGTGGGCACGGAGAGCTGAGTTAGTTTGGGCTGGAGGAGTGATGGGATGATGGTGTTAAAAGCAGAGCTGAAGTCCACAAACAGGATCCTCACATAAGTCCCTGGTCTGTCCAGATGCTGGAGAACATAATGCAGTCCCATATTGACTGCATCATCCACGGACCTGTTTGCTCGGTAAGCAAACTGCAGGGGGTCCAGTAAGGGTCCAGTGATGTCCTTCAGATAAGCCAGAACCAGTCTTTCAAATGACTTCATGGCCACAGACGTTAGAGCCACAGGTCTGTAGTCATTTAGTCCAGTAGTTTTGGGTTTCTTTGGGATGGGGATGATGGTGGAGCGTTTGAAGCATGAGGGGACTTTGCACAGCTCCAGTGATCTGTTGAAGATCTGTGTGAAGATGGGGGCCAGCTGGTCAGCGCAGGTTTTCAGACAGGCTGGTGAAACGCTGTCTGGGCCTGGTGCCTTTCTTCTCTTGTTCTTTCTGAAGACCTGGTGCATGTCATCTTCACTGAACTGAATTGCAGGTGTGGGGGAGAGGGGGGTTGTTGGAGGTGTGAATGGTGATTTTTCAAACCTGCAATAAAACTCGTTCAGATCGTCTGCCAGTCATTGATTCTCCACAGAGCTGGATGGTGTCTTGTAGTTGATGATAACTTTCAGACCTTTCCACACTGAAGCTGTGTCATTAGAAGAGAACTGATTCCGAAGTTTATCAGAATAATTCCTCTTTGCCACTCTGTCCCCTTTTCTGCGAGCATCTTCTTTGGCCTAACAGAGCTGGCTGAGTTTTGCAGTGAACCAGGGTTTGTCATTGTTGTAAGATAAATGAGTCTTTGTAGGAATGCACAGATCCTCACAGAAACTGATATATGAAGTTACAGTCTCTGTGAGCTCGTCCAGATCGGTGGCAGCAGCTTAAAAAACACTCCAATCAGTCCATTCGAAACAGGCTTGTAAAGCCCGCTTTGTTTCGGTGGTCCATCTCTTTACAGTCTTTGCTACAGGTTTAGCTGATTTCAGTTTCTGCCTGTAGGTCAGTATGAGATGAACTAAACAGTGATCAGAGAGTCCTAAAGCTGCCCGTGGGACAGAGTGATATGCATCCTTTATTGCTGTGTAACAATGGTCGAGTGTATTACTGTCTCTGGTGGGACAAGTAACATGCTGTCTGTATTTAGGAAGTTCACGTGAGAGAATCGCTTTATTAAAGTCCCCGAGAATGATTAGAACAGAGTCTGGGTGTTGTTGCTCACTCTCTGTGATCATATCAGCGAGTAACTGTAAAGCCGAGCTCACGTGCGCTTGTGGAGGAATGTAGATGCTCATCAGAATGAACAAGCAAAACTCCCGCGGCGAATAGAATGGTTTGCAGTTAATGAATATTATGTAGACTTACTGTTTACATCAAATTCCTGCTTTAATAGTAGACTAATCCTTGCAGGTGTCATCAGTCCTATCTGTGAAATGTCTCCGTTTAGCTTCAAAGGACGTTTTCAACGATGGTTCCCTTTCAGTCGGTCACGTTCGACGTACGTCAGTAGTGACCGACGAATTGGGATATCGCTAGAGAGCCCTATCAGCTTCGAGTGAACTAAAACAAGCCAATGGAATTGGCGTGCGATATTTGCATAATGCGCACCGCCTCCGACAGGTGTATATAAATAGGAAGCAGATGCAATCGCACTCTGTCTTTCGCTTCGGAGCCAACAGTTGGTGTCCAGCTTCAGACTTCACAAGAGTGAAACTAAACAGCCTTGGAGATTCAGCGTCTGTTTGTGTTGGCGTTAAGGCACAACAGCGAGGTCGCGAGCTTCCCGGGGAGCCTGAGCTTAAGCTCTCAACTGCTGTTTTAACAGCAACTGAATTCCCATATAAAACGCAGTTGTCTGTTGCGATTTGGGCTGGTTCCTCCCGGTGTGTTCGGGGAGTGGTGTACCTGAACACATCGCGTCACTCCCTGTGTGCTTCAGCACGAGAGAGCTGACTCTTCCCCTTCTAAAAGAGCTTCACAGACAGACACTGCGTCTTTTTCAAGACGTCATTCTGTCTGTGCGTTTCTGGAGGCGGTCGTTTCCTATCCTCACTGACGGCCACAATCACTTTCTCTCATGTCTGCTTAGCGTGCTGAGACTGTGTTTGTGGGTGGTTCATATTCTCTTATGAGAATATGCCCACGTCGGCGCGTTGTTTGTCTCGCCTTTCTCGTAAGGGCTTGAGCGTTCAGCGCGCCGTGTGCCGTCGAGCTGCCGGCTGACAGCGCGCGTTGCCATGGAAACCCTGCGCGTCGTCTGGCGCTCTAGATGCACGGTCGAGACTCGAGCGCCTTTAATGAGGTGGAGTCCCCTCACTTATTCCCAGATCTAGTTTATTTTTCTGAATAAGAAAAATACTACTTTGGTTAATAAGCCTGGGTGACCAGAGGATCACAGTGGGGCTATACCGCCGAGCCATTCTCCGTGGGCCCCCCACTCCTCTAGTGCATCGCAAACATGTTGTGACTATGTCCGTGGGTGGTTCATGTTTAATAAAACATGGCCACATCGGCGCCAGTGCGCCGTGTGTCGTCCAGTTGGACGGCCACGTTCACTGTCCAACATGGCTGGTAGCTTCTGCTTGGATTGCTGGTCCTTCTCATGAGGGACCTAGCGTCTTAGTCGGAGCTCCAGCAGAGGATCAGATGTCGACTGCTACATTGGAGAGAGTATTGTTGGGCTCTGAAAATGAAGATGATGCTGAGCGTCCCACAGTCGTGATGTGCTCATGCTGAATCAGATTCAGACTTGACAACCATGCTTTCCCGGCCCCTGGGGCCGTTGTGTGACGCGCACTCGCCTTGCCCCGCCCCCTGTGCCCGGACGTGCATGGAAAAACTTGGCAGTTTTGTAGCCTCTTTGGTGTTAAATATGGAACGCCAAGGGGGCCATAATCTGCATTACAAGTTTTTTCTCTATAGGTGAAAGAGTTTCTATGTGCTGTGAAACACCCCTGGCTAGTCTTGCTGAGATGTGTCATCGTCAAGTACACTTTCTCGATGTGCTCATCTCACAAGCTGGCCTAAAACCCAGCCCGCTCTCCCCGCAGCCAACCCAGTTGGTTAGCAGGAGGCGGTCCTGGGGATATGGTGACCTGCAGCTGAAGGAAACAGTTCTTTCCCCGGAGGAGGGCCAGGTGGAGAATTCTGGTCTGTTCCGCCGCTGGCTCTCCGGAGTCCAGTGGTACCCACGAATAGAACTGTTATCTGATCCTCCAGGTCCCAAGAGGGTGTGGCTGGTAGTGTGCAAGGCTTGCCACTCTCAGCCCTCTCTCACTTCACCAGCAGGTTCCAGTGTGGTGGTTCAGGCCCCACCCTTGTGCCGTCTCCCATTCACACTGCTACCTCGCAGAGTCTGACCACACTCCGGGCCGCTCCCATGCCGTCCGAGTCGGGTCCCCGTACTCTGCTTGCGGCTGTCAGCGTGCGAGGCCCTGCCTTGTCACGCGCAGCCCCCCCTCACATCGCCAGCAGGTGGCAGTGTGATGGTGCAGGCCGCGCCCCGTGCGCCGTCTCCCATACGCACTGCTGCCTAGCAGAGTCTGACCACACTCCGGGCCGCTCCCATGCCGTCCGAGTCGCGTCCCCGTACTCTGCCTCGCTGCCCCACCCCCGGTGCGTCTGTGGTGCCTTTGGTCCTGCTGGCTCGGTGTCTGGAAGCGTGGATAGCGCTCCCCAGCCTGTCCAGCTGGCTCATTCGTACCATCAGACTCGGCTATGCGATTCAGTTCGCCCGGCGTCCCCCGGTTTTCAGGGGTGTCCACTACACTCAGGTGTCACTGGACAATGCACCTGTTCTCCGGGCAGAGATTGCTGTCCTCCTGGCGAAGGATGCAATCGAGCCCGTCCCTCCAGCCGAGATGAAGTCGGGGTTTTACAGCCCCTACTTCATTGTACCAAAAAGGGCGGTGGGCTATGGCCAATCCTGGATCTGTGCGTCTTGAACCGGTACCTTCACAAGTTGCCGTTCAAGATGCGCAGAAGCGCGTTTTCGAATGCGTCCGTCCCCGGGATTTGTTTGCAGTGATCGACCTGAAGGACGCGTACTTTCATGTCTCGATTCTGCCTCGCCACAGACCCTTCCTACGGTTTTGCGTTCGAGGGTCGAGCATATCAGTACAAAGTCCTACCCTTCGGGCTGGCCCTGTCGCCCCGCGTCTTCACGAAGGTTGCGGAGGCGGCCATTGTTCCCCTCAAGGAACAAGCCTTTCGTATTCTCAACTACCTCGACGACTGGTTGATCCTGGCCAGCTCGCGAGCGCAGTTGTGCGAACACAGGGATATGGTTTTAGCTCACCTCAGCCGGTTGGGGCTTCGGGTCAACTGGGACAAGAGCAACTCTCCCCGGCAGAGGATCTCTTGTCTCGGTCTCGAGCTAGACTTGGTCGCCCGGACTGCGTGCCTCACCGAGGAACGCGTCCAGTCGGTGTTGACCTGCCTGAGCACGCTCAAGCGCAGGACAGCGGCCCCACTGAAAGTATTTCAGAGGCTCCTGGGGCATATGGCATCTGCAGCCGCGGTAACGCCGCTCGGATTGCTCCATATGAGGCCGCTTCAACACTGGCTTCGCGGCCAGGTCCTGAGATGGGCGTGGCAGCGCGGTACGCTCCGTGTTCCCGTGACACCGAGCTGCTGACGCACCCTCACCCGGTGGTCAGACCCCTCGTTCCTGCGGGCTGGAGTGCCCCTGGAACAGGTGTCCAGGCACGCTGTGGTCTCCACAGACGCCTCTGCCACCAGATGGGGGGCCACGTACAACGGGCATGCAGTATCGGGTCTATGGACGGGGCCTCAACTGCACTGGCATATCAATTGCCTGGAGTTGCTAGCAGTACGTCTTGCACTGGGCCGCTTCAAGGAGCTGCTGTCAGACAAGCACGTACTGGTCCGCTCGGACAGCACTGCGGCCGTTGCGTACATCAACCATCAAGGTGGTCTACGCTCCCGTCGCATGTCGCAACTCGCCCGCCATCTCTTGCTGTGGAGTCAGAAGCATCTGAGGTCCCTTCGGGCCACTCATGTCCCAGGTGTGCTCAACCGTGCAGCTGACGAGCTCTCACGGCAGCCTCCACTTGCGGGCGAGTGGCAGCTCCACCCCAGGCGGTCCAGCTGATTTGGCAGCATTTCGGCGAGGCCCAGGTAGACCTGTTTGCCTCCCCAGAAACTGCCCACTGCCAGTGGTTCTATTCCCTGACCGGCAGCACGCTCGGCACGGATGCCCTGGCACACAGCTGGCCCCCGGGTCTGCGCAAATATGCGTTTCCCCCAGTGAGCCTTCTCGCACAGCTCCTGTGCAAGGTCAGGGAGGACGGGGAACAGGTCTTGTTAGTGGCGCCGTACTGGCCCACTCGGACCTGGTTCTCGGACCTCATACTCCTCACGACAGCCCCTCCCTGGCCGATTCCTCTGAGGAAGGACCTCCTGACTCAGAGACGGGGCACCCTATGGCACCCGCGTCCAGACCTGTGGAACCTCCACGTGTGGTCCCTGGATGGGATGCGGAGGTTCTGAGTGATCTCCCGCAAGCGGTCGTAGACACCATCACTTCCGCTAGAGCTCCTTCCACGAGGAGCCTCTATGCGCTGAAGTGGAACCTATTCGTCGAATGGTGCGCCTCTCGCCGAGAGGACCCCCGATTATGCTCGGTCAGATCCGTGCTTTCCTTCCTGCAAGAAGGGTTGGAGCGAAGGCTGTCTCCCTCCACCCTGAAGGTGTATGTTGCCGCTATCGCTGCACATCACCACGCAGTTGAGGGTAAGTCCCTGGGGAAACACGATCTGATCGTCAGGTACCTGAGGGGGGCGAGGAGACTTCTCCTTCTCGCCCTTCCTCCATACCCTCTTGGGATCTGACCCTGGTTCTTACATCTCTCTGGGGTCAGCCCCTCGAACCTTGCAATCAGTCGAGTTAAAAGCACTGTCTCTCAAGACCGTCCTCCTGGTTGCATTGGCTTCTCTGAAGAGGGTAGGGGATCTGCACGCATTTTCGGTCGACGAATCGTGCCTAGAGTTCGGGCCCGGCGACTCTCACGTCATCCTGAGACCCCGGCCCGGATATGTACCCAAGGTTCCTATCACTCCCTTCAGAGATCAGGTAGTGAACCTGCAAGCGCTGCCTTCGGAGGAGGCAGACCCAGCCCTAGCTTTGCTCTGTCCCGTCCGCACTCTGCGTGTGTACGTAGACAGAACGCGAAGCTTCAGGACCTCAGACCAGCTCTTTGTCTGTTACGGAGGCCAGCAGAAGGGAAAGGCTGTCTCCAAGCAGAGGATGGCCCACTGGATAGTGGATGCCATCGCCTTGGCGTACGAATCCCAGGGCGTGCCTTGCCCGCTCGGGTTGAGAGCCCACTCCACCAGAGGGGTGGCCTCTTCCTGGGCGCTGGCTCATGGCGCCGCGCTGACAGATATCTGTAGAGCTGCGGGCTGGGCGACACCTAACACGTTCGCTAGAATCTATAGCCTACGTGTAGAGCCGGTATCTTCCCGTGTACTCGCTTCCACTAGCCGGTAGACGCGTTGAACCCACTCTAAGTGTCGGCTTGCAATGCCATTCCCGCCCCCTGGGCCGGATGCGTGCATATTTTGACTCCAGTCGTGTTCCCCACTTGGCGAACCCTGTCGAGTTCCTCCGCCTCCCCCTTCGGCTCGGACATTGCGGAGTGTCTGATGCCAGGCCTACATCCGTCGCTGACGCTGTCTGTTGGCTGGGGCCCATATGTCATGACTCCTCTACGTGAGCGGTCCCATATGTGTATCATCCACGGTTTAAAACTCCCTACGGGCGAGTCCGTGTCTTTGCCTTAGCAGAGCCAGCTCTGCTGTCACCTGTCAGATGAGTCTCCCCCTACCCAGGTGGAGCCATCCCAGGGACTCCATATGCGTACTGCCCCCCGGGCCAGTCCATATGTGTATTCTCCACGTAAACTCCTCCCCCATTGGGTAGGTAGTGGCCTCCGCAGCGTCCCCTACGGGTTCGCTTCCCCAGTGTAGTCTAGTTTACTTAGTGGAACCGAGAACATTTCCTATAACACTAGATATACCTGTACATCAGAATAAGAATGGCATCTACGCTAATATCTGTCTCTGCTTATCCCGAGGTTTGCCGGGTGCTGGATCCAGGCCGTATCCAGATCAGATGGAGAACCTGTGTCTGGACCTGACTACAACGCAGCCCAGGAGACAATGGGCCTACAGATCCAGTTCTGGCTGCATCTATAATTTAGATTTTTAATCCCCGTATCCGCTTACATATATTTATATATAATCTATTTTTAATCTCTATAATAAAAATGTATAATTCAGATTTTGATCTCCATATCCATTTACATATATTATATATATCTTCCAAGGGTTTTTTTCCCTCCTAGGACTTTTTTCCCACGCTGGGTTTTCTCCTAGGGGTTTTTTTCCACCCCTGGGAGTCAGCCGACATTGGCTTAATGTAGCACCATCTTGTATATGTTACATGTTACCACGCTTGCTTGTACAGCTTATTTTAACCACTTCCCTTTTTTCTGTGCTTCTAATATGTAAAGCTGCTTTGAAACAATTACCAATTGTAAAAGCGCTATATAAATAAATTTGACTTGACTTGACTTGACTAGTGGGTATGTCGGAACAGCAGTAGACTCTCTCGGCGTAAGCTTGCCCCCTTCACCGTCCAATTGGTGCGACGGGTGGCTAGAGCTTGCACTGGGCACTGGAAGGGGTTTCATAACTGTGGCGCTTTATTTGGGATCCCAATTCGTCGGTCACTACTGACGTACGTCGAACGTGACCGACTGAAAGGGAACGTCTCGGTTACGTATGTAACCCTCGTTCCCTGAAGGAGGGAACGGAGACGTACGTCCCGTCGCCACAGTTTCTGTACCCTCGCTGTTGTGCGGACACCAGTTGTCTCCTCAGCGAAAAACAGAGTGCGACTGCATCTGCTTCCTATTTATATACACCTGTCGGAGGCGGTGCGCATTATGCAAATATCGCACGCCAATTCCATTGGCTTGTTTTAGTTCACTCGAAGCTGATAGGGCTCTCTAGCGATATCCCAATTCGTCGGTCACTACTGACGTACGTCTCCGTTCCCTCCTTCAGGGAACGAGGGTTACATACGTAACCGAGACGTTATCAGTTTGAAGTGCCTAAACAGGTAGCAGTCCTGTCATGTGAGGAAGATCCATTCTGATCCGCTCTGATGGATAGATCCGTTTAGATCCACTCTGATGGACAACAACAACAACAACAACAACAACAAACTCCCTGAGACTTCCTAGCTCTTCCATCCAGATAGCAAAATTCTCTGTTTTTACTGTTATTTCTATTCCTTATGTTTTATTTCTATTATTCTTTTTATGTAAAGCACTTTGAATTACCATTGTGTATGAAATGTGCTATACAAATAAAATTGCCTTACCTTTCCCTTGCCTTGCCTTATAGATAATTTTTAATATTAAAAACAAAATTGTGGTCTAATTCAAAATAAACAACAACAAAAAATAAATAAATAAATAACTAAGACCCATCATAATCCATCTAAGTATTTTAAGTTTCTTAAATCATTATTCAGTTTACAGTCTATAGACATATCATGTACCACCTTAATTGTAGAACATCTTTTAAATCTCTTTTTTTAAACACCTTTAAAAATACATAGAATTGTTACTTTTACTTAATAATCCTTTTGTTAAAATTTCTTTTCACAACAGATCCATTATAGCCCACAAAATATAAACAATATAAATAAAAATAAACATAAACATAAACCTTTGAATTTTAAAACATTTAGTTAAAAACCTTTCATCAAAATGAAATAATCATCAAAACATATAAATTTAGTTAGAGTAACAATTTCTTTGTCTTGACTGATATCTTTATCATGACATTCACTGTTAATAATACTCAATACTTAATTATTATTAATCTGAAACTCAATTTTCACAACATGGTCTCACAGTATTGAGACTGAGTATTGAGACAAAACTACAGCATTCAAAATAATTTAATAATAATTAAGACTTCCTTTAAAGTCAGTGTTAAACTCAAGTTTCTTGTCAATTATAACTGCATAGGCTGACCAAAATCTTAATGACCAAAATCTTAACCCTCTTCTTTGGCAGGGATCTTTTTCATTATTACTCACTGCACCAAAATTGTCATAAACAAAAACACAAATGGACAGATTTGTCTATATATATACATAATCTTCCATATCACTTATAAATTATACAAATTTGTCCTATAAGACATTATCAGTTTCTTTAAAGCTGTTTTTGAAACGGTTTCACATTTTTTTTAATCACAATAATTTCAACTGTTTATAATTTTGTCACTCTATCCCATCAAATTAATATTCTGCAGATCAATATATATATATATATATATATATATATATATATATATATATATATTATCATTACTGTATCAGTCCCACTTATCTCTACTGTGTTTCACAAACCAAAGTATTATTTTACTCATATCTCAACCCCTAGGTTACACGGATAGCCTTATAGCTTCTTTCACCTTCAACCCTTATTACATAAATTATATTTCTCTAGACATCTAATGTCATGCATCCATTTAATGGATGAAAAATAAAACTTTTATCAAATATATATATACTCCTTCTTTGTTTGTTTGCCCACCGGCCTTCCATAAATTTGAGGGGTCTCTCTGGATAATTTACTAGTGACTTAGCCAATGTGTCACTTTGTCTCAGCCGTCAAATCTTATAACATTTACGTTTATCATTCTGATCAAACAAATAAGACAGTGTTTAAATTTAGACCCTCAGTTGAATTTAGACAAGGGTTTTTAACCCATGGACGACAATATTCAATTCCACAATTCCAATTTATATAAATGTTCTTAAAAATACTAATCCAGAGAATAATTAAAATCAACATCATAAATAACAAAAGTCATAATTACCATTAGCGGACAGAGCTGGATATCCAATCCACTTAAAGCTCATCCCATGCTCTGCATCGTCTGTTTATAAGATTCAATCCGAAATATCGGCTTCTCATAATTTGTCGTCATTAATCTGTAATAATAAAACACTCATTCCAGAGGTTAATGACATACACACACTGAGGACAGATTATTTCCCCAAACGAACACATACAAAACACAAATTCAGTCACCCTCACACACACTAGACACATGAATATGAACAGCTCATTGTCAATGTTTGCTTTTGGTTTTAAATCTAAAAACATATTTGAACTTAACATTTTTCCTGTAGGTTTTACTCTTATTAAGTCTTAAAGCATGTCTCTTCACTATAATTTGTTTTTAGAAATGTCAGCTGGGTTGTTTTGGTTCTAATCTCATTGTTTTATTTAAGCTTTATCAGGCTGATAACAGACAGACAGAGCTCCATCCTTTTCCTCACTCAAGCAGTCTCTCTCTCTTTCTGCGCAAATAATCTTTTCAGCAGAATCACAAGTCTGTAACTTAGACAGAATTTAATATTAAGTTATTATATAGAACCCTTGGTCATTCACAAAGGTTAAAGTGTAAATGTTCAACTTTCAAATAAAGACCATTACCACCATCTAAAATATGTTATGCTAGTAGCCATTTTTGAGGTTATCTTTAATTTAAATGCTTAATGCACTTATCTGTCTCCTGAATCTTCAAAATCAGTGTTCATCTTTAACCACCACCATGTTTACAAATTATCCTCTGCCATGTCCAATGACCTGCAGGAGTAAAAACTATAATACAGACACATTAGTTCAAAATCACACAGCCTCATGAATTCAGGGAATCATAGTACTGTTGAATCTAAAACTTCTATACAGTTCTTGCCAATAGAGCAACCAACATCATGTTACTAAACTTTACTCTGGTCTCCCCAGAAATTACGGACAATCACCTCATGGTCTCAGTCGGCTCTTGAAAGCTCATTCCCATCAGTTCTTTATCAATAATCTTCTTCTCCTCAGGGTCTTTTCCCCTGGCATAGTTGCATCAAGCTGTGGGCTTGTCACAATGAAAAACAAGCCATCTTAGGAATGCGGTTTCTGGTGAGCGGTATAGAGGAGCATTTTTGGGGCAGACTGCTGTCCTTTCACAGGTCATCCCCCCTTAATGATGCTGCTGGCCTCACAGACATCCGCTCCACTCTCATACCCATCTCACATAAACACCTCCCATCAGTGTAGATGCCCAGTGGCGGCGGTAACCTCTTGCCTTAGGTTGTCCTCTGTCTGGCCAAAGAGGATCTTACCCGTCATTGAGAAATCACCTCGTGCACACTGGTAACCGCTCTTTTCCATCATGAAATCTTTGACAGTTTTCTTCAAACATAATTAGGTGTTTTCTGCAGCTTCGGGAAGTTGCATTCAAGAGCCACCAGAGCCATTGGACTGCCTAATAGTGTTAAAACATGGAGACAGGTTAATAACAGCAGCATTTAATCACTAAAATCATTAGACTGTGCATTCTCTCAGCAGTAACATATCAGTGCTGAGATTGTTCTCAGTGAAATTAATAATCACTGTCCATTCAGTGTAGTATTTTGCCACATCTGTAACCGGAGCCATCGGCCCTGCACATGGTGGTGACAAAGATCAGACAAAAAGTTACTGGCCATAGAAAAAATTCATCAAAATAGTCACTTCTATCATTCAAGGTCTGTATTACCAGTTTAAAGACCTTTTGATACTCATTGAGTTTTACTTTGACACATTTAACAACAAAATTTAACTAATTTAACAACTTAACCTCTTTATGGCAATCATTTCTTTCAACATCTCTGTGTCCATGATTTTCAGCTGAGACACTGTGCTTCACTATAAATAGCTTGTTATCACTTATGACACAAGCTCAGATAGCAGTTTTTAGCTGACTTTGAATGAGAGAGAGACTCTGAGGATTTCAGGACTGGTACACTGTCTTTTTATAACTTTTAACATCAAACTTTACCTATTTCTTGTAACTCTGGCCCAGCTTAAGACTTTGTCAGAATTGGCATTCATTTTCAAATAAGCATTATTTTCATATTTGTCTTTCACCCATATATCAGGGAACTTAGACATTACAAACTTCCGATCAAGTCGAGTCTATGTGACACTGGCAGTCTCATTTTTGCCATTTAAACCTTCGGTCACTTTGACCATCAAAAACCAAATATTTAGAACTTAGAGGTCCCACATCATTTAGTTATTTACATTCACAATAGTGATGTGCTCATCACAAGAAAACATACTTGAGACTGTTCAAATATTTCTCCATAAAGTGAAACATTATTTCAGAACATTCAATCATCCCTATTTTCATCCTCTACTTACTTTTTATATATTTCTGTAACTCATGTTTTGGATTAATTCATTATAATTTTGAATGAACTTGTTTTTGTCCATTTAATATAAAACATATTATTATAGATTTCCCTTCAAAAGGACTTCCTTAAGACTACAATCTTATGACCTTATTGTTATCTCTTGTTCTTTCTCAATTTCACAAGCTCTCAGACAGAGTGGAAGTCTCTTTTTTTGTTGTTGTTGTTTCTTTCCTTTCTTTTGTTTACAATATTTTCCAATATGGCCAAGTTTCCCACACTGTCTACACCTTTTAGGTGGGTATTTACAATTACGGGAGAGATGGCCCTTCTCACCACAATTAAAACACTCCTTGTCATTTTTATCACATTGGGTAATCAAATTGATCCCATGAATAAGCACAAACAGCTCAAAATGTGAATTTTTCTGGTTCTTTCTTGGTTTGTAGCCAGTCAAGTTGTTGTTTAACTTTCCAATCATAATCAAACCCCTGGCTAACCATTTTCTTAATTAGTTCAACAAATTTCTTTGAAGTGAGAGCTTCAGAGCAGAGCTGCTTACAGCGTTTACTCTCTTCTGTCTCATTAACTTTATCTGGACTGATCAAGTTTCTCAATTCATCAGCCATATTTTAGTCAAAGTTAATACTCACCTGAAAGAGATGGAGGCGGCGATCTTTGAAAAACACAGCTTTGGCTTCTGCTTGATGAAACTGCAAAGTATACTCCAAAATCACAGTTACATACTGGTCCAAGCCAATTAGGGTCACAATTTTATTTTCGTCAGGATCGTTCCTGATGCATCCTTGACCATCCTCGTCGTATTTAACTAAAAGCTTAATTCTATTCCTGACTACCTGAATCTCTAAGCTCGGGGCGCCCCTGTCTGGAATGGGAGTCAGAGAGCTTTGGTTCATGAGACACACTAGTAGTAACTTCTTTACAACCCCTTAATGGGGAGTGTAGTATCCCCACACTGTCTGCCTCTTATGGCGTAACCACCTTCTCACTTCCCAATTCTCTCAACTCTTTCAACCAGACAGCCCTAACCAATAAATAAATCTTCCTACCTTGTTTGTTGGTTAGTCAGGGATGTCACCAAAGAATGATTGCTCGCAATTCCTCCACCATAAACTGTTGGGGATAAACAGTTTAGGACCCTTGAGACCAGATATGTTGAATAAAGACCCGGAGTCAAAGTTTAAAAAAAATTAATAAATTGAAGAAAAATTTAATGAAGAATAGTTTGCAGTTTCATTAGCAGAAGCCAGCTTCAAGTCTCACAAGGAGTTCGTAGGCCGCTCTGCGTACATTCACATTTCCACAACAATTATACTCTAACAGAGTCAACTAACTACATCATTACTTCAGGTTGAATGATTCTGATTGGCTAAGAAAAATAGACAAGATTAGAAATTTTCCACACGTGGACAGATAGTAAGAAGCATATCTCCCTTTGTCATGGTGATGACAAGGGGGACCCTGGATTTAGGTACCGGATGTCCTTTTGGGGTCATGACATGGTGTCTGCTGGTCTCAAGCAGAATGCCAGCTGTCCAGTACAAAGGGACCTGCACAAAACACTTAGCGCACATACACGATTCACAGCTTCTTCAAGGCTGAAGTTGATCTGAGATCTGCTCTGAGCAGGAAACTTTCCCAAAACATACTGATAACATGTTCTTTTCTCTCAGTGAGAGGTACAGAGGAAAATAGATGCTTTAACATACATTGAAGAAGTCATTCAAATATTTTAACATAAATATAAATGTTGATTAATAACTTAAAAGATATATATTGAAGCGGCAGTGGATTCCAGAATCCACCCCTTCAGTATCAGTTCACTATACTGCAGTATGTTGTAGCATTCATTAACAAAGTGTTGTAAATACTATAATTGTCACAGACATGCCAGGCTCCAGCACCCTCCAATCACAGCGCACACCATCCCCGGAATACTAATCACCGTCACCTGCACCTCATCAGCACGATCATCACCAGCACTACTTAAGACGCTTACACACACAGTCACATTGTCTGGTCTCGTTTGCATCTAAGGACTTACCTAAATGCTTACCTCAAGGACTCCTCTTGCTACTTACCTGTACTCTATGTACCCAAGCTCCTCTCCTCGTCTTCGATCTGGTGTGAAGTGTTGTTTGAAGTCATCTACTTCCTTCCAGGATTTGGTGGATGTGTTTCGTCGCACTTTCAATGTGCAACCACCATCACAAACGCCACCGCCAGCTCCAACTCCCGCCATCACTTCCGCATCCACCGTCACCTCTTCCTCACCACCTGTGTACGCCAGTCCCATGGCCATACCATCTGGTTCGGCGGAGGACTGCAATGGTTTCCTCCTGCAAGTTTCCCTGACCCTGGAGATGCCACTCATATGCAGTCGTGTCTCGAAGAGCACCAGTGTCAGAGCCTTCACAACACCTTCCTCTGCCGGCCAGAATCCGTCAGCACTCCAGAACCAGCCCAAGAACCCATACAAGTAGAATCATCACGGCTGACTCCAACGGAAAGACAGAGAAGGCTGACCCAGAATTTATGTCTATATTGCGGATTACCGGGGCATGTACTCTCCTCATGCCCTACACGTCCTCCACATCCCATGGTGAGTGCCATTATCTCTACTCTCCAGACGCAAAAGCCACTCACCACTACTATAACTCTTACTGCTGCCGATGTTTCTCTTCCAGTATCTGCCCTCCACGATTCTGGGTCAGCGGGAAATTTCATCTCTGGCGCCCTCTGCCATCAGCTCAACATCAAGACCAAGAGCACGCCAACCACCTACCAGATCCACTCCATAACAGGCAGACCTGTGAGTAATAGACGAGTCAGCCGCATCACGGAACCAGTTCAACTACAAGTCGGAGTGCTGCATCTCGAGTACATTCAACTGCTGGTTCTGGAGGGTTCCACCGCTGACGTGATACTAGGGCGCCCGTGGTTGCAGCAACATGATCCCATCCTCTCTTGGAAAACTGGAGAAGTCCTGAAGTGGGGTGAAACCTGCTTTCCCAAGTGTTTCTCCGACCTGCCTGTTCCCAAGTCTCCTTGCTCCAACGTTCTTCCAGTCTGTGCCACATCCGTTGAGAGTCCCCTCGAGAAACGATCTGTGGACATCCCGTCCTGCTATGCCCCCTTCAGCGACGTATTCTGCCCCAAGAGAGCCTCCAAGCTGCCTCCACACAGGCCATGGGACTACGCCATCGACCTGCTTCCAGGTGATTCAGTGCCAAGGGGTAAAATTTACCCCTTATCCATCCCAGAGGAGAAGGCCATGGTGGATTACATCGAGGAGGCATTGGCTCAGGGATACATCCGACCATCTACTTACCCTGCTGCATCCAGCTTCTTCTTCATGGCGAAAAAGGACGGAGGCTTGCGGCCATGTATCGACTATCGAGCTCTCAACGCCATCACTGTCAAATTCCGGTATCCCCTTCCTCTCGTCCCAGCAGCCCTGGAACACCTCCACGGAGCCACTGTGTTCACCAAGTTGGACCTCTGCAGCGCCTATAACCTGATCCGGATATGTGAGGGGGACGAGTGGAAGACCGCCTTTGTCACGCCCACCGGCCATTAAGAATATCTGGTCATGCCGTACGGCCTGGTCAACGCCCCCTCCGTCTTCCAAGAATTTATCCACGAGGTGCTCCGGGAGTTCCTCCACAAGTTTGTGCTGGTGTACATAGACGACATCCTGATATACTCCCAGAGTATGGCCGACAATCAATGCCATGTTGCGGAGGTCCTGCAACGCCTGAGAGACTTCCAGCTCTTCCTCAAGGCTGAAAAATGCTCATTCCACCAGTCCTCAGTGCAGTTCCTTGGATACAACATCGATCACAGTGGCATCCGGATGGACGAGGGGAAGGTGGCAGCTATCAAGAACTGGTCAACTCCCACTACCGTCAAAGAGCTCCAGCGTTTCCTCGGCTTTGCCAACTTTTACAGAAGATTCATCCAGAATTACAGTTCCATTACCAGCCAAGCATTACTCTGCTTGTGTTCAATAAACTACCTGTTAACCTATCTTCTGTCTCCCGGCTGGTCCTATTGTAACATAAATATATACAGTATTCTACAATTTACTACAGTATGGTTCAAAAACACTATACTATTTACTATTACTATTTTCACCTGGGTTGTACATTTAATAAGGAATAAGAATATTTTCATTTTACCACTTTCACCCACCACAAGCACCAAAGTTATATTTAACCCCGTTTAGAAGCCTTTTCCTCCAGTTACACAACGATGAATAAAGCTTGTCTAATCTACTATCTGATAACATCACCTGAAACTATTTATTTAGTGAGCAATATCAGCAATAATTTGATTCAGATGTACTGATAATATAAAATCTTATAATTTAAGAGTCCATCACAAACGGTCTGTTCTGCAGTAACTCTACGGCGCAGCTGCTACTTCCGGGAACTATAGAGGGTATGCACGTGACGTCACCGCCGACCGTTACAACTGCGGCCACGCCCACTGAGTGTCAAAAGACTGAGCGGCAGTATTGGTTTTCAGCATGAATGTCGCGAAAAACACACAAAACACATCCAAAACGGGAAAGAGCTTTGCGACTGACTGCAAATAGCTTTGACACAAAACCTGAGGTACATATTTAAAAACTGCAGAAAGCTACAGAAAAAAGAAGCAAATTGATCACTGCAATTCACAGAAACAGCTG
The DNA here is from genome assembly GCF_018812025.1 of Megalobrama amblycephala. Lineage (NCBI taxonomy): Eukaryota > Metazoa > Chordata > Actinopteri > Cypriniformes > Xenocyprididae > Megalobrama > Megalobrama amblycephala. The sequence goes on from NC_063047.1 coordinate 44,491,531, forward strand.
GACTCCAGGCAAAGAAACATGTTTTGCAGTTATCATTTTGTGTCAAATTGTTGGATTTTGAGGTAAAATCATACCGTATATATTGTATTGTTATATATTATGTTGATAAATCATCAATTAAATATTTTCCATCTTATATTCTGCATAATTGGGTGTTTTTCAATAAACAACACTGACAAAAACTATACTATAAAACTACATATATTTTAGGGCTGGACAATATGACGATATAACATTGATATAAGTGATTACTCAGATTTAAACCTACCTATATTGTAGTTATATAAAATATTCACAGGCAGATTTGCTTTATGTATTTCCCCGCTGTCAAAATCAGGCACATATAAATGTCAGGAAACACAATTCCTGTCTGCATGTCAATATCCATGGATTAGGTTTATTTGACAAGTTGTAAGAAACACTTTCGAGTCCAACCTTTAGTGTAATTTGTTTGTTTTACTCACGTTTTCTCAGTTTCCTCTATTCAATCCAGTCATGCAGCAGGTTCTTTTGCCACTCAGTACAGCTGAGGGAGCGCGCTTTCGGCGGGAAAGTGACGTCGATGCATACCCTCTATTGAGAGGCTCCATGAGCCGCCATTGCTGTAAAAACCCGTTCCATTGGAGTCGCAACTCTCTCTCTATATGGCTCTGATCGTTGTAAAAGAGCCATTGGCTGACACTGATGAAAATAGTAGTCTGACAGACGCAATGACTGATAATTGGACCCAAGAGTTTTTTCTCGCATGGCGCCATCTGCAGGACAAACATCAGCCAAGATGGAGGAATATCTTATCAGAGCTGTGCACAAAAACACAAAGAAATCTAAATACATTAAATACATTAAAGAAATCTAGTAGCAGAGCTACTGCAAGTGATTTTTGCTGGAAATCCACATATCCTTTGCTGAAGAGTGCAGTTCATGGTTGCTTAGTAACAGCAAATGCCACCAGAGCGTTTTGGAAAGGAGAAAGCGCCGCGGACGCGTTTTCCATGCGTTTTTAGACGCAACAAAGGTTCCAAAAGGGTTCAAATGGTTCAAAGCACCAAATGCGAGTAGAATCAGCGCTGAAACTTGTTACTCACCGGTAATTTTATGAATGTTGGTGAGAATATGAGATTACATAGTACTATCATAAAATTACCAACGGTTGTGATGTAATTACATAAATATAGGCTATAGTCTGACGCGCTGCATGTTTGCTGTAACAGTGCTGTGTTTTCAGTGTCGATTCACTGTAAATGCTGCTGCGTTTGTGACGCTTTAATTTGCATTTGAGAACGCAACATTCGTCATTAGAATCATTCATAATTCTGTTGTTTACAAAGAGAAGTTTCAGTGTCACATGATCCTTCAGAAATGCTGATTTGCTGCTCAAGAAACATTCACTATTTATTATTATCAATGTTAAAAACAGTTTTTGCTGCCAAACTTTTTTTGTGGAAACAATGATACCATTCAAACATTTGTGGAAAGATTTAAAAAAGAGAGAAATTGATACTATAATTCATCATACATTAAAGTGATAAAAAGTGAGAAGAGTGAAGACATTTAAAATGTTACAAAATATTTATATTTAATAAATGCTTTAATAAATGTAATATATTTGATAAATGCACATACAGTAAATGTTGTTCATTGAACTTTCTCTTTTTCAAAGAATACTGAAAAATGAAATGTATCACCATTTCCATAAAAATCTGAAGCAGCACAACAGTTTTCAACATTGATAATAATCATAAATGTTTCTTGAGCATCAAATCGAATTTAAATGATTTCCAAAAGATCATGTGACTCTGAAAACTGGAGTAATGATGCTGAAATTCTGCTTTGATCACAGGAATAAATTACATTTTATAATATATTAAAATAGAAAACTTTTTTTTTTTTAATTTGTAACAGTATTTCACAATATTACTGTTTTTCTGTATTTTTGATCAAATAAATGCAGCCCTGGTGATCAAAAGAGATTTATTTCAAAATAATTAATAATTGTTTCCAGACTTTTGGCAGGTACTTTAATAATAACAATTATATTAATACTCTTATTATATTATATAATATATTAATTATTATCATGATTATTAAATGCTGCAGGACAATAGTATATATTATTACAATATAAGATATATCTTTTAATGTGATAAAATATATATTTAAAAATAAGTTCTGGGGGCGTGGCCAGATTTCCTGCTCTTTTTATCTCTCTCTGATCACACACATTTAAGATGATTGTGAGGCAGACTTGAGCCGAAAGAGGGGGTTTGATGACTCTTTAATGTTCATTACATTAACCTTTCCTGTTACAGTTTTTCTAGATTTTTATGAGATAAACATTTTTAATTTGTTATCAGTTTTTATATAATCTCTTAGAGTAACAGTAAAACTCACTGACATATTTAATTAATTGTTTAAAAAAGAGATATTGCACAAATTATGATCATACATTTAAAAATATATGTATTATTCCTGCTTGAATATGACTGCAGGTGTGTTATGATAATGTTTTGTGCTCTGTGACACAGATCAAGATCATCTAACATGGTGAATTGAGTTTATGTTATTGGTTTCTCTTTGATAATGAAGTCTCTGTTGATCTGAGAGAGTGAAAAGTGTGTCATTGTTCTCTACAGGTTGAGGAAGTGTGGTGTCACAGATGACGGTTGTGCTGCTCTGGCTTCAGCTCTGAGATCAAACCCTTCACACCTCAGAGAATTGGATCTGTCTGAGAATAATCTAGGAGACTCGGGAGTGAAGATAGTCTCTGCTGTACTGGAGAATCCTCACTGTAAACTGGAGAAACTGAGGTAAGATCATATGTTACTCTCACATGAAACTGAGTCACTGAATTTTATAATTTCATTTATTCATGAAGTAACAAAATGGAATAGGGGAAATAAACTGTTATTACATTTAGGGCTGTCACTAATGATTATCTTGATGATCAAGTAATCGGTCGATTATTTTCACAATTAATCAAATAATCGGATATTTTTTGTGATAATAAAAATAGACCTAAGCAAACAATGGCCTTTAACATGATTTAAAATACAAATATAATAACAATGGGGCAATAATATCTGGATCAAAAGCAAGTAATCATATGGTTTGATATAACAACACTTTTAAAATACATAATATCATATACATTGTATAAACAATTATATTATGTATTATAACAAATGCTTGCAGAGGGCGCCAACGGCCTGATGATTGTTGTTGTCCCACTTTACATCAGATCAAATCTCTATTTAATATTGGTCAAATGACATTATTTTAAATGTTAACTTAATGTTTAATATTTGGCAACTTCTTTATGACAGAAATGCTAAAGCCACTGTAATTTCTGTAATGCAAACTCAACTCAGAGATTAAACTTTTATTTTGAAATAGTGATGAACAGTTCACATATTTCAAAGATATTGACGTATTCTCCTGTGTTGGTGTAGGTTAATAAATGATTACCTTACAAATCTGATGAAATGGCACACATTGGGCCTCATTTATGAAGCGAACGTACGACAGAAAACGGTGCATATGGCCGTTTCCACGCAAAACTTGGCATTTATCAATATGGACGTGAGCGGTCTACTATCAATTTGTTTGAGTTAGCGTGAACTTACATGCAGCTAGTGCTTGCAACTAATTGCTTTAGTGTTCCCTTAAGATCTGTTATGCATTGCAACAAAGTCCTTAGTAATCATTTAGCCCTAAATAAATGAAGGGATCAAAACAGGTCCCTTAAGTCATCTGCTGAACTCAAACACAATGGATGATTTCATGTTAACTGAGGATGAGGAAGTACCGATGTGTATTTTTAGCGATAGAAATAAGCCTGTTGAAAGTATGACGTGAAACAAGCATGTATTGTAAAAAAAAATTAGATGAATGAACACAGCGCTTTCATATTTTTATCACTTGGTCCAGTTTGGTTTAGATTTCTCTTTTTAGCACACAGGACTAGGCGTCAAGCCGTGACGCATATAGGTAAATAAAATAAATAGGACTACACGACATATATACATACACTCTAACACATTGTATTTGTTTTTATAATATCTTTATTAAATCCAAGTGATCGCGCAGGTGCCTCAGAACAACATCAGTTCTGTCGTTTCTAACTAACTTTTCAGCCATTCATCATCAAACTAAAATGCAGTCAGCCAAACAAAAGTTACACTGCTCAAATGAAATGATCCGCTGTAAATCAGCGCCCAACCACACACATTTTTGTGCATGTGAAGGATGCTGTTTTAGGTGGATATTGGAACACAGGGTTCCCATGCATCCTGGAAAACCTGGAAATCCTGGAAAAATAATGACCAATTTTCCAGTCATGAAAAACACATGAAAAATGAGGGAAAAAATGTTCAATGAAGAAAAACAGTTTACAGTTGCTCCGAAAGATTAACGTTAGTAGCAGAAAGCTGAGATTTGTTCTGAACCGCTGAGATTTGACACGTGACAGAAGTATTCTCTGACGTGCTGATGCTGTCTTGTGTTGACGGTTGCAGGAGTTAGGAATTAAGTGCTCAAGTGTTTTCAGTGAATGTAGGTGCCTTGTTAACCTTGATAATATTTGTTCTTGCAAACTAATTATTTTGATACAGTATATACAAAAAACTATTTAACGCTGCAGTGAGGGTGTTTCTATGGGAGTGACGGTAAAAATGACACAAAAAATATATTTAATGTAGTCTCTCATTCATCGCTATAAAAGTTTACCCAACTATGACGACTTCCACTACTGAGAAACACAGAAATGTGAAAAGGGTCTATTGAGGATTTTTTTAAATCGAGTACTCAAATTTAAACGAGGAATCATGAAAGTCCTAATTACATTCATTAAAACAGCGTGTGGCAGGAGAGTCAGCTGACAACGTCGATTGTCCTCCATTTGTTTTTCTTCTCAAGTCTCGTTTGATCTCGTGAGTCTCTGTGAGATCTCGTCAATAGAGTACCTCAGGGATGACGTGTTTTTGTAGGCCAACCCGGAAGTTAGCGACACACGGGTTCCCTCGATCGAAAGCCAATGCATTTTTCCCATAGACTTTTGGAAAATCGCAGAAAATAAGCTCTGTGTTTAACAAAGGGTTAATGACACTTACACGTTTTGTCTATCAAGATAATCTTCACAAGTTAACACAACATTTATACATTCTGAAGCCTAAATAAAGTGGTCAGATATAAAAAGCTAACAGTAGGCTATAAACGGACTACAGCACACCATGGTCGCGGATCAACGTCACCAACAAACTGTATTTATAAACAACTTTATTTAAAAACACGCTCTCTGATTATGATCTGCGCTGTGTATGAATACTTATCCACTTTTCCATGAGAAATGCTGTCCAAATGTCCTGTTTGTCATGATGTACGGTGTACATTTTAGGACTTCCTCACACCTCAGTCATACAACGAACAGGCTTCAGTCATCGGACAAAACGGCATCGCGCCTCAGACTGAAAGGCTTCAGGTCTCAGGAAAAACGGCGTCAGGTAGGCATCAGGTCTCGTACAAATAGGCATCAAACGAAACAGCCTCAGACCAAAGGCATCAGACGAAACGGACTTAGAAAGAGTGTAGAAATCATATGTTTCTGTGTTCAAGTGTTTGTTGAGTTGAGGTGATCGAGTGATTGATCTGTAAATGATTGAACACATGAGCTGCTCCTCAGTAAGGAGATACGATCAACATTTAACACTCTTTACTTTAAACACACTCAATCTAGTGTTGTCAGTTTCTGACCTGAATACTGCTGTTAGACCCACCTGAAAAAATAAAGCAGTCCATTTCATTTCCATCTTTATTCTATTGTATTTATCTGTGCTATTGTTCATTTGTTCTTATTTCATTACTATATTCTTGTCTGTTTTAATTCAATTTACCATTTGAAATCAAGCTTCCTTGTGCTGTGTGTGTACGATATTGCTACAAAATTACCCCAAAAACAAATACATTGAGTTACAAATATTTGTGAGATAATTGTAATAATTGATCAACGTTTATATATGAAAAAATCTTTAAAGCTTTATCATATAAAGTGATCTCTTCAGAAGAGTTTTTGATTGGATAGACTTTCAATAGATGTACAAAAAAAAAGAAATAATATTAAAAATATGACAGTATATAAAGTGTTTTTCCCTGTGGTGTCGAAAATGGTATTGAATATTGAGACTCTGTTGATCTGAGAGAGTGAAGAGTGTGTCATTGTTCTCTACAGGTTGTGGGATTGTGGTGTCACAGATGAAGGTTGTGCTGCTCTGGCTTCAGCTCTGAGATCAAACCCCTCACACCTGAGAGAACTGGATCTGACATATAATAAACTAACACAGTCAGGAGTGAAGCTGCTGAAGGATCTGAAGGATGATCCACATTATAAACTGGAGACACTATGGTAATAATAGTTTTTAAAAATTTTCATCATCATATTTTCATTTGAAGTTCAAATGTCTGTTTTACTCACTAGAAATTAAAGAAATTGTACCAGATTCAGTAACTCCACGTGTGTGTGTACATTTAGTCTGAGATCATCAGATAATGAGTCTCAAATTCAGTGTTTCTGTAGGTCTCTTTAATTCTGCTTATATTGTTGTAAATTATTGTATAAATAATATTAATGTTATTTTCAGCTTTTCTCCTTTAACTGTCTCTGTGTGTGTGATAATCTGAGATTTGGGTTGTTTGATATTAACAATATTAAATCTGTAGTGGAGTGTAATGATCATTTCTGCTGGTTCTGGATCAGCTGACCGTGTGGAAGTGACCTTTCATGTCCTTTTGATTTTGTAAAGTGACTTTGAGCATCAGACTGAAGCAATATTATCATGTTTGAGAATGAATTAATATAGCTTATCTAGTCAGTGCTCAGTTTTCTCATGAAAAGATGTGTCAGATGTAATGTCTCATACTGCATATGTGACTGTTTGTGTGATTTATTTTAGGATTTAGATGACAGTCTGATCTTCTGATGATCATCTGATGGTGAATAAGGATCCACTACAGAGACTCACAGTCAACAGAATCAGAGACTGAAGATACAGTGACTTCACTGTTATAAATTAAGACTTCATTTAGATTTCAATGATCCTCTGACAGACATGATGAGGCGGCAGAGAAACACCTTTTATTTCACAGCAGCAAATTACAGTTTCTCATTCAGAGATTAACCATTTTATGTGTATAAAGGCACAGTATAAACTCAGGGTTTTGTTACAGAGAAAATATAGAGCCTGAATATGTTTGTGTTTGTGTTGTACCAGCAGAGGGAGACAAAGACTAATGAAAGATTAATTTTTATTGATTATGGAGGAAAAAAACAGTTCAAGCTCACTTTAAGAAAACAAATAAAGGAAGCTTGAGTGTATACATCATGTTTTTAATAATAGTTGTATTACATTTGTATTAATGTATTAAAGGGCTCATATGATGCGTTTTCATGTTTTCTCTTTCTTTAGTCTGTTATGTAGCTGTTTGTGCATGTATAAGATCTGCAAAGTTACAAAGCTCAAAGTCTCCTACAAAAACATTTATTCTATCTAATGCCTGATACACACTGTATGATTTTGGGCTGTCCCAGACGAAAGATGAGCATAAAAACCACAATTACCAAAGTGCGATTCATCTTGCACTGTTTGTTTATCACTAGTGCATGTTTGTGGGCGTGGTCTGTAAACCCCTCCCCCTCGCTTCCTAATGGACTCACACACAGACTCACTGCAGAACCGCTGGTCGGGCCTGAGACTCACACACACACACACACACACACATCATCTGACCATCATCTCTGCTTCCACAGACACACAATGTGTGTGTGTGTGTGTGTGTGTGTGTGTGTGTGTGTGTGTGTGTGTTCACCTTCTCCTAAGGTCTGTGTGGTTTGTCCATCTGTGTCATACTGGGGGATTTAAGTCCAATCCGTCTGTCTGCATCTGCAAACTGCTGACAGACACACGGCAGATTAACAGAGAGACAGACAGGCGAGACGATCACACGCTGATGCTGAGTGTTTCAAAGACCAGAGAGACACATCTGCATGTTTGGCCAGTTACAGTAAAACACTGAAGTTGGTCACCATGAAATCAAAATGGAATATTGCAGTGTTTATTATGAATGATTTATCTGTGATTGTGTTAAATTCATGATCCTGGTCATCTTGAATCAGAATAAAAGTGACTTCTCTTCTCTGATGACGAGGGCGGGGCAACCTGTCACTCACATGAGATCCACCAATAGCAAACCACAACCATCCAATCAATTCCCCACAGACACAATCAAGCCCCGCTCTACATTTGTTCTTGTTTGAGAAGCAGTTTCTATACGGCACTATAGGGAAGAAAAAAGTGCAACTTCCCTTTCAAACAGTCATTAAAGATGTTTACCATTACTGTCATAATAAAAATGTTTCATATTTTTTCAAAAACATTAATGCATTATTTTTAATAACTAGCACTTCTATTGTTCTTGTATTATTTTCATCAACATATGGGGTTTGATTAAAATCATTTCCTTATTGTCTGTTTGGAGGCTATTTAATTTTATTTATCCATCATGGCACATACATTTTGTTTCTTTATAGTCTAAGTAATGCTGTCAAATGACTCGTTTGCATTTAGGTGTTTTATGTTATTTTATTTTTATATTTTTGTTAGATAATAGATTTTTTGGTAACACTTTCTCTATGGTGATGGATTATGTACAAGATATCCACCTTATTCTCGTGGGCACTACTGTAGAAATGTTTTTAAGGGACAAAACACAGTTGGAGGTAATTGTTCCACATCCCCTATATAGTGCACTATGTGCCAGTCACCATGTAGAAAATAGTAAATGTGAGAACAAGTGAATTTCAGCCGTCAGCGTCTGTTTATAATGTAGGGGGCGGGGCTTCAGATTCTAGAGAGCATTTGATTGGACAGAAAATCTGATGAGAAGCTGAAGTGCAGAGTGATGTCATCAAAATCATTCATCCATATTGGCGGAAGTGAGAGACTAATTGTTTTGGAGAGATTATTGATAACATTAAGGCTAACATATTCACACTAAAAGCCAAAAAACTTAAATTTTGATTTCATGGGGACTTTAAGAAATCTAGTTACACACATTAGGATATCATCACTATGAATGTAAATCTGTGAAAGAAACAGATTAAAGCACAGACCAGAGAGAGACAAATAAGTTATAAACATGAGGAGAAAACAGACACCTTCAAGTCTTGAAATAATTCGATCATGACTAAATGTTTATATACATTTTCATACGTGTCACATGACACAAAAGCAGAAAGAAAGATGATCAGAGACATTAAAAAAATAAATGCACAATAGACTCTCTTTCACAATTACAACAAGAGCATTTGTAATGAAAACGCTATAATGTGTCTTTCACATGATATATTCTGTCAACAATTTTAAATGATACAAATTTAGTTTTATTTGTTATATACAGACCAAGAACTGCCCAAAAAGGTTCCCACACAAATGAGGGAAACATACTAACGCAAACAATTTTATGATGGAGGAGAAGAGATATTAACAAAGAGAGATCCAAACGACTGGTTACTGCATTTATCAGTATTTAAATCAAATTGATCTAAAAACAAATGTTTGCATGTTGTCACTTCTTCTTAAGTCTCTCCATCATTGTCCAACTCCAGTTTGAACTGTTGTGGAAATTTTAATTTTTCATATGATTTTAACCTGTATTCTTGTGAAATATGATGCTTATGGAACATGGTATGATGTTGGCTAAAGTGGTAATGTTTAACATAGTGTTAACATAGATGTTAGAAATAGAAAGAGCAAGATATGGTATGGGGACATGCAAGATGTATGTCAAAAACATGTCTGTGCTAACAATGTGTGGAAAGTTACAGCCTCTAAGAGATGTTCCTAATATGGTGAAAGGACAGAGGCTTCGGGCTTGGAGGTTAGAGATATAAAAGTGAGGGGAAGCTTTCGTTCTTGATCTTACACTCTACCAGCTTCTGTAGAGGTTCGCATGACTGTCTGATCTTTCTTGCAAGAAATAAAACTTTAAAAGACTTTGGGTCTAAGTTTGTTTCTTACAGGGTGAGTTTGGTGAGTTGTTTATTTTTGCCACAACAATTTGGTGTCAAGAAGTGGGATTCCCTGGTGCCTTTTTTGGCTCGATGTTTGGCCAGCCTGAGAAGAAAAATACTCAGCCCTACCCGTCTGTTCAGGGAGAGGGATCGGCCGCTGCTGAGCCCGCCGGGCAGCATCACGGGAATTACAAAAGAATCCAGGTGGCAACACAGCTCGCGGGTAAGAAACAAATTTTAAATATTTATGAGAATGGAAATTTGGGAATTGAATGTGTAAAAAAAAAAAAAAAAAAAGGTTGGAATAGACGAAGTAAAAAAAAGAGGGGATTTATGATTTGGTAAAAGTTCAATTAGGCACCGGGACGAACCATTTTGACTGCTCTGGCTGACTCTGTGGTCGCGGTCCGGAAGGTTTTATGCTGCTATAATAGTTCTCCAGAGAGAAATTTTGAGTTGCCTCGTGCGAGCTGGAGCAATCTGCAGAAACAGAAAAAAGCAGTGTGATCAAGACGTTCCTGAAACTGACCGCGTTTGGCAGTAAGAGCGCTTTCCAGGGAGGGAGATTCGTGGAACGAATCTAGGCTGGGTCATACTGGAACAAAATTTTGAGATTATGCCCAACTACAGCCGGATGCTGTGGTTTATGAATTTGTCATAGAATTTTGGGATTGAGCCCACCTACAGCCGGATGTTGTAGGTTATAAATTTGTGACAAATTCTGGGATTGAGCAGTGGAATGCTGTAGTTTCATAAAATTGTGATAGCAGTGACAGCCTGAGCGCTTGAGGCTGCGGATTGTGGGCATTGAAGCTCGAACCCGTGACCGATTTTGGGGGGCAATCGGATCTGCTGGAGACGTCCACAGATTATAGGTGCGCGCCGAACTAAATCCACACGACTCGAGAGGGTCAAAATGGGGAATCCCAAAGCAAGCTTGCAAAAAGTGAAGTGATAGGGGGTGTTGCAAAATATGATGCACCAGTGTTTTATCAAATGAGAAAATTGTATGGCCAAAGATGCATGTAAGATATAGAAAAGTTAGTTAAGTATTATGATTTCCCAGAAGAGGGAACGTTGAGTGGTCATAAGACTTAAGGTCGTAAGGGAATGAGTTGAAGAGAACTGCGATGTGGGGATGTTGTGTTTGTGTGAGAGCGGTGTGTGTGTGAAATGTAAGCAGACTAGAGATTGTAGGCTAAAGGAAGCAGACAGAAGGAAAAGAAGGTGAATGCAGAAAGAATTGGCATGTAGGGAAGGAGGATTGAATGTAACTTACAAAAAAAAAGTTTTGTTTATTCATCCATTAAATGAAAGCACAGTCAAATGATTTCAGTGATTAAATACTGCTGTTATTAATCTGTCTCCATGTTTTAACACTATTAAGCAGTCCAATGGCTCTGGTGGCTCTTGAATGCAACCTCCCTAAACTCCAGGAAACACCCGATTCTGGTGAAGAAAACTGTCAAAGATTTCATGATGGGAAAGAGCGGTTACCAGTGTGCACAAGGTGATTTCTCAATGACGGGTAAGATCCTCTTTGGCCAGACAGAGGACAACCTAAGGCAGGGGGTTACCGCCGCCACTGGGCATCTACCCTGATGGGAGGTGTTTATGTGAGATGGTATGAGAGTGGAGCGATGACTGTGAGGCCAGCAGCATCAAAAGTGGGAATGACCTGTGAGAAGAACAGCAGTCTGACCCAAAAATGCTCCTCTATACCACTCACCAGAAACCGCGTTCCTAAGATGGCTTGTTTTTCATTGTGACAAGCAACTATGCCAGGGGACAAGATCCTGAGGAGAAGAAGATTATTGATAAAGAGCTGTTGGGAATGAGCTTTCAAGAGTCGACTGAGACCATGAGGTGGTTGTCCGTAATTTCTGGGAGACCAGAGTGAAGTTTAGTAACATGATGTTGGTTGCCCTATTGGCAAGAACTGTATAGAAGTTTTAGATTCAGCAGTACTACGAATCCCTGAATTCATGAGGCTGTGTGATTTTGAACTAATGTGTCTCTATCATAGTTTTTACTCCTGCAGGTCATTAGACATGGCAGAGGATAATTCCAAGGCAATGGTGGTGTTAAAGATGAAGACTGATTTTGCAGATTCAAGAGAAAGTTAACCTGTTAGCCAGCCCCCCGCTTTTGGAAAATCCCAAAAAATGACATACCCAAACTAAAACAGATACAGTTCATGAACCCTTTGCACTAAAAGCATAAGTAAGGTCTCATTTGAAAGCAGACACTTTGCAGTTTATGGTAAACTCATAATTAATTATTGTCACAAAGAAGAAAATAGTTTAAAATAGCTTTGAAATTTTGAAAAGTTATTAGAAATGTATTTTTATGAAATATATTTATGAAAATGAAAGTGAAGTTGGCCTTGTGGCAATCTAGAAATGTACTGCAGCTAAAGCCACATGTCTGACCATGTTATATTTCAAATCTGAAGATGATAGGTTTAAAACTCTGAGTTTTATTAAATGTTTTTCAAGACCATGTCATGAGACTTTATTTAGAAAGGACTCTAAAATGTTAACTGATGTTTATTGTCATCTATTCAAGGGTATTGTCGATATTGTGTATGTGGTGCTAAGTGCCCCATTCAGTTTCAGTCTCCCCTGAACACATTCACACCTCTCCAGCCATCTTATAGCTCTAATTATTCTTTTCTTTTGTCTCTATTATAATTACTGATGTTCTATTCAAGATTTAATCCCTCATTTCATTCACCAAACTTCTCACTTCACCTTCTTTCAAACTGTATCTAATGCCCTTCTTGGAAAAAAAAGAGAAAAAAGTGAGCTTTACTATTAAAATTATTTATTTGCATTAGCTTTAGATTAGAACAGGTGCATCTCTGGGCTCGTTAGCATATTAGCTTAGCACACCAACAAAACACGACAATTTATAAGATTAAAACCACGTTTTTTCTCCAAACTTACTAGTCGATTGTTTTAAATAACCTTCTTTGATGTGATGTGGCTTTGGATCAAAAATCAGACAGAAAATATACCATTTTAGGCTATTCTGCACAATGAGAAAAGCTATCTCGATTAGCATTGCATTATAAATATAATCTACTATTATGAATACCTGACATGGCGTGAAGAACACAGATAAACCACATATCGTCACAATCGTGTATTTATTACTTTCAAAGTGACGTTCTGTATGTTTACATCAATGATTATAGCGATATCTGGTAGCCTCTGTTAGTTCTGTGTATGTCACATGATTGCCTCTTGTTCATGCTGTATAATTTGTGGACTAAAGGTGCACAGAGCGCCCTCCGGCTTCGGTATGATTTGGACACACAGTAGTCAGTGTATACAGCGCTCATATAATAACAACAGCGCGTTTTGGTAAAATTTAATAAATATGACTCCTCTGTATAGAAAATTGACATAAACGTATGACAGTCCATCAATATTTCTCCAAATGTGCATGCTTTTAAGCTAAAAGCCCCGAGGGATGTTATTTTGTGGAGTTTTTTCATGATGATCGTACAGAGTTTTTTTCTCAATGGCTGAAGCTGACGCTCATATTTCAATGAAAAGGTAACGACTCCGTTTCTCATATTCATAACTCCCGACGCATATTAACAAATAACGGTCACTATACGATGTTGAGTGTAAAATAAAGATTAAAAATTGAAGCTCGAGTCTTAGATCTTTTTAATGATGTATAGTTTGTCAAGGTAATTATATTAAATCTAACAGTAAATTTGAGCTAATTTAAACAAAGAAGCTTCGGTGCGTCGGCGTGACAGTGCTGGTTAACAGGTTAAGTGCATCCAGCATTTAAACTAAAGATAACCTCAAAAATGGCTACTAGCATAACATATTTTAGATGGTAGAAATGTTTTCTTTATTTGAAAGTTAAAACATTTACATTTGACCAAGGGTTATGTATAGTAATTTTATATTAAATTCAGTCTAAGTTACAGTCTTGAGAGGCTGCTGAATTGATTATTTGTGCAGTAAGAGAGAGAGACGGCTGGGGTAGAGGCAAGGATACTCTGTCTGTCTGTTATCAGTCTAATAAAGTTTAAACAAAACAAAGCAATGAAACTAGAACCAAAACAACCCAGCTTATGTGAAAAAGAATTATAATGAACAGATGTGCTTTGAGACTGAATAAAAGATCATGTAAAAAACCAAGTAAAGAAATACAGGGAAGAAAAATGTGAAGTTTAAAGATATGCTTTTAGATTTAACACCAAAAGTAACTTTGAAAGTGAGCAGTTTATAGTCATGTGTGTCTAGTGTGAGTGAGTGTGAGAGTGACTGAACTCTATGTTTTATATGTGTTAGTTTGGGGAAATATTCTGTTCCCATAGAGAGTGTATATGTCATTAACTAGTGTGAATGAGTGTTTTATCGTTACAGATGGGTTAAGTGAAATGAGAAATTTGGAGGAGCAGATATTTTGATTGAATCTGATGAAAAGACGATACAGAACATGGGACGAGCTTTAAGTGGATTGTTTATCCAGCTCTGTCTACTAATGGTAATTATGACTACTTTTGTCATTTATGATGTTGATTTGAATTACTCTCTGGATCAGTAAGTTTAAGTATTTATGGAAAATTGGAATTGTGAAATTGAAGATTGCCGTCCACGAGTTAAAACCCCTTGTCTAAATTTAACTTGGGGTCTGAATTTAAACACTGTCAGCTATGTGTGATCACAATGCTAAATGTGAAATGTAGACTTGGCGGCAGAGAAACAGTGACACACTGGCAATCAAGATTATCCAGAGAGCCCAGTAACCTTCACAGAACAAAGGATGATGAGAAGGAACATCACTGTTGTTTGACTATCCTTGATCAAGTCTGTACACCATGACTTGACCTGCTAGATAAACCATTTGATAACTGTGAGGATGACGTGTTGTTTGTAGATGGCTCTGTCTTCAGAGACAAAACAACAGACTGGAATAGCGAAGGATAAGTTGTGACCATGGCATGTGAAGTGTTGGTTTCAGGGCTACTGTCCTCTAACTATTTGGTATAAGCAGATGAGTTTTGACCCTCACTGGAGGGGGTAGACTGACTGAAAGAATTGTAATACCAATTGAAAAACAGAGTAAATCATTTGTGATACCATCATTGCAAAAATCATTGCACAGTAAACAATTGCGCTTCACCCAGCATTGGCTGAGGTACCTGCTAAATTTTGGGCAAGACATAAGAATGAAGTGGTCCTGTTTGTCAGAAAATCTGTTTGCTTGTGTGTTGAGACTACAGACTGGGTTGAAAAGAGTGACAATGTGAGTTACAGTGAGAAGTTAGGAGCTTTTATGACAGAATACAAGGGAGAAGTCAAGGTGGAAAGAACTGTGACCTTCTACACAGGTGTCTGTTATTGATTCGAGGTAGAAGACGATCTTTGAGGTGCTGTGGTTTTAATTTTTGTTTGTGTCCAAACTAATAATAAAAAAAGTTTTCTGTTTCTTTAGGAAGTGCTGGAGCAGACACATGAGATTGTGTGTAATCTGATATCTGAAATAACCATGATTTTTCTAACTCTTTACAGAGCATGTTCAGAGACAGAGAAAGCTGGAGGAAATCTGGTTGTAGAATTAAAGATGGATTTTAGTTTAGCTGGTTCAGGTGTGTTTAATTAGTTTCTGAAGGGCCACTGTCCTGCAGAGTTTAGCTCCATCCCTGAGTTTGACACCCTTATTCAAAAGGTTCTTACACTCTGAACTGAAACTGCAGACTATGACTAGAAGACATACATGGAGAACATTCTTCAGAAGGGAGTCCAATCTCCCTCCATTCACTTACACAGACATTTGAATCAGTGTCATGCGCACTTTAAGAACACTCACTCTTTCCTGCTTTGTTTAATTTTGTTTTTTTAATGGCTCTTTGTAATTCATCTGTCGACCAGTGGTCAGGTTTTGAAGGCAGACTGTTTAATTATTATTTGACCTGTAACTTTTTTTTCGTTTGTAACAAATTGTTGTATGTACATATTAAATATACTGCTGTAATTGAAACCATTACTAGTTTTAAAACTGTTTTTGGCTTTTTATAAAATAAACTAATAATCATTCTTTTGCAGTTAAGACCTTGGACTTTTTGTAGACAAGCCGTTGTAAAAATTTGAATAAAAATTAGTTGACATTAAAGTAGACCAATTAAATACATTAAGTGTGTTAATATCAAAGAATGCCATCATTAATTATTTAATCAGATTTAACGTTTTACCTTTTTTTAATTATCTGACCTTTTCTCCTAAAACTATAAATTGAATTAATTAATTCCGGAGTAATTATTTTACTTTATATAATTTATGTAGACTACTTAAATTAGTTCTTATAAAAACATAAGTATTAAAATGGATTAATATTAATTTAACTGTGATATGAAGTTGTTGCCAGCCATTTACAACTCATACAATTGCCTAATAATCAAATTTACTTTGCCTTCACTATGTATTAACCAGTCTATGGTATTAACATGTGAGCTAGAATGTGTCTTTTTTTTGGGTTCCTTGTTTTAATTTGTATTGACTTACCCACCAAAGGATGCTCCAACAATACAAGGCATGGTACAATACATCTTAATGAACAAAAAGATACTATTCCCAACCATTTGAGACTTTCTTCAGTGGATAAGGAATTTCCACGACACCTGATTCCTGAGGAGACATTGTGCTACCACTGCCCAAACCGCATGGTCCTGAGCGACCCGATCTGCATTACTCAAAAGGCTAAAATTCTTACACCCACAGGAATTGTCCAAGGTGTATTATTTATTTATTTTTATGGTTATGATTTTGTACTTCTGATAATGTTGCATTTTGAACTGAACCACTCTTGTTTTTACACCTTTTGTGTCTGCAGATATTTCCACATACTACACATGCTGTCCTCAGTGTGGAGTACTGTACCGGTACCAAGAGTGGAGCGAAGGTCTGCATAATTTCAATGACCATGTCCTTCTTGATCTACCTCTCTGCCTCACTATTAGAAACCTGTTGCAGGTGATGCTTATATTTTTTCTTTATTCTTTAATTTGTCTGTTTTTATTATCATTTCAATGAATAGTAGTAATTAATTGTGTGTAATTGTCCACACTGCAGTCAGCAGAATAGTTGAGTATTTGGAGTTAACTACAGGTGTCCAGTTCCCCTCAGCCGATACAGTTTTTCATGGTTATCTTCATTTTAAAGCTCTAACAGACCATGAATATCAGTATTCTTGTGTGACCTGTGGTGACCATCCGCCTGTGGTCATAATGGACCTTCACAAGTAGGCATCTTTTCATCTGTCAGGTAAAAAACCATCTCAGGTTATGACTATAACCATAGTTCCCTGAGAGAGGGAACGAGACACTGCGTCCCGAAGGGGGCGCTATGGGAACGCCCTCAGCGTGAATGCGTCTGATGCACGCGTGTCCACTAGCCCAATGGCGAGAGTGAACGTCACCGGCGGGTGACGTCACGACCAGGAAAGTATAAATACACATCCGGAAAGACCGGCTTCAGCTTAAACTGCCGAAGCAAATCGATCACAGGGATGCAGGGAGTATGGCAACGCGACGCAGTGTCTCGTTCCCTCTCTCAGGGAACTATGGTTATAGTCATAACCTGAGACGTTCCCTTTCGAGGGAACTCGCACTGCGTCCCGAAGGGGGCGCTATGGGAACGATATCCCAAAACGCCATAATTCCAAAATGCCTGTCTGTGTGAAACTGTGGCACACTAAGACAAGAGCACTGAAGAGCCTGGAGCTGCATCCAGGTCGAGATATATCATCTCACAACGTGAGTGGCGAGGATCAGCCCGCCACATCACAGACTTCCTTGAGGAAACCCCCAACATCAAGGCCTTGGAGGCCGCCATACTCCTAGTAGAGCGAGCTCTGGCAGACAGTGGATACTGCTGGCCGGAGACCTCATACGCAAGTGATATAGTCTCAACTATCCACTTGCTAACCAATTGTATGGACGCAGGGAGACCCCTAATTGCGCGGTCCAAAACAAACAGTTGATCTGAGGTCCTCCACGGGGCAGCTCTGTGGATATCAGGTGTCCAGTGCTCACACTGGACACACAAGAATCCACTTTTCCTGGTCTGGATCTGAGAACAGAGGACAGAAAGCTTGCAGCACTATAGGCCGTGTCATATTGGTCAGAACCTTAGGTATATAACCCGGTAGGGTAAAGGAACACTTTGACCATCCCTGGTGCGCACTCAAGGCACGTAGGGGATACAGATATGGCCTGAAGGTCTCCTACTCTTTTAGGGAAGAAATGGCAAGGAGGAAAACAGTATAAACAGAATCAAGCGGCTCAAATGGAGCTGCAGATAAGCCTTCCAACATAAAGGCCAACTCCCAAGCAGGAACCCTAGTGCATGTTGCAGGCCTCAGCCTCAGAGTGCCACGAAGGAAACGATACCTCAAAGGGTTATTCCCCACAATTGTACCAACCACAGGGACATGGTATACAGAAATACGAGGATAGTTTCCTTGTGGTTGGAGTTCTGGAGTAAAGTATGGTCACCACAACCTCGGTTGAGAGACCAGATACTATGAGTTGGGCCCCCTCAGGGGCCAAACCCACAGGTTGAATACTTCTGGGCGGGGTGAAAAATCAAGCCCGTCGCATGAGATAGGTCTCTCCTGATTGGAATCTCCGAGGGAGAGCCGTCAAGGAGAGACACGAGGTCCAAGAACCATATCCGACTTGGCCAGTAAGGCGCTACTAGCAGTAGACTTATCCCTTCCCGGCGAATTTTGTCCAGAACTCCTGGGAGCAGAACAATTGGGGGGAAAAAACGTACAGACGTAGCCTCGGCCATGTCTGTACCATGGCATCCAGTCCAAGAGGAACTGGATGTGTAAGGGATAACCACAGTGGACAGTGCGTCGTATCCTGAGACACGAAAGATCCACCTCCACGTAGCTATAAATCTCCCATATGAGCTTCACCACTTTGGGGTGAAGTCTCCATTCCCCTGGCCTCAGCCCCTGTCTTGACAGGATGTCTGCTCCTATACTGAAGGTTACTGAAATAAGATTGTTCTCGAGGAGAGCATCTTCCCCAGGGACCACAGGAGGATCTGGTGCGCCAGATAGTGGGCGCAAACGCAAACCCCCCTGTTGATTTATATAAGAGACCATCGATGAATTGTCTGTTTTCCAGACAGCTCGATGACCTCTCAGGTCTGGGAGGAAGAACTTCAACGCATTGAATCCCGCCATCATCTCCAGGCAATTAGTGCCACGAAAGATGATGACTCCTCAACAGCCCTTGAGCTGAGCGGCCTTCCATTACCACTCCCCAGCCTGTG
This sequence comes from Megalobrama amblycephala, assembly GCF_018812025.1. Taxonomy (NCBI): domain Eukaryota; kingdom Metazoa; phylum Chordata; class Actinopteri; order Cypriniformes; family Xenocyprididae; genus Megalobrama; species Megalobrama amblycephala. The sequence continues at coordinate 44,510,905 of NC_063047.1, forward strand.
AGAGAAACATCTACCATGAGAGTGACTCAATGATATTAAGCTCCTAACACAGGTCCCTGGGACAGGAACCAACTTTTCTTCCATATAACCAAGGCGCGGAGACACCGCTGCGTGATCTTGATCATAGGAAGTGGATTCCCCCTCAGGGAAAACCCTTGGTCCTGAACCACCACTGTAAGGGTCTCATGAACAGCAGGCCAAAAGGTATCACCGTTGGACACAGCTGTCATCAGACCCAACAGTTTTAGAAAACTGTTTTACAGTGAGTGACTGGCCTAGTTATATCTCCTGTGTGACTGAAAAAATTGCAGCAATATGAGTGGGCGACAGAACGGCCCGCAGCGTCACTGAATCCATACCATGCCCAGGAAGGTGGTTCTCTGTAATGGAGAAAGCACACTCTTCTTGGCGTTCAGCCACAACCCCAATGTTTTATGAGCAAGAACAACATCTCAATGTTGAACTGACCATCTGTACCGACTGCGCTAATATTAGCCAGTCATCTTATCAGTTCATAATGCGTATGCCCTGCAGCCTGAGCAAGGCCAGAGCTGCATCTACGCATTCCATGAACGTGTGGGATGATGGAGCTAGACCAAATGGAAGAACCTAATATAGGTATACTTTGCCCCTGAAAGCAAACCGAGGAACTTCCTATGCTGTAGAAGGATGGAGACATGGAAGTATGCACCCTTTAGAACTATCAAGACAAACCAGTCCTCGGATCTGGTTTAGAGTCAACATTTTGAACCTAAGTCTCCTGACTGACTGATTCAAATGATTAGGATCTAATATAGGATGCAACCCTCCATCCTTCTTTGGAACAAAATAGTAGCGGCCCTAAAAACCCTAACTCTCTGCTGGGAGGAGGAACCCATTTTGTAGCTCCTTTCGCAAAAGAGTTTACTTTCTGTTCCATTACCAGAGCCTGCCCATTGAGATACATCTTTGGCAGAAGCCTCAACTCTGCCAGAAAATCCACAAAAGGGAACCAGCCTCTCAAGACTGGTCTCTGGTATACCTAGAGCAGCCACTTTGGTGACCTGAAATACACTGGCAGGAAATAACCCATTTGACTGCTTTTCGACCCTCCTCAGAGGGTGCGAACCTGATGCAGCGTCGAGTGAGCGCTGAATCAAAGCTTGCTGGAAACCGCTGCACCCCAGAGCACTAAGAGTGATGGGGTTGGCAGATCGGTCCCCTGAGGGCAACGAAGTGGCACGGGCACCGTATACTGAGGTGTACACCGCTCCGCCCCGCAGGGGGCTGCCCCAAGAAGCCTAACACCACAGGCGTCAGGATCTAAATGAAAGGCTGAACTAATACATGAATCTAACTACTTAAAGTCAGATAAATATGTATTATTTTAATTTCTCAAAATTAAATTACAGCCAACTGTCCATTTAATTCCTCAAAATTAAATGCAGCAAATGATGTATCAGACAAGTTAATACGGTCTGAAAGAAATGCTATGTATAAATATGCATATAGCCATACACATCAAATTTCATTTAATCTCTCAAAATTAAAGAGATATTAGTGCAGACATATAGCTTTTAAAAACCAGGCAATATCCCACTTAATTCCTCAAATTAAATGCATCAATGAACCACCAGACAAGTGTACACGGTCTGAATAATTGGTTGAATATTTATAACTGCCATCTGCACACCCTAATCTACGCGTTGCCTCGACAAACACGAGATTAGAGCCACATAAATTCTTTATTGCAGTTTGCAGACTCGAAATCTATGCGTCGCCTCGGCAGACGCGAGATCAGAGCCACTAGAATCTTTATTGCAGTTTGCAGACACGAAATCTACGCGTCGCCTCGGCAGACACGAGATCCGTGCCACTAGATTCTTTATTGCAGTTTGCAGACTCGAAATCTAAGCGTCGCCTCGGCAGACGCGAGATCAGAGCCACTAGAATCTTTATTGCAGTTTGCAGACACGAAATCTACGCGTCGCCTCGGCAGACGCGAGATCCGTGCCACTAGATTCTTTATTGCAGTTTGCAGACTCGAAATCTAAGCGTCGCCTCAGCAGACACGAGATGAGAGCCACTAGAATCGTAATGCAGTTTGCAGACACGAAATCTACGCGTCGCCTCGGCAGACGCGAGATCAGAGCCACTAGAATCTTTATTGCAGTTTGCAGACACGAAATCTACGCGTCGCCTCGGCAAACGCGAGATCCGTGCAACTAGATTCTTAAATTATTGCTTAAGACTTTATTCCCTCGAGAAAAAAGCCAGGAGGAGCAGAGCTAAAAATCTCGATAGTGCATCACATCGGGAAAAATATGAATGAACACTGTCAGATCCCACTGACGTGCATGCTCTGCTCTCAAACAAACAACACATGAATCGCGTGTATCCCCACTCGTATAGTAGCGAGGGCAGGGAAGCACACACAACTCAAGTTGCTATTTGCTTGCCAATAAGCTCCTGTCTAGAATATATAATGCTTGAGGACAAACAACAATAAATAGACAGAGACAGTTTAACACAGAGCGCTTTGCTGAGGCACAAAAGCTGAAGCCGGTCTTTCCGGATGTGTATTTATACTTTCCTGGTCGTGACGTCACCCGCCGGTGACGTTCACTCTCGCCATTGGGCTAGTTGACACGCGTGCATCAGACGCATTCACGCTGAGGGCGTTCCCATAGCGCCCCCTTCGGGACGCAGTGCGAGTTCCCTCGAAAGGGAACCTTTTAGTTTACGGATTGCACAAAGGTAGACCATGGTTTATTCAAACTTTTCTTCATTTCCTTTAGTGAGTGACCTTGCACAGCCTCCAGAAGATTTTAATGGAGATGTGGATTCAGAACAGTTTTGGAAGGCACTGACAGAGGAAAGAATTGCCCGTGTATTTGTTTCAAGTAAGAAAGCAATTATTAAATGTTACACCTATGTAGATTTGTATTTAATAAGATAAGACAAAAGGTAAAATGCTGATTTCTACAATATACTGACATGTTTTGTTTCCCAAAGGTCAAAAAACAATCCATTCAGTGTTCCTCCAAGGTTTCACTTTTGGGCACCCTGGATAGGGAGAAAAACACGCCGCTCAGACTGTGTTCTTAACACAGAATTTGAGAAGATCCGTCCAGCAAAAGCAGCAGAGGTCTCTGAGATAACTGTCTCAGAGGATCGTCTGAGAGATGAGCTCTGCTAACAGAAGGTAAAATCTCTATTCAATGTTGCCATTATTTCATGTTGTTGTCCTATTAAGGGTTAAGGGATTCACTGACACACATTTCCTTTCATAGGTGCAGGTGATTAGAAATTTATGCAGAGAGTGTGGTTTGGATGCCACTGGATCTCGAACGGACCTCCTTTTAAGACTTTCGCAAGAAATGAAGTCACGAGAGCCATATGACAAAGTTTTTGAGAAAATTTGGGCTGCCTCGGGTAAACCTCAATATTGCAAATGAGAACAGTAATAGCAGTAGCTCTAAAATATACAATGTGACATTGATAACATGATTAGGTCTTGCATGAGTATACAAAGGATTACCGTTTCTAAAAATCTGCTTTTCTTTTCAGCATTTGCATTTTAGGTGGTTGGGCTGTGATTATGTGTCCGTGTGGCATCGTCTACAGTTTGAAATGCAACATCCGAGCAGAGAGCCCGCGTGATTTTGCGGACATGCTTCTTTCATGGAAGCGTACGCCGAACATTGTCATCTACGACACAAACAATCCCCTTCACACCATTTGAAGGGAGGTTAATGGACCCAACAGCAGAAAACATTGCGAAAGCCAAAGCTGGAAACGTAAAGGTGTCACTACCCTGGCTGACATGCAAAAAGGAAAATCCTGACCCTGATGGCCACCCTATTACTGGTTCAGCAGAACATAATGTTCTGTATGACCGGTTCCATGAGGACAACACAAAGGACGCTCGAGATTCACTGCGGGAGCTTCGCCTGGTCCCGCAACTGGCTGGAAAAGTTAATAGCCAAGTCGTGGAACAACAAAACATCTACTTCCTAAACATGGCTTTGCCGTCGACTCATGTGTTCCTCATGCGAAACATAATTCACCATTACAATATTCACAAAAATGAAGAACGACTTGACCACATGAAAAAGGAGTTTCAGACAAACATTCTAATGAATGTCCACAGCCAGGCTGTTTTGGGTCATTTTTCACTGTACTTGTGCACTTTTGTTATGAATGTGACACTTTATTACTCATTGGACTGATCCGTTCACTTATGTTTTTGTAGAACATATAACATCTGAGGAATCCATGGATGTGTCAGTAGGTCAGTAAATTGTTGTGTCCAGTCCCCTCCCTCAGGTGGAGCTACACAAATTACTTGCTCACTAAGTGCAAACAGGCACACTAACTTAGAAATTTAGAGCATACACAAAGTTTATGATTTCTAAGCTTGTTTTTTTCAGTAGCAGTGCCAGACACCATTTTAAAACCCTCAGCAACACCAGCAACCATTGCCATCCCTGCAGTGAGCGAGACTGCATCACCAGAAGCCGCTGCTTTGGGACCAACAACCCTGTTGGAATATTTTTCACCAGTAAAGCCATGGGAAAGGGACTGGCATCCAGTGCAAGAAAAACTGGTAAAATTATTATTGTTGAAATTTAATGTGCATGCATTTGCAGTCGAGCACTATTGTTTGACTATTTAACCTTTTTTTTATAGCTTGATTACATGCTGGATGTCAATCGGCCTGGAGCTGAAATTATTGTCAAGGAGGGGAAATTGTGTCTCATTAGAGAGGAGTTTTGGAGCTTGGGTTTGCTGAGGGATATGGATTCCCACGTAAGCAGTCTGCATTTGGAAAGCTATATTTGTATTTACACATTCACTAATGAGTGACTAATTTAATTATTTATTGCAGATTGGAAACGCCTGCATGCAGCTTATTATTGAAATATTGTATGTATATAAAATATTACAATGTAAACTGTCAAAGAGTATACATGTGTCTGAATCAACGGTTCTGCGGAGAGATCTGGGGATGCCACACAGACTTGCACTTATTTTATTAATTTTTTTATTTTAATGGCCAAATTTCATATCCATAAATTTAAATTTTCAGGTAAAAAAACATGTTTTATAGCATTTAAAAATGAAGTGAAATATTAAATATTAATGTATTCCTATAATTTTTTTTTGTATATCCCCCTAGCATTTGAAATTTCTGTATTGTTGTAACTGTATGGAATGTGTTTTTCTGTTCAATAAAATTTATTAAAAAAAATGTTTTTTTAAAAATGGAAATGGCGCTGCGACCCTTCTTCTGCTTCCAGGATTTGCGCTTGCTCTCTGGCGCTAAATTAATCCCCTAGCATAGCGCCATCTGCTGTTTTGGAAGAGGAAGTTGCTCAACTGCATTTTGATAAAATCTGCCTGGACACATATGTGAGAGAATCGAGCCGAGAGATCTCATAAAAAGGCAAGTGTCTCACAATCGTAACAGACAGGTATGCATTTATATGCTATAGGTTTGGTATTTGTTCACAGGTTATATGCAGTTTGTAGGATGGTTTGTATTTATTTGTGAAATGTTTATTTATATTTGTAAAACACAATACATTTGTTATTCCTCTATGTTGTTTTTACTTCTGGGTTTATTCAGATATTTGGACAACTTGTGATGGGTACAAATTATACTTTTTCTCCAGACTTCTCTTGGCAGCTCTGCATTTCAACCACAATGTCAGCAGAGAAGTTGCTCGATCCAGTGATGGTCAGGTGTGTTGTGCGGTTCACTACCCAAGATTCCTCAGAGGTGGCTGTGTAGTCCGTCCTGTTCAGGAAAAGCCATCATACGGTTAGCAGTTTCAGTCAGTTCCTAAACATCATGCATGCAGGCCTCACCATAACCATATTATCATTAAATTGTTACTAGATAACTTTTGTTATGATTTAGTTCTATATACAGTAAATAACAAGTTTTTATACATCGTCACCAAAATGGGGCCATTCAAACCCTTTATAAAGTCCTCCTTCCTCTGGAAACTGTCTCATAATGGCTGACACAACACATGCAGGTAAGGGCTTCATGATGTGCCTACCCAGAATGCCATAGGCCCAGCGGACAACTGGCCTGTATGCTGTAGCGGTATTGCCTGGAGATTGGGACAAAATATCAACATTGATCGTCTTACACCAATGGCATCAAAAAAGTGTGACATTCAGATTGTTTTAATATTCAAACCCTTAATTTACTATTTATACATACAAGTATTTAGCTCAGAGTAATAAATGATCTCTGCCCTAAACATACTCATGTCTGCTGGCCTGGAGAGGTCCATGCTCCTGTCTGAAGAGCATATAGGCTATCTGGAGCACAGATGGGTTCAGAAAGCCTGGGTCAGAGTCAGGAACTGCACATCAAGTCTGGGGTGACATTCTCCACCAATGTCCAGTATGATCCACCTCCTGCAGCTCTGACTCTCCTCAGCTGTTCCTAATTCTAGTTCCTACATTAGTTTCCTATAAACTGAGTCATGTGGGCTCTAACCTGCGATATCCTGCACATAATGGAGCGAGATCAGACAACTTCCTGTGGGTAAGTATGGAGATATATGTGCAAATCCAAGGTGATTGGTGACAGGAGTGGAGAATCTGTACTCTTGTAAGTTTAAGTGAGTGTTGTATAATTATACGTGATCTAGGTAGGGACCAAAAACTAGAAAAGAAGAGGCTAAATGAAACAATAGGGCTGGAAGTCCAGTTACATAATAATAGGCCTACAAAGGGCAGTAATGCAAGACTAAAAAAAGGACATTTAATTGAAAAATGATTTTAAGCTCCAAACTAAACGTGTCACTTTATATGTAAGTAGAGGATGTCACTCAAAAGATTTAGAACAACTTTGGGTGAGAAAATGATGAGAGAATTTTCATTTTTGGGTGCACTATCCCTTTAACATAGATGCAAACTCCTCACCTTTTTGAGCTCAAAATAGGTCACCAATGGGATTTGCATAGATCCAATGAGAAAGTGTTTTTATGGGGAGGAGGGGGGGTCTTACAAGGGTATTTGTGAACTTACAAGGCTAAATAAAGAACTGGTTGTTTCAGTAAGTACTGTACAGTGTTTCCTTTACTCTTTACTTTAAAATTACTATGTCTATAATGGGTAATATTTTATGTATTTGAGGTCTGAGATGTGGCAAACAGTATTGCCATCTAATCAGCCAATATTGTCTTAAATATATAAGACAATATTTTTATAACATGAGATTTTAACCAAATGTTGATTTTGGTAAAATGTTGCAACAATATATTATTTTTTTCGTGAAAAATGACTGTTTTGGACATATAGGGTAATAAAAAATAACTACAAATGAGCATGTAAAGCAAATAACTAAAAAACTGCCCCGCGCAATCTTCTCACCTTTTGAAGTAATGTACCTAATGTTAACAAATGAAACCTTATAGGAAAGTGTTACCAATGTGTTTTTATATGAGAAGTACATGTTGCACTTTTTTTTTTTAAATTGAATGTTTATTTAATATATATTTGACAATGAATATCCATACTCTGTCTTTTAATAATTTGTTACAAAACGAACATGAAGTGAATAATTATCTCATAGTCAAGTGGAAATCAGTAATGTCACATTAGCCTAACTACATTGATCAAAATGAATATCAAAAAATGATCAGATGATGTATTTTTAGTTACTAAACAGGTAGGCCTATTGTTATTAAATATTGTACATGTATAAATCCTACCAAATCAATGCGAAAATAGCTGGTATTAAATCAAACAAAAGAAAATTACGCTAAAAAAAACTGTAGGTGGCGCGACTCTGATAAGACTCGCTCTATTTCTGTTCATTTCCGGCCTGTGACGTGTGCAGCTCTCTCTCTCTCTCTCTCTCTCTCTCTCTCTCTCTCTCTCTCTCTCTCGAATAGAAAGTGAAAGTTGAGTTCTCCTGTCGCCATTTTAAGTTAGTAAAATACGAATGCGATACGGGAAAACAGAAACAAAAATGCGTGTCCTGTATGGAAGACCGTAAAGACATTTATTTATTTAGACGTTACATGTACAGACGATATAAGGCGTAATTGCGTGTAATTTCATGTCCTGAAACGCGTGTCTGCAGCTGAATACTGTCATAATGTAACAGCTGAGCTCTGCACTGCAGGATTGTTCGAGTGTTTGAGGAGTTTATCACAGACTGTGTGCGTCCATTCGACTAAAGTGAGTTCAGTATCATTCCTTACATGTTTAGGATTCATTAGATATCTGTGTGTCTAGAAATAATCGAGTATTTTGGTCAGAAATCCACTCGAGAGAAGTGATGAATCATGGATACTCCCGTTTCATCATTAACAAATGAGATAAACATCATTGTAGAAAGCTATAATGTACAAATTCACATGTAAAAGAATATGATTTATAATATGTCAGAGGAGGGAAGAAAAGTCAGAACATCAAATTAAAAAATGGAGGCTAAGAGGAAAGGCAAATGAAAGGATGAACAACAACAACATGTCTCAGTTATTAATATGAGAGAGTTAAAAAGATCATTAGTTAAAGCTAGGAAAACAAGCTATATTATTTTGAAACATTAAAGTATAGAGAAGGTAAGGAGAAGTTGTTAATGTTATTTAATGAAGTATGAGAAGAAGGCAAACTCCATTAGAGCTGGAAGGAAGCCATAATTATTCAGATGAACTTCAGGCCTAGCGTTGATTGTAAACTGATGGAAAGAACGGTCAATGAGAGATTCATGTGTTTCTTGGAGAAAAGAGGCGTAATAATGTGGTATAAAACTGAACACTGAAGGGAGTGTTGTAAGTCCCACAGTATTTTATATTATGACAAATGATGTATTTGTTAAAGTACCAGAATACATGAGAACGTCACTGTCTGTTGATGATTATGGGGGGTGGGGGGGCTAAACGCAGCATCAGTTACGCTTTCTTCCTAAGTTGAATATGAAAGGCGGTCTGGCGGAAGCTAGTTATTTTACTTTATAGCTTGTTAAATAAGGATATTTTTCTTACATTAACACATTGCTTCACTTCAGAAGGACTTTATTAACCCCTGGAGCCGTGTGGAGTGTGTTTTGCTTTGGATGGATGAACTTTCTTGAGCTTCAAACTCGTTTTTTCCTCATTCACTGCCATTATAAAGCTCGGATGCGTCTGGATATTTATTAATATAATTCTGATTGTGTTCATCAGAAAGAAGAAAGTCATATACACATAGAATGGTTTAAGGGTGAGAAAAGCTTGGGATAATTTTCATTTTAAAGTGAACTAATCCTCTAACAGGACGTGGAGTAAAGAGTGTGTAGGAATGCAGTAAGAGTGTAATTGTTACTCACGGTTCGGTTTTATCACAGTTTTAGGGTCACGGTTTTGGTACGGTTCAGTATGTGCTGTTTTCAGGGAAAATAAAACAGCTGTCAAATAAAAATAAAGAAAATTAGAACAAATATCTTCCTGATGTCAAAGCTGGAGGATTTGAGAAGCTGTATCTTGTAAAAGTTTGATCGAGGTGAGTGTTCATGTGTGGTGTCTTCCTCATATTAATATGAATCTCTGGAGGACATTTAAGTGATTGTTTGATAGAAAATCTTTAATAAAGGGTTTCTTTCACCTCAAGGTTTCTTTTGTGTTTGGTGATGTCTGTGATTCTTCAGAAGTTTAACAGCATAAACATGTTTAAGCTTGAGTTAACACAGTCACATGATCCTTTTTCTCTCACACTTGAGATATTTTCAGCTGAATTGTGCAAGATTAAATTATATTAATTTAATCATGTAATTTAGTGTCTGAATGTTTTGTTGATTCAGAGTCAGTGGAGGAGATCAAACTCATCAGATTCTCCTGCAGCTTCATCATGGGTAATTCACAAGGATCCAGAGATGGAGATTTTTCTCCAGGATGCAGGTACTTTCAACAAACACACAGATCAAAGAAAAAGTTTACAGAAAAAAAATGTTTGCCTGATATTGTTTTAAAACTAACATGGAATATTAAATAAAAAGACCATAAAGTTTCCTCAGTGTTTTTGATGAAAAAATTACATTTTATATTGATATGGTTCCTCTCATAAAGAATGAACACAGTAATCTAAAGGATTAAACTGAATGTGTTTCAGTTCAGTCCAGCAGAAGAGCTCAAACCCAGAGTCCAGCTGTGTGTCTGTGAAGAGTGACGTATCTATGGGTCACCCACCACTAAAGTTTAAGAGTGGAGACAAACGGCCTGATCTCAGGTATATCATTTCTATAAAAGTTATGCATGACATTTTTGAATTAGCAGCAAAATTCATCAGTCAGTCTAATACTAGCAATGACATCAAGTAAATGTAAGCTGAGGTTTTTCCATCCTTATATAATAGAATTAGTGTGAAATTGAGTGGATTTTTCTAACCGCTGGTTCAGATTTTGTCAGTATGGAGCCAAAACTCCCAGAAGGTTTATCGCAATGAAATCAGTGTGACATTTGCAATCATGTGGATGCATTAAAAACAGAAACTCACAAAAGGTATGTGTTTGTATCAAGCTGGAATATTACATGATCTTTATTCATCTTCTGTGCACTATTTCTTCATGCTAGTAAAGGCCCTTTCACACTGAACGTGATGAGAAAAAGCGAGGCGAATCGCGGAAGAACGAACCTTTCACACCGAATGCGAAACGACTGATCATCTTCTGCTAATTCACTCCTGCACGCTAGGTGGCGCCGATCAACAATGCATTTGTCCTCATGTATGTGTCTCGCATAATATACAGCATTAAATTAAGATGAATAAAGTTTGGTGATACATTAGAAACACAAACTATCTATAATGTTTACAAGAATGCATCATAAAATATAATTATAGGTACAATTAGCATCAAGCTACATTTCATAATGTTTTGATTATTAATTATTAACACACTTTAAACCATCATTGAGTTATTGTAATAACTTCTGATATGATCTAAAGTGGTTTCTGATTAGATTATGGACAGATATGCATTCTTTGTATGTTTTCTAATGGATTGAACGCTAAATCTGCTTATTTGTCATAAACATCCTTTATTGTTATAAAAAATACCATGAGCTGCATAAAAAACACAAAGAAAACATATCGTCATAATTATGTCTATTTGCCTTTATATTTCATCTGTAGAAAATGTTTCTGTCATTTTATATATACGGAAGAGCAGGAGATATGATTACATGATTGACAGATCTAGAACGCGCTCATAATCATAACACTCGCGCACATGGAACAGACAGTGGAATACAGTGGAAAATGAGTAGAAATTATATTCTGTATAAAGAGCACATGAGAATAAATCTGTTCTCAGACACCAATGATAATCTCCTCCTGGATACTCTTGGTGTTTGTTTACACTAGTTTTCGAAGCTGCCCTTCTGTGCAACATCAGCTGCTCCGGGCATGTGATCTAAAGCGCAGCTCTAATTGGACGGCCCGTTTCATCATGGAGTGGCGGGAAAAAATAAGCAGACAGGTCGGAAAAAAATCCTCGCTTTTTCGCATCGCGAATGCTCGCTGTTGCTCTAATGTCATTGGTAGACTGCACGTCTGTTCATATCTATAGAAAATGCAATCACAAATGATATTTAAAACTAAGAATTCATTCTCATTTGATTAGAGATTAGGTTTATAAGAATTAAAGATAACATTCTGCTTTTGTAGTGTTGTGACTGCAGAGCTCAGTGCATTAAAGGGATAGTTTACCCAAAAATAAAAATTGATGTTTATCTGCTTACCCCCAGGGCATCCAAGATGTAGGTATCATTATTTCCTCTAATACACCACTATGTCCAACTGCGTTGAGCATCCGGTGTGTGAGGTTTTTTGGAACCACTTAAAGGTAAAACCAAGGATTAAACTGAATGTGTTCTCTGTTCCAGTTCAGTCCAGCAGAAGAGATCAAACCCAGAGTCCAGCTGTGTGTCTGTGAAGAGTGACGTATCTATGGATCCGCCAATTATGTTTAAGAGTGGAGACAAACGGCCTGATCTCAGGTATATCATTTATATAAAAGTTAATAACTATTATAACTAACACAAAAAATAACTATTGAATTGACACTTTTATTATTAAAAATAAAAATAGAGTATTCTCTAGGAACATAGGAATAAGAAAATAATAATGATATTTTATTTAACAGAAAACGTATTTTTCAGGAAAAAAACCTGTATGGTTGCCTGCGTTTGTTTTTTTCGGGTGAACGCTGGCACTACTTGCTGCCGCTGCTCCTGGAAAGTTTTACTTTTAGTAGTTGTTTTATTGCTGTTTTAAAGGTGCTAAAGAGGATGTTTTGTTTTATACATTTTTGCAATATTACTTGAAACTGTCTTTACTAAGTGATAAAAGACTATTTATTAGGTGCACTGAAAGGAATAATATTAATATACATCATCTGTGCACGAGGTAGGGCATCAGCCAATCGTTTACGCGATCATTGTGTAAACGATTGGCCCTCTGGCTTGTCAATCACTGCCGTGACGTTCCTTGTGAGAGACGAGCGCGGCTGCGCTCCAGTAACTTTCCACACTCTACAGGCGCCGCATGCAATGTTTTTGTCAGGAGACAGGAGTAACAACTGCAGATTATGAGTTACCTGCGGTGAGTCCGACATAATGAATCCACTAACACGACACAGCGAATGCCGGTGGTAAACACTCGTGTTCAGATACTCGTGCACGAGTTTTGGGAGGCGTTCCCTTGAAGGAGGGGGGTTGTTCTTACGCATGCGCTCATTTCAAAAACTAAGTAACAGTCTTTGGTTTCTCAGTCGATGAAAAGATCCTCTTTATCACCTTTAATTCTGTGTTATGAGTTTATTCCGTGCCCATTCACTGATAGTGTGAGGATGTATATGACGCCGTGATTATGTAGTTGTGTGAACTTGAATGTATATATACGTTTACAGTCAAGTTTACATACATGGCATGCATGAAATTGGAGTATTTACATTACCAGCACATAATTCAAAACTGTTTTGTGTGAGACTGAATGCATGTGTACATAATTTGTATTCATCATCAGTGTTGAAATTGATTCAAGTAAAAACGATGAAGAAGCATCGCGTGTGTAAGTTTATTCATTAAATATAATCATTTACAGTAGTATTACAATGTTGAACTCCATCATATCACCAGGATGATAATCCTCTGGTCTAAAGTGAATGCATTTATCGAAGCATAAAATAACGAATTAATGCGTTTTTCGAAGCAGATGCAGAAGTCCCGTCTCTTCACCCCGTCACAGAAGATAGCAGCGTCCTTTTTCTTGTTAGTAAACCTCTGGACTCGATGTCCTGACAGGCTGGAGTTTGTGCAACCTCCACAAACACAATAATTTACCATTACGATGATAAATAGAATACAAAAACTACCGAAAACACACTAATTCACGACTGCTGTCACTGAATACCGTCCTGCTCTGCACTGAGTCAACACTGAGCTCTGCGAGCGACTCCCTCTCATGACGTAAAATGACGCGACGCTGAAAAAAAAGCGTTTTTTACAGATACCGTCACTTTGTCTACTAAATTCATGCCCTTATATCCTGCAAAACATTTTAAACCCTGCAGTACCTTTTTATATGGTATTTTTGTACAAGCTTATATATTCATCTCGAAAACATGTTTAACCTGCAATATGCACTTTAAGAAACCAGGGGTTGATCCATCTAACCACACCCCTGTCCTGGTTTACATCGTATCTCTCTGGTCGCACTCAGTTTGTCCAATTAAAGCATTTCAGATCGAGATCATCTACAGTCATTTCAGGAAATATTCACTTTTACTGCTACGCCGATGACACCCAGCTCTACCTGTCTTTTAAACCCTCGGACTCTTTTCCACCGCCTTCTTTGTCCTGTTGTTTAGCTGAAATTAATGACTGGCTCTCAGCTAACTTTCTTAAGCTTAATAGTAATAAAACCGAGGTCCTGCTTGTAGGGACAAAATCCGCTTTGACAAAATCTGACTGTATTTCTGTGGATATCGATCAACATCCCATTTATCCCTCTTCACAGGTTAAGCGTTTGGGTGTTATTCTGGATAGTACACTTTCATTTGAAGCACATTTTAATAATATTACACGTACTGCATACTTTCATCTGCGTAATATTAATCGCCTTCATCTCTCCTTTCAATGAACAATACTGCAATTCTCATTCATGCACTGGTCACTTCATGTATTGATTACTGCAACGCTCTTCTTACTGGTCTTCCTTCCAAACTTCTCTATAGACTTCAGTTGGTTCAGAACTCTGCGGCTCGTGTTCTTACGAGAACCCCTTCTACCAGGCACATTTCACCAACTCTCCAGCGACTTCACTGGCTACCAGTGAAATATCGAATTGACTTTAAAATCCTGCTTCTCACATTCAAGGCACTGCACAGTCTCGCTCCTCCATATCTTACTGATCTTCTTCATATTTACACCCCTTCACGCACTTTAAGATCCTCACTCACAATATCTCGTCTTACCACGTATACGCTTAACTGCCATGGGAGCTAGAACTTTTAGCCATGCTGCCCCTTGCCTATGGCACACTCTTCCTCTCGATATCCATGATATTGACAGTCTGCATACTTTCAAATCCTGTCTTAAGACCTACCTTTTTACACAGAGAATAAACTACTCGAGAATAAAGCCAACAGGTGTGGAGCTAAAAAACTCCTGCTAGTGCATACTTCTCTTCGGGACATTTTTATGAATGAACACTGTCAGTTGTGAGCTCCACTCCCAGCAAACAACACATAAATCATGCACATCCCCACTCGCTTTGTAGGGAGGAACACGATTCAAACTGCTGTTCACTATTGATTTGTTTTGATGATAGAATAATAAACGTGTGATTTTGAAACACTATGTGTGTGAGGTGGCGATATCACAATATCCACCTCCTCAGAGCTAGACATGTGAAGTACCGGTGCCTCAACCCGGGGGAAGAAACTGCTTCCACCTGGGAAACGGCACTGAACCTGGCAGGCAAGGGCAGAGAAAAGGCGGCGCCCGTCTCTAACCCCTCTGTCAGACCCTAACCCATCTCTTTATCAAGAGTGCCCGGCGTGATCTCAGTGTCCTGAGAGTGAGTTTTTCACAGCGCACACAGACGGCTCCCTCAACTCCCATTCAACTGCTGTTTTTCACCTTAATGGGTGTCTTTTTCATATATGGATTGGTGTGAGATACTCTTGTCCTCAGACGAAGAGATTGTGACTTTATATGTTTATATGTAATAAGACAGACAACACCAAATAAGACACACGATAACACAGAGTGCTTGCTGAAGACAACAGAAGCTAATGTTCTTTGTTCTTCACGTGCTTCACGACGCAATCACGCAGAAGCGTTCCCAATGTGTAATGACGCAGCGTCGACAGTTCCCATGAAAGGGAACCTGGAATAGTCATCATGGAATTTTAAAACGGCAATTTCCAGGCCTGGAAATTTTTTGGAAAAATAAACCAGAAAGTTTTGGAAAAGTGATGGAAATTTGTTTCACAATATTTATGTGATTGAATATATGTTAAAGTGATAATATTGCTTAAACTTTGAAACTTCGTAAACATACTTGGTTTATTTGATCCACCCGAATGCCGCATATAACCAATCACACGTGTTTCTGTGGAGTGTGATGGCCAATCAGAAGCATTCAGATTAGTCATCGCTGAAACTAAGAAATCATCATTTGTGTTCTGTTGAACAAACAAAGTCACCTACATCTTGGATGCCTTGGGGGGGTAAGCAGATAAACATCAAATTTTCATTTCTGGGTGAACTATCACTTTAAATCATTAACTAGTTTAACGATTGATCTATCAACAAGTTAAACTCACTCATACTGTCAAAAAATACTAAAACATCATTCGAATTTGACAAATAATCAATTTTCTTGTCCCTAATAATCAACATAATGCAGGGGAAACAGTAGGCTATGAACTGCAGCAATGCTAAACTGCTCACAGCATCATAATTCACAACACACAAACTATCAATGTATGAATTAAACTCCCAATACTGCCGACCACTTCTTTTCCACGCATCATTTTATTATGTCCATGTATGTGGTTACAGTCAAACCATATAAAATTGCTCCAGAACTATGTCCTGTTTGTCTTGCCTGCACTTGAGACGGTGACTTGACGTTTGATAATCAACAGTGCTTTGATCTGCCTGCATTGACACTATTCTTTAAGAGCTGCTGTGCAGCCAAAATTATGTACCAGTTATCAATGTAAAGCTGCTTTGACACAATCTGCATTGTAAAAAGCGCTATATAAATAAAGGTGACTTGACTTGACGAAAGCTCCAGAGAGTCTTTACTATTATTGGTTGTCACTCACGAAATTCGCTTCTCATTTGCATAAAGTCGACATTTTTGAACTTTTGTCCCATGTCTCCCGTCGCTTGACACGCCTACATTTTGTCGCCAGGGGTATGCAAGATCATGGTTGGTGCCCCCCCCCCCCAAAAAAAAACCAAACAAACAAACAAAACAAAAACAAAGATAAATAGTCGTATATATTAATTATATTACTTATTAATTAATATTACAGGCACTAGTATACGACACATTTATTGTGTCATTTTGTGTACATAATTGACACAAATTGTGTAAATATAACACATTAGTGTGTAGAAAATAAGCAGGAATAACACATGGTTGGGTTAAAAGTAAAACAAAATGTCTTGTCCTTAACTAGACACACAGGTGTGTTAAGATATAACACAAGTTGTGTTGTTTTTAACACATCTGTTTTAAGAGTGCACACACATAATATATTCTGTAGTACAGGAGCAAAACAACATATGTGAACCTTTGTGAACGTTTTTAAACTGCTAACAGTGATTTGTAAATTAATTGCCTAAATTATTACATTATTTGCTAACTGCATTCTCTAAATTATGTTGACTTGCATTCTCTGTAAAGTTGCTTTGAAACATATTGTGAAAAGCGCTACACAAATAAATGTGAATTGAATTGAATTGAATAGAATTTTTGACTTGGTTGGTTTTCTGCATTAATTTGTCATAAAATTGTTATCTGATCTTCATCAAAGTCACAAGTATAGACAAAATACAATGTGACACACTACAACACAAACAATAATTTTCTTTAATGCCTTTATTGATAAGAACACATTAAGCATTCACAGTGCTGTGGAAAATGTACACTGTAAAAGTAAACACTGTGACATGATTATATTTTTGTATGTTATTATGTTAACTACATTGTGTTATCTACTTGTGACTTTGATGAATATGACATTGAGCAATTGATGATATGATCAGTTATTATTGCAGAGGTTTTTCTCACATTTTTCAATTTTCTTGCCACTCTGTACTCTATCCCCTAACCCTACTGTCGATTTAAAATTTAAATTTTTAATGCACTTGCCCCACCCCAAACCTACAGTATGTCATCTGACATTACTTTCCGTTGCCTTAAGAGTAATGCAGGGCAACTCACTACGCCATAGAGCTTAAAGGGATAGTTCACCCAAAAATGAAAATGTGATGTTTATCTGCTTACCCCCAGAGCATCCAAGATGTAGGTGACTTTGTTTCTTCAGTAGAACACAAATGATGATTT
Organism: Megalobrama amblycephala; assembly: GCF_018812025.1. Lineage (NCBI taxonomy): Eukaryota > Metazoa > Chordata > Actinopteri > Cypriniformes > Xenocyprididae > Megalobrama > Megalobrama amblycephala. The sequence continues at coordinate 44,528,482 of NC_063047.1, forward strand.
TTAACTGCAACCGCTGCTGTCTGTCAGTGGTATAATGCAAGTCAGCGGGAACTTGGACTAAACCAAGAATTAAACTGAATGTGTTCTCTGTTCCAGTTCAGTCCAGCAGAAGAGCTCAAACCCAGAGTCCAGCTGTGTGTCTATGAAGAGTAACAGATCTATGGATCCGCCACAAACTGTGTTTAAAAGTGGAGACAAACGGCCTAATCTCAGGTATATCATTTCCAAGTTGTATTTGGATAAATTTGGAAGCCAAATTTATCAATCGTTTAGTGTAATCCTAGCAATGACATCAAGTTAATGGTAGCTGAGATTTTTTTTCCACTTTTATATAATAGAATAAGTGTAAAATTGAGCACATTTTTCTAACATTTTTCTTGAATCATGCTTAACATTTGCAAAGCAGTGAGTTAATTTCTCAAAATAATTGTAAACAAAGTTTGAAACGCAGCAAAACACCACTGAGTTACAGAAGCAAAGTGTCACAACTATGGCTGCACGATTTAGTTATAAAATGTAATTGTGAAATTTATTTTATTTTTTATTTTTTGAAACAAATAAATATACATACAGTATGTTGTTTGTTGGGCTGCACAATAATATATATTAATGTCTGATAATAATTACGATTATTATTTCAAAATTAAAATACTACACAAATAATACTATTGAATTAACACTGTCATTATTAAAAATTTAAAATATTTAAGCATAAATATAAATATACAGGAATAAGAAAATAATAATGATATTTTATTTTACAGCAAACTTATTTTACGGGAAAAAATCCTGTATGGTTGCCTGCATTTTTTTTAATTGCATTTCTCACCTAAATTTTTGCTCACTCATTGTTTTTATGTTTTTAAAATGATGTTGTTTTGTTGCTGAGGAGTTTACACAACACAAGAAAGGTTAGTTCACCCAAAAATGAAATTTCTGTCATTAATTCCTCACCCTCATGTCGTTTCACACCCGTAAGACCTTCAGTCATCTTCAGAACACAAATTAAGATATTTTTGATGAAATCCGAGAGGTAAAAACAGTCATGTGACTGCAGTGGTTCAAAATTAATGTTATGAAGAGACGGAAATACTTTTTGTGCACAAAAATAAAACAAAAATAGTGACTTTATTCAACAATCTCTTCTCTTCTGTGTCATTCTCGTATGTTGTTTACATCCAGCGCTTCCAGGTTCTAGAACGCCAGTTTATTATTGGCCGGCTCGTGTGTCAGCATCACATGATCAGCTTTGTCCAATACTGAGCCGACATTTGGATGTAAACACGCAAGACTTCACTGTGTTACTGCGTCACCTGCGTAAGATAATGACAGGGAAGAGAAGAGATTGTTATAAAGTTGTTGTTGTTTTGTTTTTGAGCACAACAAGTATTCTCGTCTCTTCATAACATGAAGGTTGAACCACTGCAGTCACATGACTGTTTTAAAGGATTAGTCCACTTTCAAATTAAAATTTCCTGATAATTTACTCGCCCAAATGTCATCTAAGATGTTCATGTATGCCTTCTGAATAAAGTTTATTCCAGTTAATATAATTTATTCATCATGCTGGTAAGATCAAATGAAGTCTTCATTTTCTAATGCGTAAAAAGCATTAAAATAATTCATAAATGGTTCTAAGATTGTTTTATCTTTGTAGCCAGAATATGACTTTCAGTTTCCCCAAACACAAAAACATTTTATCTATCTATTAATTGACATTAATAATCATTATTACAATATGAAGAGCATTAATTGACAAAAATTACTCTGTAAAGAGTTTCTGATGAGTTTATCATTTGAGTTAAATTAAACAGTCTGTGTAAATAAACATGTATGCCTATTTCAGGTGCAGCTTCTGTTCCACCTTTGCAGTGTAAAGATGACTTTTGCTAATGCTAAGATTTTATTGGTTACAGTTTATATAGTGTTCTGACTGACTTGGTTAAGTTAAGTATTTAACAAATGACAACACAGATAATCATTAAAAAATTGCACTTATAAATAAATAAAATGCCCCAGGAAATCAATTTCAAGGGGCCCCATATTGGAAAATGTTATTTCTGACCCTGACATAGGGTAATGTCTGGCAGTTGCAGTTTGTATAGGTGAAAATTGCAGAAATTAATAAAAAAAGACTGTTTTTGGGAAATTTAAATGGGCATGTTATCTTGTTGACGACTGAAGGTTTTTCATTGAGATTAATAGTAAATAGGACTAGGAGGCAAAGCTGTTTTTAAATATTTTTTTTAAATTCTTCTTACCAAATTTGGTATTCCAAAAGTTTTTTATTACCTCTGCAAACTTGTAACGTTACTGTCAGTGTTACTGTACACCATTTTTAACAGCATTGATGTATGTTAATCTCTTGCTAGGGTCAGACACAGTATTTTATCTAACAGTCTTACTGGTGTGTCTGCGTTTATTTTGTATCAAACTACATTGCTTGTCATTAATTAGTTAAGATATGTTTGATTTTTGTTTGATGTTTGATTTGACATTTAAACATGGATTTGTATGATTTGTAATGTGTATGAACCCTGAATTAATGACAGAAGTTTCATTTTTGGGTGAACTAACCCTTTATTTATTTATTTATTTATTTTTTAAGTAGTGCAAATAAATACAATAGAATAAAGATACAAATGAGATAAAGAGAAGTTTTTTGGGTAGGTCTAACACTATTATTCACACTGAATAAAGTAATCAAATGTAAAATAACACTGGATAGTCTTTTAGTCCTGTATAAATTAAATGGATAGGCTACTAATCCTGATTCCTGACAATTAAAGCTGTCTTTGTTGTTTTATCAACATTAACGGCAGACACTGCTTCACACCTGTGATTCAACCACAAGACTTTAATGAAAGCATGAGTCCTGGTTTCAGGTAAAATGTAGGACTTGTGTTGTTGTTTTTGTTAAGTGTGGCTGCATCACATCACACATCACTCAAACACATGATTAATCACTGAAACATTTCAGAAACCTAATGATGATCTGTGAAACACTAATGCAGGAAACAAAAAATCAGTTTTTGTGATTTATGGCTGTTCACTTTACATTAACTTGTGTAATAATGTAATATTTTAATCTTACAGCCAAACTAAACAAAAAAATCTGGGGGTGATATTTGACGCCAATTTAACATTTGACCATCATGTTCGTAACACAGTTAAAGCATCATTTTTTCATCTCAGAAACATTGCCAAATTACGTCCCATGTTGACTTTCTCTGTGGCTGAAAAGTTAATCAACACTTTTGTTTTTTCACGCATTGATTATTGTAATGCACTGCTGGCTGGAGTTTCTAAAGCTACCCTAAGTAAATTACAGTTGGTACAAAATTCAGCTGCTAGAATTCTGACTAGGACCAGTGCAAGGGAGCACATTACACCTATCCTGGAAAAATTGCACTGGCTTCCTGTTAGTTTTCGTATTGATTTTAAAAATCTTATGCTCACTTATAAGGCCTTGAATAATTTGGCCCCTCAATATCTGCGTGAGCTTTTAACCCCCTACACTCCTACACGTGTTCTACACTCTTCTGAAGCTGGTCTTTTAACTGTCCAAACAACACGGCTAAAATCTTTGGGTGATCGGGCTTTCTCTTCTTTGGCTCCTAAGTTGTGGAATTCCCTGCCCTCTGAGATTAGGAATGCAGAATCCCTTAGTGTTTTTAAATCGTCTCTTAAAACGTATTATTTTAGGATAGCCTTTATGTGATTCTTGTGATTACTTATTTGTTATTATATTGCCTTTCTATTTTATTTTATTTTTTGTATTTTTTGTTTGATTAGTTTTTACTGTCTGCACTGTTATGTGTATCTTTTTAATTTCATTTTGTATGTAAAGCGCTTTGAGATGCTACTTTTAAAGGCGCTATATAAAATAAAGTTTATTATTATTATTATTATTATTATTATTAAACAGGCCCTAAAGGATTAAACTGAATCTTTTCTCTGTTACAGATCAAACCCAGAGTCCAGCTGTGTGTCTATGAAGAGTGACCGCTCTATGGAGCTGCCAATAACGTTTAAGAGTGGAGACAAACGGCCTGATCTCAGGTATAGGGGCACAACCTAATGCGTGGCTAGTTGTAACACACTTTTTATAAGTACTTTTATTACTATATTTTATTTTTATTATACTTTTTTTTTAGCACACGTGCTAAAGCGTAGTGTTAGTGTATTTACTAGTTGCCATATCAACATTATATAGAGAAAAAAATGCACCAAAATTTAAAAATCTTTGGAAGATATTGCCTAACATTTATTTAACCATAGCAAAAGTAAATTTCTCACTGAATTCAATTTTTCCATCATTTTGGAAATCATTTTAGAGACAGATCAGCTATTATTTTAATCTAGCAGTTTGGAGTTCTTTAATTCTGATATAATCAGCAGAAGACACTGGCCGGGTTTAAATCCCACTTGTGCAGGTGGGGCGCATCAATGCACCGAAAAACAATAAAAAAAAATAATTTACAGAATTGAATTAGAACAGAATATACCATTCTAAAAAAAAAAAATGAAATGAAATGAAATGAAATAGTCATAATCAAGTCACAAGTGCAAAATGCCTGAAGTGCAGGGGATCATATATTCAAAACACAAGCCACAAATAGTTAAATTAGATAAACCAGAGTAATCAAAAATATATTAAAATTAAATAAATTATTAAAATAACAAAAGTATCCTATAGCCAGAATTGTCAACTTTCTCTTTTTAACTGCAGAGACAATAAACGTTAAACAGTGTTTTTAGCTAAACATTCACAGCATCCAAAAATCAAATTAGAACCGGCTGAAATGTTTTGAAATGAGGAATCCAGTCTTTCACAGGCTCTGTCTGTGTCCGTTTGAGTCTTCAAACAGTGTGAATCTCAACCTTTCTTGAGTAATGGACCCCTGTCATATCTAGAACTGTCCTCAAGGACCCTTGAACAATATTGGCTCATCGGTATCATGTCTTTTGTGACTACCAAATGTATAATTTTATACTACATTAGTTGACTTGTTCCCATAAAAGAAAATAATGTATGTATAATATAACTGACAATATGACTGAATATTGGACATGTCAAATGTCAAAATATACAAATATTCATATTCACATATTTTTTTAAGGACCACCTGGCATTACGTCAAGGACCACTAGGGGTCCACGGACCCCTGGTTGAGAAACACTGCGCTAGTCAACTCGTTAACGTTGGTCGGCAGAAGTGCACCGCAGTGTCTGTCATTTTTGAGTGGTAGGACTTGAACTTTTGGCACAACTTGCATCTTCCTTTTTTGGATCATCATTTACCATTTCAAAGTACATCCAATTCCACACTTCAGATTTCTTATCCCAGACACTGTTAAATTTTTAATCCCTGCCGCCAAGATGCTCCTCTGTCGGTCACGTATCATGGAAAGTGAAACTTAAATCTGTCACAGGGCTGGTTGGATTTATTCACACATATTAAAATATTCATTAAAAGCTTCTTTCTTTTCATATTTTTATTTACAGCATTATCATAATAGGCTGTATAATAACTTGATTGGTGAGAACCGGTACATCTATGTAAAATCAGATATTGAGCGCCCCCGTATCTCGTCTCATAACACCTCTGTGAAGATTCGACTGTGAGATTGGTAGTCGAATCAGGCTCCTCCTATCAAAGCATCGAATCATCGACTATTCAGGGTCACCCCTAGGAAAAAGTATGCCATTTAAAAGAGTCATGTGATCATGGTTGATGTTCACCTGAGTTGAATTCATTCTGTAATTCTATAGTTGTGTTGAATCCCTAATTCCTAATATTACATTTTTTTTCTGTTGCTTTGTTACATTTTTTTTAATCATGCTTAACATTTGCAAACCAGTAAGTTAATTTCTTAAAATAATTGTAATCAAAGTTTGAGACAGAATATTCCAGTAAATGTGCACAACATGTATAAGTCTGTATGCTTTTTATTTTACTTAGTTTTGAAAGCAGTTCAGTCCAGCAGAAGAGATCAAAACCAGAGTCCAGCTGTGTGTCTATGAAGAGTAACTGCTCTATGATGAAGCCACCAATGTTAAAGAGTGGAAACACACAGCCTGATCTCAGGTATATCATTTCTATATAAGTTATGCTTACAGTATTTTATTTTTATGAAATTGTTATTAATATACAGCAGTGTAAAGATCTGGATTTGAACAAAAAATACTGAGTTACAATCCTGCAAGTGTCTCATTATTTACACTCCTCATTCTGATTTAAGGTTAAATCTTCTATCCAGACAAGTTGAAAACAAAACTGAAAATTTGTTGTTTAATTTTAGGCACTGCAATGCACATCACTCAAACACATGATTAATAATTGAAACATTTTAGAAACCTAATGATGTAATGTGTCCCATAAAAATATTGTGATGTATGGCTGTTTATTTTACATTAACTTGTCTAATAATGTGGTATTTTAATTTTACAGTCATGAGTCTAAACCTGCTGAAGTCCTCAACACATTGAGATCAAATCTGAGGAAGAAGTTTGAGTGTTTGTATGAGGGAATATCAAAGCAGGGAAACCCAACACTCCTGAATGAGATCTACACAGAGCTCTACATCACAGAGAGTGAAAGTGGAGAGATCAGTAATGAGCATGAGGTGAGACAGATTGAGACACAGTCCAGGAGAGCAGAAACAGAGGACACACCGATCAAATGCAGTGACATCTTTAGACCTTTACCTGGACAAGACAAACTCATCAGAACTGTGCTGACAAAGGGAGTCGCTGGCATTGGAAAAACAGTCTCTGTGCAGAAGTTCATCCTGGACTGGGCTGAAGGGAAAGAGAATCAGGACGTCCAGCTCATATTTCCACTTCCTTTCAGAGAGCTCAACTTGATGAAGGACAAAACACTCAGTCTTTCAGATCTTCTTCATGTCTTTTTCCCTGAAACAAAAGAAATGGAAATATCCAGTGACAAATATAAAGTGTTGTTCATCTTTGATGGTCTGGACGAGTGTCGTCTGTCTCTGGATTTTCAGAGCGATGTGAGGTTGTGTGATGTGACTGAATCAGCCTCAGTGGACGAGCTGCTGATGAACCTCATTGTGGGGAATCTGCTTCCCTCTGCTCTCATCTGGATCACCTCCAGACCAGCAGCAGCTGATCTCGTCCCCTCTGAGTGTGTCCATCGAGTGACAGAGGTACGAGGATTCAGTGACCCACAGAAGGAGGAATACTTCAGGAAGAGAATCAGTGATCAAAGTCTGGCCGACGGGATCATCTCACACCTGAAGTCATCAAGGAGCCTCTTTATTATGTGTCACATCCCAGTGTTCTGCTGGATCTCAGCCACTGTTCTAGAGAAGATGTTGAGGAAATCATGGAAAAGAAAGCTCCCCAAGACTCTCACTCAAATGTACACACACTTCCTGCTCATTCAGACCAACATCAAACATGAGAAGGACTATGAGAAGAAAGTGAAAGATGAAGACGTGATCCTCAAACTGGGGAAACTGGCTTATCAGCAGCTTGTGAAAGGAAACCTGATCTTCTATGAGGAAGACCTGAGAGAGTGTGGCATTGATGTGACAGAAGCATCAGTGTACTCAGGATTGTGCACTCAGATCTTCAGAGAGGAGTTGGGCTTGTATCAGGGGAAAGTCTTCTGCTTTGTTCATCTGAGCATTCAGGAACATCTAGCAGCTCTATATGTGCATCTCTCCTTCATAAACAAGAACATCAATGTGTTTGACCAGATTACCAAACCAACTAATGGAGACAAAGTTTCACTATCTGATCTCCATCAGAGAGCTGTGGATGAGGCTTTAGACAGTAAAAATGGGCATCTGGACCTTTTCCTTCGTTTCCTTCTGGGTCTGTCAGTGAAGTCTAATCAGAGTCTCTTACAAGAACTAAAGACACAGACAGGAAACAGATCTCACAACATTGAGAAAACAGTTGACTATATTAAAGAGAAGATCAGTGAAAATCCCTCTCCAGATAAATACATCAATCTGTTTCACTGTCTGAATGAACTGGGTGATCTTTCACTAGTGAACGAAGCTGAACCTCATACTTATGGAGGATTACGTGATGTGAAACTCTCCTCATCTCAGTGGTCAGCTTTAGTTTTTGTGTTGTTGAGCTCAGAGAAGACAATGCGTCAGTTTAACCTGAGGAGCTTAATTGGAGCCAGAAATGATCAGTAAGTAACACTGAGTTCAATCATTACAGTCTAAAACATTATGAACAAAGAGAAACAAAGAGATCAGAGGTGTTTAAATCACGGGGCACAGACTGATTTCTGGGACATTGTACATAATTTGCGGGTGCGTCTCAAACGGAGGCTGTGTCCTAGTAAGGCTGCATATCTCGACTGACACGTTATCAAGCGCCTCTGAAGACCGTCTCAATTTGAAGGATCCTTTGAAGGCAGACTTCGTTTCATGTCCTTAATTCAGCTCATTTTGAAGGATGCATCAAGTGTATCCTTCATGTCCTTCAATCTCCCACAATCCTTTGCACACATTCCAATTCAGGAAAAAGAGCTGATGAAAAACGAGTCGGCACTGAGCTTATGAGTTTATTATGAAATGTAAGACAACAATAATGTTTTCAGAGATGAAGTCACACATGTTATCTTTTGTTTTGGTGTAAATTAATCACTGAACACTAAACTGACAATAATGTAATCCACTGGGAGACACAGACGGCTGTCATTCACTGTACTGCATTAATAAACAAGCCAGTTAATATAAAGATTTTTAATACAAAGTATGTTTCCAAAATTAAGTTTTAATAGTATTTTGGTGCTGTGATCATGGGGCGGGAACATGTGTGACGTAGCCATGCACACTTACTAGAGCGTCTCATTCTAGTGTTTAATGCTGAGGAGGACTCGAGTCTACAAGCCTCAGAAGAACTGGACTAGGAAAGACACAACCTCACTAGGATGCAGCCTTCTGTTTGAGAAGATCCCAATATCAATATGTGGGAGAATTCTGGAACTGAAGGATGATTGACACAGTGATAACCATAGCAACGGACGGGACAAAAAAATCTGATGTCAAAATAGATCTGTGCACTAAGTGTTGTAGTGTAAATGAAGACTAATGAAGACCTGCAACATTGACAAGAAAAAGAAAAAACAAATCTGTGTTGCTGAATATGTTTAGTAGCTTCTACAGTTAATACTAAAAAACGTTTTCACATGTCCTTTATAAAGCAGTGTTTAATTAAAATATATATGAGGATATTTAGCAAGGAATGTAATGCATTATTTACTTATGATATTATAATAAGCATTAATAATTGTTTTTTATTCAAATAGTGACGCAGTAAACACAGCAGATGAAGTTCTTCAGAAGCTGCTGCCTGTGGTTACAGCAACTAGATCAGCTTGGTAAGTGACACTGAGAACAATCATCACTGTTAAAACATTATCACATTTCTAACTTAGACATTATAAATTAATGATTTAATAAAAAAAATAATAATAAAAAATCAGAGTTAATGTGTTTGATATCTGAAGCTAAAGCTGGTTTCATTCATCTTCACTCTCATCTCATCACATCAGTGGTGAGGCTACATAAGGTCAGGTGACACTGACACACTCAGACTGACGGCTGCTCCACCCAATCACATGACCCCAAATAATAATAAGGAGAAAAATCACACATAAAAGACAATAAGTATTGCTCAAATACATGAATTTAGCAGATGTCACTTAAGCATGAAAAACAAAAGATTCTCTCAAATTCTGAATGTAATATATATACTCTAGAGCGATCCCTTTATAATCACTAAAAAGCTGTCACTCATCTTAGTTCATCACGATGATTCAATCTCATGAAGTTCAGTTATAATCCATGAAGCTGTCCACACTGCTCAATAAATCTCTTATTTACATAATGTCTACACGTATGGCGGGCCGGAAGGTCCAAAAATAAGACTAATGATTTGTTGTGGGAAGTCACTGTACTATTGCCAGTGTCTACTGCGTTTCCCACTGATATGCCAGCAGTGGATCTGTATCTTATCTCTGGACCTTCCGGCCCGCTATATACACTGTTATAATGAGAGGATTTACGAGCGTGCAGAACTCAACACTGGACAAAAACTCAAAAAAGCAGTGAGTGGATTCTCACTTAAACACCTCTGATTGGCCGTTGTGTTTCAGAAATCAACAGACATGTCTGTGATTGGCTACATTGCTCAATGCTGTAAAACACGTTGACGCTCCGCCTATGATTATTTATCTTTGTTTATTATTATTTTGTTTATTATTCTTTTTTTTCATTGGTTATTTTATTAATGAATGGATTTTGTTGTTTTCATGAAACTGTTGGCTGACAATAAATCAGATTTCACTAATCTTAATTGTCATTATTTTTATCCCATGTATTGTAAAATGATGTAATTTTAGAGTAGGCCTTGAGGTCGGCCATATTTCACCAAGGTCAGTATCAGGTCATATCTGACGTAATCCTTCCTCCCCGCTAGAAGGCGCTGTTTGCCATAGGTTTAATTAAACTACCATTCGAAAAACTTTATTTGTTAATGACTCATAGCGTCAAGCACACAAAGCAGTGAAGCCTCTTCATCACGTTAAAATGTTCATCAATCTGTATATGCTGCCCAACACACGCCTGCAGAGGACAGAATAGTCCCTCACTTTAACATTTCTGACCTCTCCACTGCATCACATGACACCTTTGTTGGAGACTGATTTACACACAACAAAACTAAACTAATGGAACAAAAAATAGAACACAAATAAACAAACACTAACAATAAACATGATCATGGAAAAAGAGGTGCAGAGAGATCAGCAAAACTAAGAATATTAATTTCTGATAACTGAAGAGGAATCTCATTTAATTCACATTTATATTGATAAAATTAATCTTATGCAATTTCAATCATTCATAAAGTAACATAACCCCTATTACATTCATTATAAGAAAATCTATTGAAACAACATGATCAAATCACCATTCATCAGTTTTATATCACGTCTGTTCATATGATGTAAGAGAATGAATGTTTCTGTTTGAAGCGTTTGCTCTTTTTCTCCTGCTGCTGTGAGATCATGTGATTGATCTGTAAATGACTGATCACATGACCTGCTCCTCATGAAGCTGAAAATGCAGGACTGATAGTCACTGAAAAACACACTTTTACTCACGATCAACATTTAACACTCTTTAAACACTCTCAGTCTCATCACAGTTCAGGGTTATGCTGGTTACTGCTTGATGATTCAAATCACGAAATGCCTTAAACAATTCACTAAATAAACTGTGAAAAGGTTATGTTTACTAATACTTCAGGGACAGAATGGCGCCATCTGCAGGACAAACATCAGCCAAGATGGAGGAATATCTGATCAGAGCTGTGCACGGATACACATTATTAAATAAATCTAGTATCAGAGCTACTGCAAGTGATTTTTGCTGGAAATCCTCATATCCTTTGCTGAAGAGCGCAGCTCATGGTTGCTTAGTAACAGCAGACGCCACCGGAGCGCTTTGGAAAGAAGAAAGCGGCGCGGACGCGTTTTCCATGCGTTTTTAGACGCGACAACGGTTCCAAAAGGGTTCAAATGGTTCAAAGCACCAAATGCGAGTAGAATCAGCGCTGAAACTTGTTACTCGCCGGTAACTTTATGAATGTTGGTGAGAATATGAGATTACATAGTACTGTCATAAAATTACCAGCGGTTGTGATGTAATTACATAAATATAGGCTATAGTGTGACGCGCTGCATGTTTGCTGTAACAGTGCTGTGTTTTCAGTGTCGATTCACTGTAAATGCTGCTGCGTTTGTGACGCTTTCGTTTGCATTTGAGAACGCAACATTCGTCATTAGAATCGTTTATAATTCTGTTGTTTACACGGAGAAGTTTCAGTGTCACATGATCCTTCAGAAATGCTGATTTGCTGCTCAAGAAACATTCACTCTTTATTATTATCAATGTTTTTTTTGCTGCCAAACATTTTTGTGGAAACAATGATACTATTCAAACATTTGTGGAAAGATTTAAAAAAAGAGAGAATTTGATACTATAATTCATCATACAATAAAGTGATAAAAAGTGAGAAGAGTGAAGACATTTAAAATGTTACAAAATATTTCTATTTAATAAATGCTTTAATAAATGTAATATATTTGATAAATGCACATACAGTAAATGTTGTTCATTGAACTTTCTCTTTTTCAAAGAATACTGAAAAATAAAATATCACCATTTCCAGAAAAATCTGAAGCAGCACAACAGTTTTCAACATTGATAATAATCAGAAATGTTTCTTGAGCATCAAATTGAATTTTAATGATTTCTGAAAGATCATGTGACTCTGAAAACTGGAGTAATGATGCTGAAATTCTGCTTTGATCACAGGAATAAATTACATTTTATCATATATTAAAATAGAAAACTTGTTTTAAAATTGTAACAATATTTCACAATATTACTGTTTTTCTGTGTTTTTGATCAAATAAATGCAGCCCTGGTGAGCAAAAGAGATTTATTTCAAAATAATTAATACTTTAATAATAGCAATTATATTAATACTTTTATTATATTATATAATATGTTAATTATTATGATTATTAAATGCTGCAGGACAATAGTATGTATTATTACAATATAAGATATATCTTTTAATGTGATAAAATGTATATTTAAAAATAAGTTCTGGGGGTGTGGCCAGATTTCCTGCTCTTTTTATCTCTCTCTGATCACACACATTTAAGATGATTGTGAGGTAGACTTGAGCTGAAAGAGGGGGTTTGATGACTCTTTAATGTTCATTACATTAACCTCTCCTGTTAAAATTTTTCTAGATTTTTATGTGATAATCAGATTTAATTTGTTATATCAGTTTTTATATAATCTCTTACAGTAACAGTAAAACTCACTGACATATTTAATTAATTGTTTTAAAAAAGAGATATTGCACAAATTATGATCATACATTTAAAAATATGTATTATTTCTGCTTGAATTTGACTGCAGGTGTGTTATGATAATGTTTTGTTCTCTGTGACACAGACCAAGATCATCTAAAATGGTGATTTGAGTTTATGTTATTGGTTTCTCTGTGATAATGAAGTCTCTGTTGATCTGAGAGAGTGAAGAGTGTGTCATTGTTCTCTACAGGTTGATGGATTGTGGTGTCACAGATGAAGGTTGTGCTGCTCTGGCTTCAGCTCTGAGATCAAACCCCTCACACCTGAGAGTACTGGATCTGTCTTGGAATAATCTAGGAGACTCGGGAGTGAAGATAGTCTCTGCTGTACTGGAGAATCCTCACTGTAAACTGGAGACACTGTGGTAAGATCATATGTGACTCTCACATGAAAAGGAGTCACTGAATTTTATAATTTCATTTATTCATAAAGTAACAAAATGGAATAGGGGAATTAAACTGTTATTACATTTAGGGCTGTCACTAATGCTTATCTTGATGATCAAGTAATCGGTCGATTATTTTCACAATTAATCAAGTAATCGGATATTTTTTGTGATAATAAAAATAGACCTAAGCAAACAATTGCCTTTTAACATGATTTAAAATACATATATAATAACAATGGGGCAATAATATCTGGATCAAAAGCAAGTAATCATATGGTCTGATATAACAACACTTTTAAAATACATAATATAATATACATTGTATAAACAATTATATTATGTATTATAATAAATGCCTGCAGAGGGCGCCAATGGCCTGATGATTGTTGTTGTCCCACTTTACATCAAGTCAAGTACTTTATTGTCATTGTGTAACACAACGAAATTTATCTTGTGCCAACCCCAAAGTGCATTAAGTAGACAATACAAATGACTAACAACATCTAATTACAATAGTTAAAAACATGACATAGTTACTAATAAATAATTGACATCATACAATAGATAATGCTATAAAAAATAAGCCATTAATTAAGACAGTAATTTAAAATATAGCAGCATAAATGTTCTTGTTGAACTTATTGAGCAGTAACTCATTTTACTTGGTCTGGGAGATAGAGTTCAACAAAGTTATTGCTGAGGGGAAAACTGTTTTTCAGTCTGTTCGTGCGACACGGATTGATTGAAAGCATCTTCCAGATGGGAGGAGCTGAAACAAATTGTGACAGGGATGAGTGATATCCTTATCGACATTATTGGCCCTTTTTAAACAGTGAGTTTTATAAAGATGTTCAAGAGATGGTAAATCAGTGCCAACAATATCCTGTGCTGTTTTCACAACCTGCTGCAGGGCTTTTTTGGCAGCTTTAGTACAGCTGTCATACCAGGCTGTCATTCAGTTAGTCGAGATGCTCTCTGTGGTACATCTGTGATCTTTTTAGTGGTCCTAAAATCCACAGTAATTTCTTTGGTCTTTTTGATGTTTAAGACCAGGTTGTTGATGTCACACCACGCTGTCAGGTTCTGAACCTCCTCCCTATATGCAACTTCATTATTGTTTGATATAAGCCCAATGACAGTCGTATCATCTGCAAATTTAACTAGAATGTTCGATTCGTGGATAGCTTGACAGTCACGGGTGAAAAGTGCATAAAGAAGGGGGCTCAGCACACATCCTTGTGGCACACCAGTGCTCAAAGTTAAGGCAGAAGATGTGTGCTTGTCCAACCGCCCTGACTAAATCCAGTAACCAGCTACATATGGAAGGGGTTAGTCCTAATACATGGAGTTTGTTGATCAACTGTAATCAACAAAGAGCATCCTGACATAAGTGTTGGACTTTTCCAGATGTGAAAGGGCAGCATGCATGGCTGTACAGATGGCATCCTCAGTCGATCTATTTGCCCGATAGGCAAACTGATGTTTATCTAGCAGGGTTCCCACTCATCCTGGAAAACCTTGAAAACCTGGAAAATTGATGACAAATTTTCCAGTCCTGGAAAACACATGGAAAATTAGAGAAAATGTAAAATGTCCTGGAAAATCTTGTTGTTGTCCTGGAATTATTTTTTTTTTTTTAATTCTTGGATTTTTCTTTAGTCGAGAACAAAGAGTTTATTACTGGCCTAAAACAATCACCTTTAGTTGCAGATTTTACCATTTCCAAACCAATCACTAATAATAACTACTATTAATTTTGTATTTAATCATATATAAGTGATATATAATTGTTCATGAAGGCTGGAAATGAAAAATGCCTTATATTCAGGTGTGTATAATTATTAGGTATGTTTTCTTTTACAGATAAAATGAGCCAAAAAGAGATTTAACTCAGATTGAAAGGTCAAAAATTAATAAATGCCCATGAGAAGGATGCAATACTAATGCAATACTAGAAATTTCATGACCAATGGACAGCAAAACGCTCATTGGGTCAGGGTCAGACAAAAACTGGCGGAGAAGTAAAAACACATGTTAACTGCAGAAGAATTAAGAATTAAGGTGAAGAATTAAGTGTGAAACCATCGGGAACCCTTTAGTCTCCGGCGCCACCATTTTCCAGAACTGCAACCTACCTGGAGTCTCCAGAAGTGCAAGGTGTCAGGATCTCAGAGACTTAGGTTAGGTAAAGAATCCTAAAAATGCCCCCATTTAAGAATCACAAACTGAATTGTAGTAAAATACAAGACGATAGATTGTTTTTATAGGCTTTATAGACAGACAGATTGAGAGTGACTCTTGAAGGACCAGCACCACATCCTCTTGAACCACTGTTTGAAGAATTTATCTTCCAGAATCTGGCAGTAAGGTGTGTCAGTTCACTTTTAGTCCATCTCTTATCCTGAAAAGTCTTGCAGACATAATAATCTTCCAAAACCTACTGCCAAAAAATAGTCTGCATTTACACTTAATGCACACGTCTAATAGAACTGCCACATATTTTATTACATGTTATGGATTTCTTTGTTGTTCACTGACTTTGTCTTTGACTAATATTTTTATTTTCAAATGGTGAAACAAAACATTAAAATAGTTCCAATGATTGACACTGGCAACGAGAACAATTTGTCATAATATATGATTAATACATTTTTTCTCACAATTGCGAGTGTATATCACGCGATTCTGACCTTTTTCTGCAGTTTATATCTTGCAATTCTTAATTCTTTTCTTAGAATTGTGAGATGTAAACTCAAAAAAGTCAGAATTGCGAGATAAAAATTTAAAGTAAGTCTGTTACCTTTTTTTAATATTTTATTCTGTTAGCTGAAACAAGCTCCCACAGTCGTAATGTATGATTAAGAGCTCTTATTAAAACTGATTTCATAGTTAAGTCATGGCAATAAACTGTAACTACACCTTTTACAGACTTAGAGAGCAATATATTAGGCTACTTTTGTACGTGATCCCAGTTTTTTATTTCCGTTGTGGTAAAGTTGAAAATGTCCTGGAAAATGATGGCTGGAAAACAGTGGGAACCCTGTCTAGATCAGCTGGTACAGAGTCTTTGATGTGAGTGATTACTAGCCTTTCAAAACATTTTGCAGTAACAGGAGTGAGAGCAATCGGTCGATAATCGTTGAGGCATGTTACCATGTTTTTTTTGGATCAGGCACAATGGTCGTGGTTTTTAGGCCTGTAGGAACTTTACACAAGGAGAGGGAGAGGTTGAAAATGTTTGTAAACACCTCTGTCAGTTGTTAGGCGCAGGCCTGTAACACACGTCCATGCACACCATCAGGACCATGTTGATGTTGTTAAGCGCTTGACGTACCTCCTGTGTATGGAGAACAAGGGGGTGTGAATTTCCTGTCAGTTTGAACTCTGCAAGATAAGCATTATTATTTGATGATATATGTTGTATTTCATTCTTCTTATCATAATCGGTGATTACCCAAATGCCTTGCCACATTCGCCCTGGATTAGAGTTATTGCTGAAATCCTCTTCAATCCGCTGTTTATACTTTAATTTTGCAGACCTGATGCCACTCTTAAGGCTAGCTCGGGCAACTTTGTAAGCAGAGAGATCTCCTGATTTAAAGGCTGTGTCAGCTGTTTGACTTCATTATCCATCCATGGTTTCTCATTTGGATACACTCTGATCTTTTTATTAACAGTGACATTATCCACACAGTAACCAATATATGACATCACAGATGAAGTAAATGTCTCTAGGTCTGACTGATGGGAGAATATGTTTCAATCTGTGTTTTCAAAACAGTCCTGGAGTTGGTTAATGGCAGTTTCAGGCCAAACTTTAACAATCCTGTAACTTGATTTAGCACTGTTAACCAAGGCATTGTAAGCAGGAGCAAGTAATAAAGAAAGATGGTCTGACTGTCCCAGGTGGGGGTGTGCTATAGCTTTATAAGCATCTTTTATGTTTGTATAAACATGATCTAGGCCAGTGGTTCTCAACCGGTGCGGACACTCTCCCGGGGGGGCGTGAGTGGCTACAGGATGAGAGGGAAAAAACCTGTTTTATCACTAAACTACTGTCATGAAAAGTTATAGTTTTGTATATACATAACTCCTGAATAAAAATTAAAATGTGTTTGGACTGAGTAAAATGATGAGGTGATGAGCGGTTTTATTAAGCGAGTCATTGAGTCGTTCATTCATGATTCGTTCAAACGGTCGATTCATCAAGAATGAGACAGATGTTTGTGAATGGGTCATTGAATCTTTGACTCAAACGATTTGTTCAAAACACTGAATCATTCAAAACATGGTTGAGTGTTGCTGTGAGATGCGCTATGTTGTGATCTTTGGTTGGATTCATCGGATCTATTTTCGCTGCTAAAATTATTTCGTCTAAAATGTAAGTGACTTAATATTATTAACTTGTTTGTTGAACTGTCATATCAGTGTCACATTTTCAATCGCAAGGTGATGGTCAATTAAGTGATGGTCAATTGTCAGCTCTCTTGGTCGTCAGGTCGTGTGATGTATGTTGCTGAACTGTATTCAAATGTTATAAATATAAAAACACCACAAAATAAAAATCTTTTTTATAAACATCACCAAGTAAAACGCTGCGTTTATATAGAACTGTCTCTTTACCACCACAACAAACGGGACTCTTTTCAGAGGCGCATTCCGTCTCAGCGCCAGGCTCAAGTCAAACGAGCGCGGAAAAGGTGCAGGTGACGACGAGGGAGCTTCAGTTGAACAACAGTGAACTGCGGTCAGATGAGATGTTGTCAGGCTATGTCTGTAAAACTCAGAAAAATGAACAATCAGCCGTTATACTGTGCTATGGAGCGCACTCAAGAATTGCATGCGCAAATGCGCCGGCGCGTGCTGCATAATGACTTTATTATAGCTTAAATAAAGCGCAAAAGAAACTACGAGCAATGATGGTCGTTGTTCTGTTGTAAGTGAAGTCATGAAATTGCCAAACATGTGATTAAAGCTGCCTCAAAACTGTGCGTGCATGTATATATGTTGACATGGTTTTAAAGCTATTGTTCCCATTCAGTCGGTCACGTTCGACGTACGTCAGTCACGTTCGACGTACGTCGGACAGACCGACGAATAGGAATCTCGCTAGAGAGGCCAATCTACTTCGAGTGTAACTAAAACGAGCCAATGCACATTGGCATGCAATCATATGCATCAGCTGCTCGCCTCGCAGCGCGGGTATATAATGAGCAGCAGGTGCGTTGCATCTTCAGCTTTTCACTTCGGAGCCGAACGGTGTTTGTTCCTGTTCTCTGCAAGCGAGTGTCTGCTAGAAGAAGAGTCAAGCTTTTTGGTTGAACTTCTCTTTTTTTTCCGAGTGCAGGTGAACAGCACAGCATTGGGGTTGAAGTCCTCTCTTTTTCTGTTTTTGTTTCGTTTGCCGTTTTTGAGCAAATAGCTGTTTTGACCGCGTCGGAAGGCTGTTCTCACGGCCGGTACGGTACGCTTTTGAGCGCTGAAAAGCCGTTTTTACGGCTGGTAAGAGTGAGCGCCTTCAAAGAGAGAGAGAGAGAGCTTCAGCACTTTTAAAAGAGTAAAGTCCCTGAAAGAGCTTACACAAGTAGATTCGCGTCTTTTTAAAGATGACATCCTACTTGTGTTTCTGGATGCGGTCGTTCCTGTCCTCACTGACGGCCATGATCACTGTTTCACATGTCTGGGCGCGTGTTGAAATGATGTTCGTGGGTGTTTCATGTTTTCATATGAGAACATGATCACGTCGACACGCCGGTCGTGACTCTTCTTTCTCCGGGAAGCTTGAGTCCCCTCTGTTGTTGGCCAGCTGCCGCTTGTGTGTAAAAGCACAGCCGCGGGTCTGCCCGACACTCTGGGAAGACCGTGGAGATCAGCGAGAGCAAACCTCTCGCTCCTCTGCGTGTCGTGTGCCGTCGAGCTGCCGGGCTGCAGCGCGGGTTGTCACGGCAACCCAGCGCTCGCTCGGCGCTCTAGATGCGCGGTTCCCTTGCATAATCTCCATTGTAGCGCCCTCTCTGGTGCACCAGAAGAGGTCTACTTTGTTGATATGGCTTGGGTGACATGAGGTTGAGGGGTTCCTTCGGGGAACCAACCCCCTAGGGCCCCTCCCTCTAGCGCATTGCAAGCTGTGCAGTTTCTGGAGTGGATTGCTGGTCCTTCTCATAGGGGAACCTAGCATTTCATTCAGAGCTCCAGCTGAGGGACAGACGTCGATTGCAGCATCGGAGAGAGTGCTGTTATGCTCTGGAAATGAGGGTGACGCTGCCCACTGTAATGGTGTGTGCTTATGCTGACTCAGATTCGGAGTTTACAGCCATGCTTTCCTGGGTCTTCCAGATGTGCATGGAAAACTTGGCAGTATGGGGGTGTGTTGGTGCCATAAATATGGAATGCCAAAAGTGCCAAAATCTGCATAAGTTTTTCCTCTCTCACTACCCTCTTGGTTGGGGTGGCTGTACACAGACCACACCCACCCTGCATGTGAGGCCAAGGCACTCTTTTTGCATGAGGGTAGTTCTGTGCTGGGGTTGAGCTGCGCTTGTTGACTAACCGTGATCAAAGTCACGGCGCAGGCCCTCAGCCAGACGATGTCCACCTCAGTGGTCCAGAAGTGCCTCCTGGCTTACCTTGTGAGGTGCGAGAGGTTGTCAAGCTAAATGCTTTCTCAATGCTCCTATCTTACGAGGTGGCCTTTTCGGTGACACTGTCGAGGACTGAGCACAGCGGTTCTCCTCAGTTAGTAGCGGATCGGGGAGCTTCCCATGACAAACCATTGAGTTCCTCTTGGGCCGCCCCTCGGTCTGCTCGTCGCCAAGGGTGTCGTCCCCTGCAAGAAACTCTGGCCCAGCAGGCTCTGCTGTGTCCATTGCGGGGAGATGACGCCTCCCGTCTCTGCAGCTGTTTAAGTGGTTGGTGAGAATCACCCCTGAGACGGGCGACCCAGAGATGGGTGGGGCTGCTCTTCCACCCCTGGAGGAGGGCCGGGTGGTAAATCCTTTTATTGGGTTTGTTTCTGTTCCGCCACTGACCCAAGAGGCAGTGGTACCCAAAATTAAAAGAGCAGTTCCTCCATTTCCAGGTCTGAAGAGGGTTTGGAGAGCAGTGGGAGGAGAAAAACCTCACCACTCTCATCCCCCTCTTCTGTCGCCAGCGGACAGCAGTGAGCAGCGGGCAGCCAAAGCCTCGACTGCTCCCTCTGTCCATCCGTGGAACCAGGTAAGTGTTGCCTAGCACACTGTGACGCCGCTTCGGGCCGCCTCACAAAGAGAGCCCCCGAGCCGTGTCCCTGTGTTCCACCTCGCTGCCCCGCTGTGGGTACGCCGGTGGTCTCTTTGGTCCCGCTTGTACGGTCTCTGCGAGCCTGGTTAGCGCTCCCCAGTCCGTCTCGCTGGCTCATTCGGACCATCAGGCTCGGCTATGCGATTCAGTTCGCCCGGCATCCCCCAAGTTCAGGGACGTCCTCTTCACTACAGTGAAAGATGTCGTTGCCCCTGTCTTGCGTGCGGAGATCGCAGTCCTACTGGCGGAGGACGCGATGGAGCCGGCCCCTCCAGCCGATATGAGGTCAGGGTTCTACAGTCCCTACTTCATTGTACCCAAAAAGAGCGGTGGGTTACGACCGATCTTGGACCTGCGAGTTTTGAATCGGAGCCTGTACAAGCTACCGTTCAAAATGCTGACGCAGAAGCGCATTTTTGAGTGCATCCGTCCCCGAGATTGGTTTGCAGCGATCGACCTGAAGGACGCGTACTTCCATGTCTCGTTTCTTCCGCAACACAGGCCATTCCTGCGCTTTGCGTTCGAAGGTCGAGCATATCAGTACAGAGTCCTACCCTTCGGGCTGGCCCTGTCTCCCCGCGTCTTTACGAAAGTCGTAGGGGGAGCCCTTGTTCCCATGAGAGAACAGGGTGTTCGCATTCTCAACTACCTCGACTGGCTCATTCTAGCACAGTCCCGGGGTTAGTTGTGCGAACACAAGGATTTGGTGCTCAGACACCTCAGCCAGTTGGGTCTTCAGGTCAACTGGGAAAAGAGCAAACTCTCCCCTGTGCAGAGGATCTCTTTTCTCGGTATGGAGCTGGATTCGGTCGAACAGATAGCACGCCTCACAGAGGAACGTGCTCAGTCGGTGTTGAACTGCCTGAATACGTTCAATGGCAGGACAGCGGTCCCACTGAAATTCTTTCAGAGGCTCCTGGGGCATATGGCGGCCGCGGCGGCAGTAACCCCGCTTGGTCTGCTTCATATGAGACTGCTTCAACACTGGCTTCACGGCCGAGTCCCGAGATGGGCGTGGCAACGCGGCACGTTCCGGGTGCTAATCACTCAGGAGTGCCGCCAAGCCTTCAGTCCGTGGTCGGACCCTTTGTTCTCCGGGCAGGAGTGCCCCTAGAACAAGTGTCCCGGCATGCTGTGGTATTCACAGATGCTCCTGCCACCGGCTGGGGTGCCACGTACAACGGGCATGCAGTGTCAGGGGTTTGGACGGGACCCCATCTGCATTGGCACATCAATTGCCTCGAGTTGCTAGCAGTACGTCTTGCTCTGAGCCGCCTCAAAGGGCCGCTACGGGGCAAGCATGTACTGGTCCGTACGGACAACACTGCGACCGTTGCGTACATCAACCATCAAGGTGGTCTACGCTCCCGTCGCATGTCGCAACTCGCCCGCCATCTCCTCCTCTGGAGTCAGAAGCGTCTGAGGTCGCTTCATGCCATTCTTGTCCCTGGTGTGCTCAGCCATGTGGCCGACGAGCTATCACGAGCTGAGCTGCCAGGAGAGTGGCGACTCCACCCCCAGGTGGTCCAGCTGATCTGGAGAGAGTTTGGAGAGGCTCAGGTAGACCTGTTTGCCTCACCGGAAACCTCCCACTGCCAGTTGTTTTACCCCCTGTCCGAGGGAACACTCGGGACAGACGCACTGGCACTCAGCTGGCCCCGGGGCCTTCGCAAATATGCGTTTCCCCCAGTGAGCCTACTTGCACAGACCCTGTGCAAAGTCAGGGAGGACGAGGAGCAGGTCCTCTTAGTTGCGCCCTATTGGCCCGACCAGACCTGGTTCCCAGAACTTTCACTCCTTGCGACAGCCCTCCCTGGCCCATTCCTCTGAGGAAGGACCTTCTTCTCAGAGACGGGGCACTCTTTGGCACCCGCATCCAGACCTCTGGAAACTCCATGTCTGGTCCCTGGACGGGACGCGGAGGTTCTAGGTGACTTACCCCCTGAGGTACTTAACACCATCACTTCGGCACTTGCACTGTCTACGAGACGTGCTTACGCCTCGAACTGGAACCTGTTCGTCGAGTGGTGCTCTTCTCGCCGAGAAGACCCCCGAGGATGCTCGATCGGAGTCGTGCTTTCCTTCTTGCAGCAAGGGTTAGAGCGTAGGCTGTCCCCCTCCACCCTCAAAGTCCATACTGCTGCTATCTCCGCTTACCACGACCACATAGATGGCAAATCTGTTGGTCAGCACGACCTGGTCGTCAGGTTCCTTAGGGGGGCGAGACGGTTAAATCCTCCTCGTCCCCCCTCCATACCCTCTTGGGACCTCACTCTGGTGCTAAGAGCACTTCAGATTGCTCCCTTTGAGCCTTTGCAATCGGCAGACTTAAAGATTCTGTCTATGAAGACTTTGCTGCTGGTTGCATTGGCCTCCATCAAGAGGGTAGGGGACCTGCAGTCATTTTCGGTCGACGTATCGTGCCTGGAGTTCGGGCCGGGTGATAGCCACGTGGTACTAAGACCCCGGCCTGGCTATGTGCCCAAGGTTCCTACCACTCCCTTCAGGGACCAGGTGGTGAGCCTGCAAGCGCTGCCCTCGGAGGAGGCAGACCCAGCCCTGGCTTTGCTCTGTCCAGTTCGCGCTTTGCGACAGTACATAGACAAAACCAAAGCCTCAGGACCTCAGACCAGCTCTTTGTCTGTTATGGAGGCCAGCAGAAGGGAAAGGCTGTCTCCAAGCAGAGGATGGCCCACTGGATAGTGGATGCCATCGCCCTGGCTTACCAAGCTCAGGGCGTGCCCTGCCCGCTCAGGTTGCATGCTCACTCCACGAGAGGTGTCGCATCCTCCTGGGCGCTGGCTCGTGGCGCCTCGCTGACAGACATTTGTAGAGCTGCGGGCTGGGCGACACCTACACGTTCGCTAGATACTATAGCCTTCGTGTCGAGCCGGTCTCCTCCCGTGTTCTCGCCACAGGTCAGAGGCATGGAGAGGCCCCGGCTTAGTGTCGGCTTGCTGCGCTACATGCGCTTCTTTTCTCCAGAGAGTCCCTACAAGGCAGACCCTGTCGAGTCCTCCGATATCCCTTCGGCAGCCGACGTGGCGGAGCGTCTGGCGCCAGGCCTATACTCCGTTGTATCCTTGAGAACCGGGTTTAGGCTGGGTCCCATATGTGTGACCCTACGGGGATCCCATATGGTTGGTTCCACGGTTGCTCCTAAACGAAGCCCGTGTCTTTCCCTCTGGGAGAACCTACCCTTCATCGGGTTGGAGTCACCCCAGCTCTTCCATATGTAGCACAGCCCTACAGGGTTAGTCCATATGTACTTCTCCACATAACTCCTTCGGGGAAGGATGTGGCTTCCGCAGCGTTCCTTTCCCAGCGAAAGGGTACGCTTTCCCAGCGTTATCCAATAGTCTCACTGAATGGGTTTTGGGGAACAGCAGTGATCGACTCTCTCTGTGTTAGCCCTGTCCCACCATCCTCAGGCAAGGGGGTTCAGGTGGCTTACTACAGAGCGCTGGAAGGGGGCAGCTCCTGTGGCGCTTTGGTAGGGATTCCTATTCGTCGGTCTGTCCGACGTACGTCGAACGTGACCGACTGAATGGGAACGTCTCGGTTACAGAGGTAACCCTCATCAGCGGGGTACAGCGACTGTGGCGACGGGACGTACGTCTCCGTTCCCTCCTTCAGGGAACGGAGACGTACGTCCCGTCGCCACAGTCGCTGTACCCCGCTGATGCTGCTGCCTATCCGGTTCGGCTCCTCAGCGAAAACCTGAAGATGCAACGCACCTCCTGCTCATTATATACCCGCGCTGCGAGGCGAGCAGCTGATGCATATGATTGCATGCCAATGTGCATTGGCTCGTTTTAGTTACACTCGAAGTAGATTGGCCTCTCTAGCAAGATTCCTATTCGTCGGTCTGTCCGACGTACGTCTCCGTTCCCTCCTTCAGGGAACGAGGGTTACCTCTGTAACCGAGACGTTCCCCACCCACGGGTCCATGAGTTCCCCACCCACAGGTACATGAGTTCCCCACCCACGGGTACATACCCCCCCCCCCCCCCCCCCCCCGCCCCCGCCCCTTGCTGAAGAGACGAGGCAAACACGGACTTCCACAATAACGGGTATTTTAATCAACGAAGGAGTAAAGATATAACAATCACACATAAACTAACAATAAATCAGACAAGGAGTGCAGGAAGTGAGTCCAGTCCCGGCGACATGGGCGGGCACTGGGGGGCCTGGCCTGCCCTGTGAGTCACTAGTGCCCACCCTGGACGAGTCAACAACTCCACATCCCACCATCCACCAGTCCTTGCTTTTTTTATCAATAGGCTACTGTCATCAAAAGTTATAGTTTTGTATCATAACTACTGGATAAAAATGTGTTTGATCTGATTTAAAAAAATAAAATAAAATAAAATAAACGGATTTGATTGGTTTGTAAATATTGAGCGCGGAAATGTTTGGTTGTGTGCTAAGCATAGTGCTGCCGCTTAATGTCAGCGGTCATTTTTTAAACAACTGCTGAACTATCTCGTGTGACAGTGTCTGAGGATATACGGCGTTTCTTTAATCAAAGACCACCAAAGTTTGCAGGAGAGATCAGCGAGGTAATGCTAGGCAAAAGCCCGAGTGTTGCTGTGAGACTGAGACATATCCAGCTGCAGACCCGCAGCACCACAGTTTCAGAACTGCAGCCGCAGAGACTGACGCGCTTCTGCTGTGATATTTGTCTGAACTATTTTCGCTGCTAAAACAGAACAAAAACAGTCAATATTGCGTCTAAAATGTAAGTAAATTCATATTAATTACTTGTTGATAGAACTGCCATATGAAATCAGTGTCACATTTTCAGTCGTGATGGTATTATTCGGCACTCTTGGTCGTGTGATGTTGCTTAACTGTATCATATGTCATAAATATAAAAACTTTAAATTTTTACTGCAGTATTCAGCCGCGGCTCGTCTGGGTGGGGCATAGCCCAACAAAATATTCATCCAGACTGAAATAATAATATATTGTAAATGTGTCCAGCATTCTGCAACAAATATTTTTCAGATTTTCTAGTCGTAAAGTGAGCAGGGTATATTAAAATATAGCGCAAGGATTCGGCAGGCATGAATCATGATAAGCGGGGCAGCCTGTCTCAGAGCCCTCCCAGCTCTACAGCGACCCACAAATTTCCAATGTAAACCTATGATGTAAACCTGTGGTGAAAAATGGAACTGCAGCACCAATTTGAGCAGCCATTTGAGCAGATTTCTGACTGCCCCGCTTACTTCCAAGTGACGTTATGTCACGTAAACCTCGCTCCAGGTCAAGACAACATCAGTCCGTTTCACATATGTGTCTGTATCAGTCAGTAACTACCCACATAGCAAACAGACTTGGCCCAAATGTGGCCTCATAATGGCAATGCTGGCGTGTTGCCGGCATTGGCATGCATCATGTCAGCCAACCATGGGCCATGTGTGGCAATGATGGCACTGCATGCATGACGGCAGACAACATTTGGGCCGATTGTGGATGTGAGGTGTGTGGCCCAGATCAGTGTAACGATTATGGGCCATACTCTGTGTACTGCATGCGTGACGGCAGACAACATTTGGGCCAATTGTGGATGTGAGGTGTGTGGCCCAGATCAGTGTAACGATTATGGGCCATACTCTGTCTACTGCATGCGTGATGGCAGACAACATTTGGGCCGATTGTGGATGTGAGGTGTGTGGCCCAGATCAGTGTAGCGATTATGTGCCATACTCTGTGTACTGGACAATTGTAAGTATTTAGGCCTGCTATATTCAAGGCAAGATTTATTAATTAATTAATAATTATTAATTATTATTAATAATAATATTAATTGACTTATATATATATATATGAGTCATTTGAAAAAAAATGTCCAGATTTAAAAATGATACAAACAAAATATGATAACAAAAAAATATATTTTCCTAACAAGATAGTTATTTATATATATATATATATATATATATATATATATATATATATATATATATATATATATATATATATATATATATATATATATATATATATATATATATATATATATATATATATATATATATATATATATAATATATATATATATATGTCACAGACACATCAGGTTCCACCTCACTCCCTTACCCACGCACTCAATCACCAGCCTACTAATCACCGCCACCTGCACATCATCACCGCAGTCATCAGCACCAGGATAAATACCACACACTCACACACACTCATTGTCCGGTCTCGTTTGTGATACAACCTGTTGTACGCTTACCTTCAAGGATTCCAAAGTGATACTTACCTGTCTCCATTGTCTCCTTCGTCTCCATCGTATCCTGACCTCCTCGTGTGCTTACCTGCCTGTGTGTGAGTGTGTTCGTCTGCCAGCTCCAGCGTCTCCTTCCAGTATCATCTGCATCATAAAGAAAAGGACAGTATTACCTCTCATTCACCTTCAAGATCATCGTATTCACCAGTCTACTCACCTGTTTCTCTGCTGATCCTTTCAATAAACTGCATCATTGCTTTTATCTCTGCCTCCGGTGTCTCTGTCATAACAGAAGACCGGACCCTAACAGCTATCGATCAGCATGAGCCATCACGACCCGTTCCAAGAGCTCGTGGACGCATTGCGACGAGCACTCACTCCACAACCACCGTCACCGTCACCGTCACATTGTATCCACCGCCGCGGCTGCTTCCGCATCCACCATCACCGCTGCTTCTCCTATGTTCACCGCCAGTCCCATGGCCAAACCGGCGCCCTTCTCAGGATCGGCGGAGGACTGCAGCGGATTCCTCCTTCAGTGTGAGTTGGTCCTGGAGATGCAGCCGCACTTCTATCCCACCGACACGGCGAAAATAGCGTTCGTGATTTCTCAACTGCAAGGTAAGGCCCTCCAATGGGCGGATTCTCTCTGGGCTCAGAAAGGACCAGTTATCAAATCCTATGCTGCTTTTGTTTCTCACTTCAGAGAAGTTTTCGGAAAACCCCTGACTGATTCAACCACTGGTGAGAAATTGTATAATTTAAAACAAGGAAACAATACGGTTAACGATTATGCCTTGCAGTTCCAAACGCTTGCCGCAACTCATCACCACCTTCCGACAAGGTCTGGAACCCAACGTGCGGCTGCATCTCGCTGCATACGAGGACTCCATAGGACTCGAATGTTTCATCCAGCTCGCCATCCGAGTGGGTTCTCGTATGCAGTCGTGTCTCCTTGAGCACCAGGGCCAGCCACTAGCCAGCACTCTCCTCCGTCGGTCCGAACCCGTCAGCTCTCCAGAACCAGCCACCGAACCCACGCAATTGGATAACTCCCGTTTGTCACCCACAGAAAGACAAAGAAGGCTGACCCTGAATCTGTGCTTATATTGTGGATTGCCTGGGCATGTCATCTCTGCATGCCCAACCCGTCCTCCTCGACCCGTGGTGAGTGCTATCATTCCCTCTATCCAGAACATGAAACCACTCACTACAATTGTAAACCTTACTGCTGCTGATGTTTCCGTTCCAGTGGTGGCACTCCTCGATTCAGGGTCAGCAGGAAACTTCATCTCCGGCGCCCTCTGTCGACACCTCGGGCTCAAGACCTCGCCGTCTCCGACTCACTATCAGATCAACTCCATCACGGGCAAACCCCTGAGCCGTAAGACGTTTCGCCGTGTCGCTGGACCCCTTCAACTACAAGTGGGTATCTTCCATCAAGAACTCATCCATCTGCTGGTTCTGGAGGAGTCCACCGCTGACGTGGTTCTAGGGCGCCCGTGGCTGGAGCTCCATAATCCCACCATCTCCTGGTGCACGGGCGAAGTCCTGAAGTGGGGCGACCACTGTTTCTCCAGCTGTTTTCCAGACCTTCCTGTTCCAAGATCTCCTCCATCCAAGAACCTCTCCATCAATGCTACCTCCATCGAGAGCCCTGTGGAAAAACGCTCCATCGACATACCTCCCGATTACGCCCCCTTCAGCGACGTCTTCTGCCCGCAACGCGCCTCCAAGCTTCCTCCACACCGGCCATGGGACTGCGCAATTGATCTGTTACCGGGTGAGCCAGTGCCTAGGGGACGCATCTACCCCCTATCAGTGCCGGAGGAGAAGGCCATGGAGGAATACATCAAAGAGGCCCTTAACCAAGGATACATCCGCCCGTCTACTTCCCCTGCTGCTTCAAGCTTCTTCTTCGTGGCCAAGAAGGACGGAGGCTTGCGGCCCTGCATCGATTACCGGTCACTAAACAAGATCACAGTCAAATTCCGGTACCCACTTCCCCTCGTCCCAGCGGCCCTGGAACATCTCCGCGGTGCCACTGTGTTCACCAAGCTGGACCTCCGCAGCGCGTACAACCTCACCCGGATACGCGAGGGGGACGAGTGGAAGACCGCCTTCGTCACGCCCACCGGTCACTACGAATACCTCGTGATGCCGTATGGCCTGGTCAACGCCCCCTCTGTATTCCAGGATTTCATCCATGAGGTGCACCGGGAGTTTCTCCACAAGTTCGTGTTGGTCTATATCGATGACATCCTTATTTACTCCCGGAGCTTGGCCGAACATCGCCACCACGTTGCGGAGGTCCTCCAACGCTTACGGCAATACCATCTGTTCCTGAAAGCAGAGAAGTGCTCTTTCCACCAGCCCTCTGTCCACTTCCTGGGATATGTGATTGATCACAGTGGCATCCGGATGGACGAGGGGAAGGTATCTGCCATCCAGAACTGGCCAGCTCCAAGCACCATAAAAGAACTCAAACGATTCCTTGGTTTCTCCAATTTCTACCGTCGATTCATCAAAAACTACAGTACCATCATCAGCCCACTCACCAACCTCCTCCGTAAGCAGCCCAAGTCTCTGTCCTGGTCCCAACCTGCCACAGAAGCTTTTGAAACCCTCAAGAAAGCCTTCACCACCGCTGTCACAGCAGCAGGGGAATCCAAGTAGGCTCCATCCATGCGCCTTCTTCTCCCGCAAGCTCAACCCGGCGGAGGTGAACTATGACATCGGGGACCGTGAACTCCTGGCTGTGAAACTCGCCCTTGAGGAATGGAGGCATTGGTTGGAGGGGGCCAATCATCCTTTTCAAGTACTCACCGACCACAAGAACCTCGAATATCTGAAAGCCGCCAAACGACTCAGCCCTCGCCAAGCCCGCTGGGTAATGTTCTTCTCAAGATTCCATTTCACCATCTCATACCGACCTGGCTCAAAGAACCTGAAAGCCGATGCTCTCTCGTCTCCACGCTCCAGAAGAAAAGAATGAAGAACCCGAAACCATCCTGCCTGAATCTATTTTCGTCAGCCCCATCGAATGGTCAGAAGAGACCTTACCCTCCTCCAATGCCTCCTCACGCACTCCGCCGGGTTGTCCCCAGGGCTTGCGCTACATCACCAGGACACGACGCACTCCACTTCTGCACTCCGTTCAATGAAACCCTCTCGCTGCTCAAACGGCGCTTCTGGTGGCCAAACATGGCCAACGATGTCAGGAGGTACGTGCAGGACTGCAGGGAGTGCGCCATCTCCAAGAGCCCACGCCATCTTCCCAGCGGCAAGCTCCATCCTCTGCCCGTTCCTGAGAGACCCTGGTCACACCTGGGAGTAGATTTTGTCACTGATCTCCCCGAGTCTGATGGTAACACCTGCATTCTGGTCGTCGTAGACTGCTTCTCTAAAGCCTGCCGTCTTATTCCCCTGGAGGGTCTACCAACAGCTATGGCCACAGCAGAGTTAATGTTCAACCATGTCTTCCGTCACTACGGCTGGGCCGAGTACGCCCAGAACTCCCTCCGCCAAGCTACAACAGGATTAACACCTTTCCAATGCGTGCTCGGCTTCCAGCCCCCACTGTTCCCCTGGGACGGGGAACCCTCCAACGTTCCTGCTGTCGACTACTGGTTCCGGGAGAGCGAGAGGGTATGGGACTCAGCTCACCACCAGCTGCAGAGAGCCCTGCGCAGGTGCAAGACGACAGCCGACCTTCGGCGCTCCCACGCTCCAAACTACCAACCGGGGCAGAAGGTCTGGCTGTCCACCAGAGACATCAAGATGCGCCTGCCCTGCAAGAAGCTGAGTCCCCGCTTCATTGGCCCGTTCACCATCCTTCAACAGATCAACCCTGTCACTTACCGGTTACAACTCCCAGCACAATACAAGAGAATTCACCCAACATTCCATGTTTCACTATTAAAGCCTCACCACCCTTCTGTTCTTCCTCCCACAGAACCTGACGTGGCAGCCGTCGAGCCCCCCCTTCCACTCATTCTGGATGATGGAACAGCCTACGTTGTATGTGAGATTCTGGACTCCCGGCGCCGTGGTGGTCTTTTAGAGTATCTGGTGGACTGGGAGGGCTACGGTCCCGAAGAACGCTCATGGGTTCCCAAGAATGATATCCTTGATCCTGCTCTGTTACAGACCTTCCACACCAACCACCCAGACAGACCTGCCCCACGACCTCGAGGACGACCACCACGACGTCGGGGTCCACGGCCCTCTGGAGCGGGCCGTGGGAGGGGGGGTACTGTCACAGACACGTCAGGTTCCACCTCACTCCCTTACCCACGCACTCAATCACCAGCCTACTAATCACCGCCACCTGCACATCATCACCGCAGTCATCAGCACCAGGATAAATACCACACACTCACACACACTCATTGTCCGGTCTCGTTTGTGATACAACCTGTTGTACGCTTACCTTCAAGGACTCCAAAGTGATAGTACCTGCCTGTGTGTGAGTGTGTTCGTCTGCCAGCTCCAGCGTCTCCTTCCAGTATCATCTGCATCATAAAGAAAAGGACAGTATTACCTCTCATTCACCTTCAAGATCATCGTATTCACCAGTCTACTCACCTGTTTCTCTGCTGATCCTTTCAATAAACTGCATCATTGCTTTTATCTCTGCCTCCGGTGTCTCTGTCATAACAATATATATATATATATATATATATATATATATATTTCCCTACATAACAGTTTATTTAAAAATATATGTAAAGTTATAGTTACAACTGGGCGGTCAACTATTGTTTATTTTGGCGCGATCTCCACGGTAACACCAGCTTTTCTGGTTGGTGGATGAGGTTCACGTGATGCGTCGGTTGAAATTTCTCCCACTGAAGGGTGAAGACGTCTGTCGGACAACCGCTGTTCTAGGTAAGTGAAGTTATGTTGTGTACGACCTAACATTAGATGTTATGTTATGTTAGATGTTTTGAATCAATATTTGGCCTTTTGGAAAGAATTGAACTTAAAACTTAAAAATTTTTACAAAAAAGCCACCAAATGTGGTTAAAACTCGCAGATTATTTTGGTTATTATGATTAATGAATTCCATCACTCGTAACAGCTATCTTTAAAAATAGAATAACAACCCATTTTTGGCGCTTTTTGAAATACATGAAACTCGGATGCCACTTAGTTCTTTATTGAAGTGAATTTTGCCTATAAGGTAGCTGATTCACTGCCCCTTGAACTTGAGAACCCAGATATGAGGATTGACGCGACCGGGGTGAGATAGACCGGCCTGTGGGATGTCCGAGGCGCGGTGCTTCCTGTCCAGTGTGCGGAACAATGTAGCCCACTGTTGTTAAAAAATCACAGCAAAATCAGCAACAGTAATTGACTTTTTTAACTGAAAGTGATTCAAAGGTTGTACAATCAGATTTAATTATATCTAAATCTAATCTCTGACTTTGATAATCAGGATAGGTCTATGTCTGATATTTTTGTTTTAGCTAGTAGACATTCTTAAAACAATAAGAAAGCAATTTGTTATTTCGTAAGCATTTTGCATCAGTCATAGAATCAAATCTGGAATAATCATTGTGTCACATAAACAAAGACATGTTTTTGGTATTTGTTTTGGTATGTGTCATTGTTAGTTTACATTAACCTATGCAATAAGTAACTGTTTAAGACAGACCAGTACATTTTGAAATTAAATGCACTTTTTTTGAAGTGGAAATAAGATGTTATGCTTTGAATGCGTTACATTATCAGTACTTCAACAGTGCATTGGTTACTCTGTTTACACCACAGTTTCCATATCTCAACATTTTTAAGGGTTTTGTTTGCTAAAATGGTTTTATTTGTCATAATACTGTTGTCAAACTCTGACAAGCCAGTTAGTCATTCAATACTGCCATATTATTGGCAAGCATTTCCTGTAAAAAACACCAAAGCAACCTTATTTTTCATTTGTTACCTACATTTATTTACAGTAGATGGATGAATGTTTGTATATGTATTTATTAATTTTGTATTATTATTTTGTCTTTTAGCTGCTGTGAGGAAAAAATTGTCTGACACCACCCCAGACAGCAACATAGTGTGGCCCAGATCCGGCCCACATCTGGTACATGTGGTTTACACGCGGACCAGATGTGGGCCGGATCTGGCCCGACACTATGTTGCTGTCAGGGACAAGACTAATAGTCTGCTGGAATAAGGAGAGAGCACTTGTGGAGAAATGAGGGGCTGCAGAGCTGTACTTGACTTCCTGAGGACAGTCCTAAATAGGATCACGTTCTCCCTCACACATACAAACATTCTGATGTGTAAATTTGTTTTAAGTATTTTTTTTTTAATTTGCTCTATATTTGTTGAGAGTAAAATTACATTATAATATCTTTACATTTCAGTGCTAGATTCATTCATATATTCATGAGGTGGTAATAAGATATGCTTTGATTGTACTAAATAAAATAGCCTTCACACAGTTACACAATTCTGAATGTGGTTATTATTATTATTATTATTATTATTATTATTATTATTATTATTATTATTATTATTGGCTTGTGCAATATTGTTAAATAAACTAATTTTGAGAATTGAATTTTCTTGTGACTCATTTGTTCACATGGTTTGAGTAAGATTAGGCTGGGTTATGGCTCATTTTTGGGGTTTCTGGTTAAAGGGTGGTGGTGATATGGTTAACATATGGCTGAGAATTGGTACCAATAATAAAACCTGTATTGGCCCACTTCAGGGCCAGTTAAGGGTGATTAACTGGCTGAGATTCGGGCCGGTTATGGCCCATGTGTGACCCCTGTCTTTAATCCAGTTCTGGGCCACTTCAGGGCCGTCATTCTTTGCGGTACTTGGGGCGAGGGAAACGTGATCGTGTGGCCCGGAGCTGGGCCAGAAAACATTTGCTATGTGGGTAGTTGGCATGTCTGTTCTTCCTATGTGGAGTAGCGTATTAAATAAATGAGAGGATAAACCCTTTAGTTCATGTGAATAGCTTCTACATACAGTAGTTCTGTTGTGTTTGTTTTATGTTTTTCTGAGAATAGACATGACTTTTTTCTTCGCTGGAATTCCTACATACATCCTAAAACAACATTTGTCATGCTGCGCTCATTTGTTTCGATTTCTCCTCGAGAGGCAGTGCGAGCGCCTCAACAGCGCAACATTTTGTTAGCGTCAGTACATTACATCAGCCTATATATTATTATGCACTATCGATAATCTCGATATTATTATGCACTAAGCCACTTAGACTAAATGAATGCAGAATCATTATCGCATTTTGGTGATTCTCTAGTCATTTTTTGTTATTGCCGTTTTAATCAGGCCAGGCAAGTAAAATTCTCTTTCACTTGCCCCTTTAAAAAAATCAACTTGTCCCGGGCAATGTCGAGCCCATGCGACGTGTGTTTAGTTCTTCCTCGTTTTTTTTTTTTTTTTTTTTTTGTCCATTTAATTCATAATTAATGTTATCATGCAATAAGATTGATCTCATTTGTGCCCCCCTGAAAAAAAAAATGTAATGCCCGTCCATGAATTTGTGTCTGGCGCCGGGTCTGAGTGAGTCCATTATAAAGGGTGTGCAGATGATCAAGTCCAGGTGCTGGTGATAAGTGATGATGGGGAGATGACGAGGAAGTGAGTGCAGGTGTGGAAACACGGAGGATTAAGGGTAATGGAGTCAGGGAACAGAGGGAACTGTGACAGTTGTAGCCTATTAACCAATTTTAACCACCAATAATTGCAATAGGCTCTGTGTTTTTTTTACTTTTGGTATAAGAAACAAAGTCTCATCTTTCAAATTCTGTCCATTTTATCATGAAATTCAAAAAATAAATACTGTTTTTTGATGTGGCATGACAGATTGCTGTATATGCGCGATCATCCCTCTACTAGATACAGTAGGCTATGAAATAAAAATGCATAAACATGTTGAAAGACAGTACAACTTACTGAAATGTATCATGCCTTGTGTAATCACTAAATCAGTGCTATAAACAACGAAAAACATCAATAAAACAGCTTGTAAACAATATGTCACATATAGCATATACATTTATACTTATTTAAAAGTACTATTCTATAAATATATTTATAAAGACTCATTAAGATTTAAACTGCATTATGAGAACAGTTATAGATACATTTATATTATTTTTATAATTACTTATAAGCCATGCATTTTCTTTTTCAATGTGCATGCTCATAAGCCATTTTACACTGATTTATAAATGATCACAAAATCGTTCCAGAGACACATGTTTGCTGTATCAACTAGTTATTATGTCTTTAATGGCTAAAGTTTGCATTAGAGGTAATAAATGGTAATTTTGATATGTTAAAATATATATCTCCTCAGCCATTTGCATGGTATTGCTTATAGCAATTTGGAATTATACTTTAAAAATATTGTTGCAGTGTTTTGCTAGTATGTAACATTAAAAAAAGATACTTTTTTTCAATTGTTTGTATTAATGATTTCCTTTTTTTTTTCATTACAGGAATTGTTGTTTATCAGTTACATTTACAAGTAAGCTTAAAATGTAAAATGAGCACATAATCGTGATTTCTTAACATTTGATTTAGGAAAATTGCATCCTATGTTTTACCTTTTCTTAAAGCCAACAATGATGCATTTATAGAGATTAGTAACTATTATTACTCACAATAAGTATTTATAAGAACACAGTACGGTGTCACAGAAACGCCAGGCTTCACCGTCACCCAATCACAGCGCACCCCGTCACCAGAATACTAATCACGCACACCTGCACGTCATTAGCGCACTCATCACCAGCAGTATAAAGGACTCTCTTTCACACACACTCATTGTCCAGTCTCATTAGCATCTAACCTGTATGCTCACCTTAAGGACTCCGTTGGATTACTTACCTGTCTCCAGTCTGTCTCCAGTCTGTCTCCAGTCTGTCTCCAGTCTGTCTCCAGTCTGTCTCCAGTCTGTCTCCAGTCTGTCTCCAGTCTGTCTCCAGTCTGTCTCCAGTCTGTCTCCAGTCTGTCTCCAGTCTGTCTCCAGTCTGTCTCCAGTTCTCCTCCTGTTCTCCTCCTGTGTGCTTCGTCTTTGTGTGTGAAGTCCAGCTCCTTTGTTGTGTCTGGAAACCTGCATTCAGCCATCCTCCTTCACCTACAAAGCAAAGGACAGTATTACCACTCCATTTATCACCATTTACCTGAAGATTTGCCATTCACTCACCCGCTTAAGTGTGCTTCATCTGGTTGTGAAAATAAACACCTTACTTTTATACATCCAGTGTCTCTACCCTTCTGTGATTGTAACAGAAGACCGGACCCTAACCGACTCACTCCAGTATGAACGACATGGATCCATTTCAAGAGCTCGTCGATGCCATGCACCATACATTCAACGCCAATCCACCAGCGATCACTTCTGCACAACCCAGCACCTCTCCTTCGCCGCCAGAATACGGCAGTCCCATGGCTAAACCGCCGCCCTTCTCAGGATCGGCGGAGGACTGCAATGGATTCCTGCTACAGTGCTCGCTGGTCCTGGAGATGCAACCGCACCTTTACCCGGATGATCATTCAAAAGAGGCGTTCATCATTTCACAGTTAAGTGGCAAAGCTCTCCAATGGGCTGAAATGCTCTGGACACAGAAGAATGCAGTAACCCAGTCACTCTCCAGTTTCATCTCCCATTTCAAGGAGGTTTTCGGAAAACCTGCATGGGATTCATTAATTGGTGAGCAACTTTATCATTTAAAACAAGGATCTATGACTGTGAATGAATATGCTCTTCAGTTTAGGAATCTTGCAGCTGCCAGTGGATGGAATGAACAATCTCTACTCACCACCTATCGTCAAGAATTTAATCCACGTGTGCGGTTGCATCTTGCTGCATACGAGGACACCATCGGGGCTCGAACGCTTCATCCAGCTATTTATACGCTTCGCCACTCATATGCAGTCGTGTCTCAAGGAGCACCAGGGCCAGCTTGAGCTTCCAACATCCCTCCACCGACCTGAATCCGTCAGCCCTCCAGAACCAGCCAACAAACCCATGCAACTTGATGATAATCGGCTGACACTGACCGAGCGGCAGAGGTGGCTGACGCTGAGACTGTTTATATTGTGGAGCTTCTGGGCATTTACTCTTGGCATGCCCCATCCATCCTCCTTGTCCCATGGTAAGTGCCATTCTTCCTCCTATGAATTCCATGAAACCACTCACCATTGTTGTAAACCTTACTGCTGTTGATGTTTCTATTCCAGTCAGTGCCCTTCTCGACTCAGGGTCAGCTGGCAATTTCATCTCCGGCGCCCTGTGCCGCCAGCTCAAGCTCAAGACAGCTAACATTTCGTCCACCTACCAGATCCACTCAATAACTGGAAGGCCCCTCAGTCAAAGAAAAGCCAATCATATTGTCGGACCCATTCAAAGTTGGTATCCTTCACGTTGAACAACTCCATCTGCTGGTTCTGGAGGAGTCCACAGATGACGTGATTCTAAGGCGCCCATGGTTGGAGCAGCACAATCCTGTTATATCATGGAAAACCAGTGAGATCCTGAAGTGGGGCAACAACTGTTTCCCGACCTGCTTCTCGACCCTACCTCAACCACCTTCTCTAAGCTCCAGGCATCTCTCCCTCTCTGCCACTTCCATTGAGAGCCCTGTCGAGAAACGGTCTGTGGACATTCCACCATGCTATGCCCACTTCAGTGAAGTCTTCTGCCTGAAAAGAGCCTCTAAGCTGCCTCCACACTGACCATGGGACTGTGCCATCAATCTGCTTCCGGGTGAGCCAGTGCCCCTAGGAAAGATCTACCCTCTGTCAGTACCGGAGGAGAAGGCCATGGAGGAGTACATCAAGGAGGCTTTGGAGAAAGGTTACATCCGCCCGTCTACTTCCCCTGCTGCTTTGAGCTTTTTCTTTGTGGCTAAGAAGGACGGAGGCTTGCGGCCTTACATCGATTACTGGTCACTCAACACGATTACAGTCAAGTTCCGTTATCCCCTTCCTCTTGTCCCAGCTGCTCTGGAACATCTCCATGGTGCCACTGTTTTCTCCAAGTTGGACCTCCGTGGCGCTTACAACCTCATCCAGATACGTGAGGGGGACAAGTGGAAGACTGCCTTTGTGACCCCTACTGGCCACTACAAATATCTTGTCATGCCATATGTATTAGTCAACGCCCCCTCCGTATTCCAGGATTTCATCCACGAGGTGCTCCAGGAGTTCCTGCACAAGTCAGTTCTGGTATACATCAACGACATCCTCATTTACTCCCGGCAGAGATGGGCGTAAATACATGGAAATGTATTTAAAATACAAATACAAAATACTGTGTGGAAAAAGTATTTTGTATTTGTATTTAAATACATGTTTGGAAAAATGTATTTAAATACAAATACAGTATTTTGTATTTTGAAAATACACAAAATGTGAAATTGAAGATTCAGTGCAGGTATCCCTATTAGGCTGAAATCTATCTGGGCTATTCTGAATGCCAAAAAGCATTTAGATGTGTGCAACTACTTAGAAACTTTCGTTTTAATTTTATATACCTCTTCCCTTCCCCTGCCCTGTAGGAAATAAAAAAACTATTTTTAACTTTTATTATGTTTTATCACCAGAAAGCTAAAGAGAAAGCGGAAAGTCCTATCTATGTAAACGATTTAGAAAAAGTTACATCGATTCACAATTTATATCATCGCTACGAATCTACGATATTGTCATATGATATCACCCATCCAACATACAGTAACGTTTATGCTTCAAACACATTTGACAAGCTACTTTAATCAACAAGTAGCACATCCTCACCTTATTCCAGAAAAGCTGCGGCTCACGTGCATGAATGTTGGGGTTAGGAGGGAGGGGCGTGTCTGGTCTGAACTAGTTGATGTATGAAAACAACACCCTGATAAAGAGGTTGACTATCTCAAAGTATTTTGAGTATTTTGAAAATACAAAAATACTCATCTTAAATGTATTTAAATACAAATTACACTTGATTTTTTCCAAAGGCTTTAAAATACAAAATACAAAATAGTATTTTTTTAAAATGCGTATTTTTCAGTTCCTTGGCTATAACATCGATAGCAGTGGCATCCAGATGGACGAGGGGAAGGTGGAAGCCATCAAGAACTGGCCAGTACCATCCACAGTTAAAGAACTTCAACACTTTCTAGGATTTGCCAATTTCTATCATGGCTTTATTCAGAACTTCAGTATCATCTCCAGTCCACTCACCAACCACCTCCGCAATAGGCCCAAGTCTCAGTCCTGGAACCCAGCTGCCACCAACGCCTTCAAGACCTTGAAGAAAGCCTTCACCACTGCTCCTCTCCTCCTTCACCCCGATCCAGACAAACCATTCCTTGTGGAAGTGGACGCCTCTACCACCGGAGTTGGAGCAGTTCTATCTCAGCA
The DNA here is from genome assembly GCF_018812025.1 of Megalobrama amblycephala. Classification (NCBI taxonomy): domain Eukaryota; kingdom Metazoa; phylum Chordata; class Actinopteri; order Cypriniformes; family Xenocyprididae; genus Megalobrama; species Megalobrama amblycephala. The sequence goes on from NC_063047.1 coordinate 44,567,734, forward strand.
GCAGGGGAACCCAAGTAGACTCCATCCATGTGCCTTCTTCTCCCGCAAACTCTACCCGGTGGAAGTTAATTATGACATCGGCAACAGCGAACTTCTCGCCATCAAGTTGGCCCTGGGAGAGTGGAGGCATTGCTTGGAGGGTGCTCAACATCCATTCCTCGTGTTGACTGACCACAAGAACCTAGAATATCTCGTGATGCAAAAAGACTCAACCCAAGACAAGCGCGGTGGGTGCTTTTCTTCACTAGGTTCAACTTCACTATCTCCTATCGTCCCAGTCCAAAGAATGTCAAGGCTGATGCTCTGTCCTGTCTGTACAGTCCCAATGAAAACACAGAAGAACATGAACCCATCCTACCTGAGAAACTCATAGTAAGTCCCATCACCTGGACCAAAGAGACCTTACCCTCCTCCAATGCCTCTGCCAACACTCCGCTGGGTTGCCCACCAGGTTTGCTTTACATCACTCGGACACGGCGCACTCCCCTCATCCACTCCACCCACACATCACTGGGCACTGACCACCCTGGATGAATGAAACCCTCTTGCTGCTAAAAGAGCACTTCTGGTGGCCGAATATGGCATCTGACGTCAGAAGGTACGTGCAGGGATGTAAGGAATGCGCCATCTCTAAGAGCCCTCGCCATCTTCCGTCCGGAAAACTCCATCCTCTGCCCGTTCCCAACAGACCCTGGTCACACCTAGGAGTGGATTTTATCACTGACTTACCTGTTTCCAATGACTGTACCTGTGTGTTAGTGGTTGTTGACAGATTCTCTAAATCTGTGCGTCTGATTCCTTTAAAGGGACTACCCACTGCCATGGAGATAGCTAAGCTCATGTTCAACCATATCTTCAGGTACTACGGAATCCCGGAGGACATCATGTCTGATAGAGGGCCCCAATTCATCTCCAGAGTATGGAAAGCCTTCTTCTCTCTCCTAGGTGTGACCGTAAGCCTCTCGTCTGGATACCACCCTCAGATGGACAGGCAGACGGAGCGGAAGATCCAGGAGATCGGCCGCTTCCTCCATACCTTCTGTCACGGCCACCAGGACTCTTGGAACCAGTTCCTGGGTTGGGCCGAGTATGCACAGAATTCCCTGCGGCAATCCACCACTGGTCTCACACCCTTCCAGTGCGTACTCGGATACCAACCCCCACTGTTCCCCTGGTCAGGGGAACCATCGGACGTTCCTGCTGTCAACTACTGGTTCCGAGAGAGCGAGAGGGTCTGGGACTCTGCTCATCACCAACTCCAACGGGCACTGCGCAGACGCAGGATGACAGCCGACCTTCGTCGTTCCAACGCTCCCAACTTCCAGCCAGGACAGAAGGTCTGGCTGTCCACCAGGGACATCAGGCTACATCTGCCGTGCAGAAAGTTAAGTCCCAGATTCATTGGCCCCTTTACAATTGTGAAGCAGATCAATCCTGTCACTTATCAACTCCAGCCCCCCCCTTAGTACAGGATTCACCCTACCTTCCATGTTTCACTCCTTAAGCCTCACCACCTCTCTGTTTCTGTTTCCACAGAGCCTGGCGATGACACGGAACCCCCCCTTCCTCTCATCCTTAAAGATGGCGCTGCCTACCAAGTGCAAGACATCTTGGACTCATGGCGTCATGGTGGTCTTCTGGAGTATCTGGTGAAGGTTACGGCCCTGAGGAACGTTCATGGGTTCCTAGAAATGACATACTCGACCCCAACCTGCTTGACACATTCCACGTTAACCATCCTGACAGACCTGCACCGCATGGAAGAGGCCTACCACCACAACATCGGGGTCCTCGGCCCTCAGGAGCGGGCCGTGGAGGGGGGGTACTGTCACAGAAACGCCAGGCTCCACCGTCACCCAATCACAGCGCACCCCGTCACCAGAATACTAATCACACACACCTGCACGTCATTAGCGCACTCAACACCAGCATTATAAAGGACTCTCTTTCACACACGCTCATTGTCCGGTCTCGTTAGCATCTTGCCTGTATGCTCACCTTAAGGACTCTGTTGGATTACTTACTTGTCTCCAGTCTGTCTCCTGTTCTCCTCCTGTGTGCTTCGTCTTCGTGTGTGAAGTCCAGTTCTTTTGTTGTGTCTGGAAACCTGCATTCAGCCATCTTCCTTCACTCAGCCGCCATTCACTCACCCGCTTAAGTGTTGTTCATCTGGTTGTGAAAATAAACGCCTTACTTTTATACGTCCAGTGTCTCTGCCCTTCTGTGATTGTAACACACGGCTATTAATAACAATATATTCACTAATTTGACAAATAAATCTGAGTAAAAAGTCATTTTAACTATAATATAGCATTATAGCAATGCTAGCTGCATCTTTATAAATGCATTCATGGAACCATACGATGGGCTAATTAATACTTATAAATCAGTGTATAATGAATTATGAACATACATTGAAAAGGAAAATACATGACTTATAAGTAATTCTAAAAATAATATAAATGTAACTATAACTGTTCTTATAATGTGGTATAGGTCTTAATAAGTCTTCATAAATATGTTTATAAAATAGTAATACTTGCTAATAAATAAGTATAAATGGAGCTATAATTCATTATAATTCATATTCATTTAATTGTAATTTAATTTATTTAAATACTGAGACAAAATTTCTTCAATAAACCACTGTTTAATAAAAAAAGAAAACCATTATTTTTGTGTACTGTTACACCCCTAATGAGTATTACAGTATAATGTATTATAACTGTGGTTACAAGAATACAATGCCTTATAAGGTGGATTACAAGGGATAATTAATGCATTAAAACTATTTTATAATGCATTATACTGTTTATAAAGCCTTTAAGTAAAGTGTAAAAACTGTAATTGCAGATAATATTAATAAACTATTAAGGCCTCTTAAGTGTATACTACATAAAGAGAGCCCTACACTATTATAACATTTATTTCTTAAAACACTTAGATATTTAAAAAGTATGTTTTAACCTTGTCCTGTTTTAATAATTACACTTATTTTGTTGACTAACATACTAAAGCATGTCAAGTATTATAATTTTAGCACTGAATTGTTAACCATAAGGTACTGGAAATAAATTATTCCTTTCTGTAATTGTTTTAGAAAGGATCTGCAAAAAGGTTAGAGAAGGTAATATTGACAAGGGAAATGGATATGTGATTGTATTATTTGCATGTAGAAAACAAAGCAGCATAGAAATATTCCCAAGAGCTTGTCTAAATATAGTGAAAGCATTTTTTTTTTTTTTTAAATGAAGCCCGGAAGGGGCTGATTTTCCCAAGGGGTTGAGTCCGTATACCTAAGAGGAACACTTGCATAACGTGTAACAAGAAATTGTTTACCTGCATTTTATCACAGTCACTTAGCCAGCTTGTATGTTGCATTGTGTTAATTTTAACTTTTATGTAACCAAAAGAGAAGTTGAATGACCATTTCCCATGTCTATTGAATTTATTTGACAAGTAGAAATGGATTTTGTGAATTCCGCATGAAGCAAAGGATTATACCTGATACTGCTATTGAACTAGGCATTCACATATTTATCAAACGATTTTAACTTGTTATGTCTTAATCCAATTGACATATGTTCAGGAAACCAGGAATACTGTGGGGAATTGTTTGATGACACTTTGATAGTCAAATGATGGCAGAAAAATAATTGGTGGGAAGAAAATCCATTGAACCTTTACTTATCTAAAATAATCTGCAGACTGAAATTGTGCCCAATTATAATTAAAATGTAATGGATTTTACAGTAATTGAGAGTGCATCCTTACCTCCCTTACATATGGACTGGAACATCAGAACTATTTACGTTGTCCCTAGTTTAAAAAAAAGAAAGAAAAAGAAGAAGTACGTTTTACTTTTTAAAAAAAAGAGTACTTAATGGAAATAAGTGCGAACTGAATGTTTCGGACACTTAATTGGATGTTAACTTAAAATGTATTATAGTTTAAAAGTGTATTAAATGCAACTGGCTGAATTTAAGAGTACTTTTTTTGTCATTTCAAAATTTCCTCTGTTGTCTTTGAAATATGGTTTAAGTGTCCTGCTGAATGTACTGACAGGAACTGATGGTAAACTGAAATGTATTTTGATGTCATTTCTATTGAAACTTGAATGTCATATATTTAAAATATAATTGTTATTAAACATTTGTAATGATGATGTTGCAATTGTTACAATACATTCAATTTAAATGTAATATTGCACATGGGCGTAGGTTTGGGGGGGGGGGGACGCTAGGTACTAGTCCCTATCAATATTTTGAGATGACAAATTTGTCCCCACCAATATTTAGCAAGCTCCTTTGAACTGCTATGGATCTTTACACTGCTATTTGGATCGATTCTAACGGCCAGGACGACGACAGTACAAGAAACGCCGTAATTTGATTGGCGGCGAGGTATCTGACAGGCTACACGCGCGGGCCGGGACTACTTTTGTGCTTGCACTAGCAGCGAGCGGGTGGTGTGTGTGCGCGCGCGCGCGCATGTTGACGACGCCAATGGTAAGTTACCAGGGCTGTCTCTCTGCCACATACAAAGGCCAGAGTAAAAACATTTTAATATTCCGTTTTTTTGCCCCTAAGAAGAAGAAAGTGGACATAAGAAGCTTTTTCATAAAGCAGAGTCAGAGTGTAAGTAGGCAAAATAACTAGCTAGCCACACAAATAAACTAGCAGTAGTGACTGACCAGGCTTTCAAATGCAGATTCTACTGTGGAAAATATTATTAACTGGTGATAGTATGTGTTACCCAGGATGATAGAATGCTACGTTAGCAAGTAACTGAATGTCAATTAGCCTGTACCTTAACTTAGAATCTAGCAGTCAACATAAACGGTGGATCTGAGACATTTTTCGTTTCCTACATTCTGTTTATGTAATGTATTTGTGAGTGTAGCCTACCCTACATGCAGAGAAATAAAAGGGAAACCACCCACAGTTTAATGAAGAACTGACATTGCTTGACACATGTGCTGGAAAAACGTGTTGGCAATGTTAAAAAGGCAAAAGTTAACACTGTTGGTTATTCAAATATAATGAATCATTATTTAATTTATAATATCCAATAACACTATCTGGTAGGAGGGTTAAACTTGCTAGCCATAGGATAGACTTCAAAATTAATTAACCATTTTGTATGCAGGAAAGACAGCAACAAACCACAACAGATTTACAATTACATTTATTCATTTAGCAGACACTTTTATTCAAAGAGACTTACAATTGAGAACAATATAAGCAGTAAATCTAGGACAACAATATGCAAGTGTTATGACCCTTCCCAGTTTAATCTAATGCACTATTTTTTATTTTTGTTATACTAATCAATGTTATATAGTTCAACAAGAGTTAATAGTTCAACAATAGTTCCTTGTGGCAGAGTATTTTTTATTAGTGTAAATACTAATGTACATAATAATTTCTGTTAATAAAACGTTTGGTTGTGCAGCATTAAACAGTCTCAGGTTTTTATTTTTATTTTTTGAGAGTGCATTTTTGAGATTATACAGTTATACTAGCTCTTTAGGGACAGTATACAGGATGGTATATCGGGGTCAGGAATCCTGACTCAGGATACAATAGAATGAGATGAAGTAGATTCACTTCTGTATTGTGATATTCTGTATTGCCAACAGTCTGATATAAAAATGCAAATCACCATTAAAGCACTGGTATCTTACAACAAAAGAATTCCGGGGGGTGTCCCCACCAAAGCTGAGACCAAACCTACGCCCATGTTGCACACTGCAGTTAACATGCTTATTTAGCCACAGCTTTGATCTGTTCATATTCCAGCTTGTGATGCTATGAAAACAAACCCTTGTTCAAACTATCTGATATGTTGTGAAGCTCTAAGATTGTTTCTGACACAGGTCACCTCCTATAGATTCTACATTGAGTGTGCTTTGTCGAATTCAGCCAATAAGCCAAGCTAAACACTTGATGATTACCTAATGAAAGCTTTTGTAGTCATTAATAATGCATTATGGGTATGCATCTGAAGGATTACATAAGTAGTGTGTAAATAGAGACTATACACTTGAGGATGTATTCTTGTCTCTTTAAGTCAACTTGATGCATGTTAAGTGTGAACAGAGCAAAATAGTTATACACTAAGGAGCGTCTATCGACTTCCTGACATTCATTCTATTAACAAACCTGTGATATTGACAGCTATAGAAAGTATGAGTGTACTTTGCCCTCCAGTGGAGAATATGATGTATGGCACTGGTATGAGTCTAGAAATCTGGCCTGCTGGCAACATTTTCTAATTTTAGTGCTATCTTGCTGTGCATACACTCTGCATGCCTCAGTCACACTTCGCCACCCAGTGATTAAGCTTGAGTCATGAAATGGTAGAAGGGTTCGCTAATGTTGCTGAAAAGACTGATATCCACAATCGGTTTTTAAGCCTAGCACAGCTAATGACTGTGAGCGTATGTGTGTGTTTGTGGATGTGTAGAAGCTCTTGGGCCCTCTCTCTCTCTCTCTCTCTAGGGGGTTTGGAGTAATGGCGCACAGCAGTGAAATCTAATAACAGCTGTGAAGAAATTAGCTGGGGTATATGGCCCCACATGCTGCCGTAGTGATTTAATCTCACTTCAAAATCCACTGCTATAAAGATTAAATAAGGCATGGTGGATAAAGATATGGTATAAATAGGCAGTGCTAATCAGAGTCGGGGCTGATCTTAAAACAATATTTTGTCACAGATTTAAAGGTGCCCTAGAACCCTTTTTCACAAGATGTAATATAAGTCTAAGGTGTCCCTGAATGTGTCTGTGAAGTTTCAGCTCAAAATACCCCATAGATTTTTATTATTCAATTTTTTAACTGCCTATTTTGGGGCATAATTAAATATGCACCGATTCAGCGCATTTCCTCTTTAAATGCTCGCGCTCCCTGGCCCAGAGCTCACAACTCTATAATACATTGCATAAACAAAGTTTAATATAGCTAATATAACCCTCAAAATGGATCTTTACAAAGTATTCGTCATGCAGCCTATCAGATCATGTAAGTATGGTATTTATTTGGATGTTTACATTTGATTCTGAATGAGTTTGATAGTAGCCTATGCTCCGGCTAACGGGTAATGCTACACTGTTGGAGAGATTCATAAAGAATGAAGTTGTGTTTATGAATTATACAGACTGCAAGTGTTTAATAATGAAAATAATGGCATGGCTCTAGTCTCCGTGAATACAGTAAGAAACAATGGTAACTTTAACCACATTTAACAGTACATTAGCAACATGCTAACGAAACATTTAGAAAGACAATTTACAAATATCACTAAAAATATCATGATATCATGGATCATGTCAGTTATTTTTGCCCCATCTGCCATTTTTCTCTGTTGTCCTTGCTTGCTTACCTGCATAATGTATGTTGATTCGGCTGTGCACAGCTCCAGACGTTAATACTGGCTTGTCTAATGCCTTGAACATGGGGGAAAATTTGGGGGTATACATATTAAGATCCCGACTGTTGCGTCACAGTTGGTGTTATGTTGAGATTCGCCTGTTCTTCAGAGGTCTTTTGCACAAATCAAATTTACATAAGAAGGAGGAAACAATGGTGTTTGAGACTCACTGTATGTCAATTCCATGTACAGAACTCTATTTCACTATGCCGAGGTAAAATCAATTTTTTAATTCTAGGGCACCTTTAACATGATATGATTCTGCTTACCTTTGCAGAATGGAATGCTAGCATACTGTTTACTGCTTACCCTATTGTACAGTATATGCTATATTCTGCTAAGAACTGATTTAATTAATGGGTGAAATAGCATGCAGTAAACATTTTTAACTGCAAGATTGTCACTAGGTTGTAAAATTTGTACAATTAATTATTGATTGTTGCTTTTTGCTGTTAACAATTTTGTACAAAAATGTCTTATCAATCTATTAAAATGAGTCTAGAAAAAGATTCTACACAACTGCTGAACAAGGTGATTTCTTTAGTTTCAGAAGGTTTTTTCTCAATTTTTTTTTTTTTTTTTTACCTCCTATTACCCAAAAACTTGGCAGATCCTAAGTTGATCCTTGTCTATTTGTAAATTACAAGACATGGATAGATCAATAGGTCATTATATCCTCTGGGGGAAAATTATGTTTTCATTTGTTGACAAGCATTGTTATTTGAAATCTTAGGTCTTCTATTGTTCTCTTTGTGCATGATTACGTTATGAAATATTATGAGAAAACATGGAATTAACTTCCTTTGTTGATGGCACTCAGATTAATATTTCCTGCAGGCTGGAAAACACTTCTCAATTTTCCAAGCTAGTGGAGTATATTAATGATATTGGAAGGACTATAAGACCAGCATTACTAAATTCTGACAAAACAAAGCTATTGTTCATTAGGCCAAAAAAAAAAAAAAATTATCTGAAGGTAATCTGCTACAGCTGGACAGAATAATTTAGATGACAATCTACATGACAGAATTGTTATGTCATCAGATCTTGGTGTCTAGCCTAACAGAAATTTGTCTTGTTAAAATCACATTTACAGTCTTCCTACAACATTCTTTCACATTAGAAATATTCTAGGTTCAGAAACATGCTCTCTGTTCCTGACTCAGAAAAGTGTATGTATTCATGATCTCTAGATTACGGTAATGCATTACTAACACCTGCAGTCTCCATAAACATGCTTCAGGTGGTCTCAGTACTTAAGTGATTTTCAATCACACTATAGTTTGTCATGTTCATTAAGGTCACAAAACAGCCTGTTGATAGTATCTAGAATATCAAAAACTAAAATAAGTGGTTGAGACTTTCCCTTTTGACTCTTAATATTTAGAATAGACTACTTAGCAATGAACTGTGTAGAACACAGCTGAGACACTCTTTCATTTTAAATCTAAACATAAAGATTCATATCTTAGCCAGTCATACGTCTAACTTATGTCTCAGTATTTTATTTCTGCACTAAATAATAATAATAATAATAATAATAATAAAAATCACTCACACTAACATTATCTCAATAGTTTTCCCTTCTTCTCCCTAGGGATACCCATCCCACCTCGTCTGTGTTGCTGAGAGACGCCTACTGCCAACTGCAGTCTATGCCAGACAGACAGCAAATGATGCTTCACTGGCCAGCTCTACCAGTCATTTTCGGATGGGATTCAAAGACTACAATGTGCCAACATTCCTCCAACACTGGCCAGACAAAGAGATACGCTTCGCAGACCACTGCTTGCATCTTTACCAGTCATTCTAGGATGGGCAAAGAGTATAATGTGCCAGCAGGCTAATACCAGCCAGACAGCAAGAGACACTTCACTGACTATATCTCATTTTAGATTGGACTACAAATGCTAAAATCTTTGGTCTATAACCCTGCTCCTGGAGACCCACTGTTCTGCAAAGTTAATTTCCAACCTGCTTCAACACACTTGCATGTACTGAAGTGATCCTGAAGGCATTGATTTTCTGGTTCAGGTGTGTTTGATTAGGAATGGGGCTAAATTCTGTAGCACAGTGGGTCTCCATAAGCTGCTCTAAATTAAAGGGGGGGTATCACACACAGTTTCTGCCAATCTCATGTTAATCTTGAGTACATATAGAGTAATAATGCATCCTTCATATCTCCGAAAAGTCTTTAGTTTTGTTATATTTATAAAAGATAGTATTTTATTCTGTGTTGTCATCATTTCACCCCAAAATGGCGGAAACGAAGTGCTGCTGCTGGGCGCCGGTGTTGCAATGGAATGTTCTATTGAGTTGTGCTTCTTGTTAGTGTATATTCTTTGGTTCTTTGGGAAGCTGAAAAATGTAATCTTTCCCTCACAATCAAAACACACACCTCTTTGGTGACAGGAGCTGTTTCTCATTTCGGAGGCTGCATCCTCCCGGGGTCGCATTTGAAGGCTGTATATGTCATCAAGGATGTCTTATTTAAGAAAAGTAACCGCAATAAAATTGACTGATATTCATTGTGAGGTGTAAAATACTGTAATTTCTTTCTTATGTTGCAATCTAACGGTTAATTTAGATTGCCTCGATGATGTATGCAGCCTTCAAAGGGTGCAGCCCCTGAATTGGGACACAGCCATTATTCAAAAATCTCTTGTCTTCAGTATCCCTAACAATGTCATGATCCCAGTCTGTGTTTCCCTGTCATGTGGACTTTTGTTGTATTTTCTGTCCTAGTGCCATGTTTTGTAGTTCTTTGTAGTTTTTCTTGTTGATTACTTCCTGATTGTTCCCAGGTGTGTCTTGTTTACCAGTCACCCCTTGTGTCACCCCAGTGTTTCTCATGTTCCTTGTCTAGCGTTTCCATTACACGGTTGTATTGTGTGCATTTGTTGCAGCTTCATGTTCATGAGTCTGGGTTTATCTTGTTCCTTGTCTACATATAGTTTAGTTGTTTTGTTTCAATAAATTTCTACCGCATTTGGATCCAGCGCCTCTTGTCTGCAGCAGCAGCGTTACAGAACACTAGAACACATGGATCCAGCAGAGGAAATTCTGTTCCTTCGACAAGGTGTCAGTTCTATCGAGGATTACACTGCGCTGTCTGTGTTTTTGCTAATCGTTTGGACTGGAAGGACGCTGTTTTGAAAGACGTTTTATTATCATGGATTAAACAAACCTATAAAATCACTCCTGCCAAGAGGAAAAAATTATTTGACCTTAGAACAATTGATTGACTATACTCTTTTGTTAAGTGGTTCCCCCTTCACTGTGGGGGTTGAAGAGGACCCTTCCCCTAAACATTTTTTGGAGGGGGGCACCACACACCAAACTCCGATGGCCACGGAGCCTGGCCCATCTTGGTCATCAGCATGTCCTCTTTTGACCTATGCCTGTTCACAAGATGGCCGTCATTACAGAGCCTCATCACGTCTCAGCTGATCCTCCAGAGCCTCGACCCAAGATGGCTGCCACGCCTGAGCCCTCAGAGATTGCAGCGCTGGCCATTATGGCCACAGCTATTTGGTGAGTGTGGGCTGCACACATATCAGCTCCAGCCCATGAATCCGCTCCACAGCCCGCTCCAGTCCATGAAGCCGCTCAAGAGCCCGCTCCAGTCCATGAATCCTCTCCAGAGACTGCTCCAGTCCACGAATCTGCTCCAGAGCCTGATCCAGCCGATGAGTTCACTCCTGAGCCTGCTTCAACCTATGAGTCCAATCCAGAGTCCACCTCAGTCCATGAGTCCACTCCAAAGTTTGCCGCGTTCCCTAAACCCAGCCTCGTAAGCTATGAACTTCCTATCTGTCCTGAAACGACTATGGAGGTCGTCCCTGAGTTCCTTGTCTGCCCTGAAACGACCACTGAGGTCATCAATGAGTTCCTTGTCTGCCTGGATGTGACCATGAATGTGGTTTCTGGGGTTTCTGTCTGCCTCGACATGACCGATGAGGGCACCTCAGCTCACGTTCTTCACAGCTCAGGTCCCACTTCTGCCGAGGTTCTGAGGAACCAGAACTGTCTGCCTTCAACACAACCAGAGAGGACATTCCAGTCAGAGTCTTTTCTGAGCTCCCTGCCTGTCCAGTTATGGCTCTAGTGGGCAATGCTAACCTTTCTGTGCTTGAAATGCGCGTGAGAATCGCATGCGATATATCGCCCAGCCCTAGTTCCAAGCTACTATTTGTTCCTTGACCTTGTGGATTATTTCAATAAATCTTACTGCACCTGGATCTGCTTCCTAGCCTGCTTCTTGCCTGCCTGTATACCCCGTTGTTACAGAATGATTGACCACACAATGGATCCAGATTTTAGATTAGTCCGCCTTTCGACATTGCTTATTTAACTGACCTGCCAGACTGTGCACTTATCGATTTGTTCTGTTATGGACTAAACAAACCACTTCAAGATAAACTGGTCCGTGATGGTCCTCAAGCATCATTTGTGGAATTTTTGGACTATGCCCTTTTGCTAGTTGGTTCCTCTTTCACAGTAGGGGAGGTCGAGGAGGATGCTACCCCTAAACATTTTTTGGGAGGTGGCAATAGGCAGCAAGCTCCAGTGTCCACGAAGCTTGACCAACCATGGATTCCAGCACGCCCTATGCTAAGGGTTGCGAGCCCAGTCTTTGAAGCAACTTCCACACCAAAGCCTCTTCACAACATAGCCGCCATGCCAGAATCTTCAGCTAACATGGCCACCACACCAGAGTCTTCAGTTAACCTGACCGCCATGCCAGAGCCTCTCTACAACACGGCCGCCATGCCAGAGTTTCCAGCCGTCAGGGCCGCAACATTTGAATCTCCAGCCATCACGGATGCCATACCAGTGTTCCCGGTCATCATGAATGTTGCACTTGAAGACACCCAGGGATTCCAAGGGCATCTGAAACTGATATCCAGCTTGACGGATCCACCATTGATTTCGGCAAAGGGCAGCTGGCATCACAATGACCGCAAGCATGTCACCCGTAGTGCTGGAGGATGCCCTTGAGCTCCCTACCTGTTTTGACAGGGCCTCTGAGGCCAACACTAACCTCTCTGTGCTTTGTGTTCTAGTTCCACTAGATCTGCCCTGGGAGTCTTCAGCTCCACCGTTTTTGTCATCAGCTCCATCTGCTCCACCATGGGGATCTTCAATCCTGTCTACACAGCTGTGGTGGTCTTCTGCTTAGCCATGGGGATCTTCAGTCTTGTCTCATTTGCTGTGGTGGTCTTCTGCTCCACCGTGATGATCTTCAGTCTCATCTGATCTGCTGTGGTGGTCTTCTGCTCTGCTGTGAGCATCTTCAGGCCTGTCTACTCTGCTGTGGTGGACTTCTGCTCCACTGCTGGGATCATCTGCTCCACTGTGGTGGTATCCAGCTCCAGTGACGTGGTCTTTGATCCAGACTGCAGCGCCCTGGCCACCGGCTCAGCCTACACTGCCTTGGCCACCTGCATCACCTCCATTTCCAGTCCTTTCTCCACTCCATGGACCTGGCCCTCCATCCCTCCCCTTGATCTGTCTTTGCTCCACCACCCTCTCGCACTGTGACCAAGTTAGGGGCATCTGGAAGCCGCTCCTTAGTAGGGGGTTATGTCACAATCCCTGCCTGTGTTCCCTGTGTCTGTCATGGACACCAATATTGAAGTTAAGTTCTGTGTTGTCTCCATTATTGCCTTGTTCACCTCATGTTTCCCTGCTACTCTGTTCCCTTGTTTGTTGCCATGGACACTCATTTGATCAAACCCATCTCCTTGTCAGTGTCCATAGTAATTTTTAGTTAATTGGTTTTGCTCAGCATTTATAACCCTGCCCTGACATTACACTACCCAACAGGCCCAATGTTGCAATATTACAAAATTGCCTTAATTTGTGTCTTTGAGGGTTAAACTCACGGGGCTGGATATACGAATTAAGTTTTAAACTTCCTTTGTTCTCACTCAAGAGATTCCCACCGAAAGTTCGCAAATTCATGGCAGTTCATGGAAGTAAACATTGTGCTGAACGGTGCATTCTGTGTCCTTCTGAGTTCATTCTGTCAAAGTAAGATTAGAACGCAAGTCTGTTCTTTGCGTTCTCAATTGAGAAACAGCCTGTGTCTACCCCAAACGCGAGCGGCGTGACACGACACTGGAACCCATTATAATCACTGATACTGTGTGCACTGGATGTGACTCAGCACAACGTCGAATCCCAGACAGTAAACTGATGCCCCGTTATATTTCTGATGTACAGTACTCCCAGTGCTTACGCTGTTTCTGACACGAAGGACAAATGGATTTGCATTTTGTAACAGTTGCTTTGACCGTTCGTCCAATGTAGACAGTTTCAAGCTGTAGTGGCATTGTAGACATGGTGTAAGGCAAATCCTGTCAATCCAAATGTAAAAAATGAGGAAAACCATAATGGAATGGTGCCAAAAAGGCCACTATGGCAAATATAGTAATATACAGCAATTTTTAAAAATACTGTAAATCTGTATGTGATGTCACAGAAAATTCCCATGATGCAAAAGGAATCACAGTTATTTACTGTAAAGATTAACAGTAGTAAACATGGTTACACATCTAACAAACTCATTCAGTCAAGTCATAAAGTCCTAATAATCATTTCTAATGTCTACATATTGTCACATCCCCGTAGCCTACATCACAGTATGCTCATCATAGTTCAATCATGTCTGAAATAGACGGTTCCCATTTCAGTGTACTGACTTGAGAGTGGGTGCTATCAGATCTGATTTAATTGGAGTGGTTATTGCAAACAAAAGCAGACATCACTAGGTTTTAGAATAACTTTACTCCATCTTGAGTCGGAATGTCAGATATGAGAGACTATAATTCATTCATTGAGTGGTTTGTAAATCAGTGCTGACATTGGATGCGAACTATTTCAAACTGTTCAGTCCAGTTTGGTCTATTGATTGAACTGGTACACTGAAAAGAACCTGAAAAGAGTGATTTGTTTACTAATGGGTGTTACTACAACTTATACCCTGATATTAATTGAAAACAGCATAGCATCCTTGGTTAAGCCACAGCCTGTACCTCAGCATGATGAATGTATACAGGAAACCTTTTCATATGTTTGGGCAGATGCTTGCACATCTGTATCAATCTATTTTTCTAAGCATAATTTTGTGCATAGAGTGCACAAACTCTATGCACAATAGAGTGAAATCAAAGTCTCCAGAAGAGAACATGCTGGAGCACAATCTGAAAATAATGAGAGTCAGCAGTACAGTCTATGCTCAGAAATGACTCTGTTTGTGTTTTTGAAAATGTATACAAATGGAAAAAAAGTCTGTGTGTGTGCCTCAAACTGAGAAACATGTGTTCATGTCATGTGTTTTCACACAATAGAACACATTTACTTTGTATCTGATTTTTAATGATAAAACCCCTTAAAATTAATGAGGTAATTTAATACCTTGTATCCTTTTGGGCACCGCAGACACATTGTTATCCATTTGGAAGAACCCTGTATCAAATTATACAACATAGAAACGTCCATGTAAGGGCAGGCTTTAGAAAACAAAAGTGACTCCAATTTTAAGACAGTTTAGAGCTAGAGAGTAAAAAACTGAAAGGAATTCAAAAGAAACTGAAAAATACTTTATTTTTATTTTAAAAAAGATGACATACTTTGTGAGTCTCTGAAGAAGATAATGAAAATGGCTTCCCAAACACTGAGATTATTGTTAATCTACTTCATTCTAAAAGGTAGGTCTATTAGACATCTTTGTATTACACACACACTATAGAGTATAATTGCTCTGTTATTTTTACTTTTTTTAAAGAAAATTCATCTTTCTATGCACACTTTTTTGTTTATCTGAACTTTTTTCGTTCTGTTTCATCTTTTCAAGACATTCATTCTTTGACTGAATTATGCATCTCACTGAATATATGGGCTTATCTATTCCCAATAACCCACAGTCACCGCCATAAAGCTCTGGTCTCCTTCCGGATGGATGGTTAAAATGCCGTGTCAGTATGAATACGAGACTCAAGGAAGTATCCAGCAGTTGTCCCTACAGTGGAGAAGCCCCAGGAACCAGCTCCTCTGCCACCTGATCAAGCACAGAAAGTACAGCAACTGCACAGCTGGATACTCGGTGCACTACAACCCAGGGAATATTACTCTCATCATCGCTGAGGTGAAGCAGGAGGATTTTGGGAGGCACGTGTGTTCTGTGAGCAAGCTTCACGAATTCTCAGACTTCAGCATTGAATTAAACCAGAAGGAAGGTGAGGATGGCGCATTAAATGAGGAAATTCACAGTAATATCTTATCATTGAAAAGTGATGTGATTACTTGTAATAGATTGAAAGCATGTACAGTATCAAGTTCTGTACTAACTCACTCACAACTTGAAATCTTGTTTAGATCTCTCTGCTGAATTGCCAAAAGGCAAGGTAGATCAGTCAGGTACTGTATGTAACTGAGTATTTCAATTCAGAGAGCATTAATAAAATATCATGGGTACAGTTTTTATGATGATTTTAGATTATTGATTGAGTGCCTAACTCTTTTACCCACAGGTTCTGCAAAGGATCATTTCTTCCTTCTTGGTTGCAGTCTTTTTGTATCCATTTTTGGGTGATAAGACAAGAATAATAATCAATAGTAGTGCCAGACTAATGTTTCACACTAGCAGATGCCTTGTATTCTGAGATATGGCACACCTTATATATCCTAAAAATAAGACGTCGCTTTTTTTTATTGTTATTTTTTCATAACACGACCACTGGATGGCAGTATACTCATGTATATCACTAAACACAATTTTAAAGCTATGAGACACGAAGTACATGATTGATGTGTAAATAACATTAATTAACATTTTTGTTATAGTTAAACATACAATAAAAGTGCAAATAAGTGCAATAAAATGATCTACTAATACAAATATCTATTAATCTGTATATGTATATACACACACACACAATTGTACAATATATATATTCTTTTTTTTTTTATCTTTTTTATCTGTAAAGGGTACTAGTAATTTAATCCTGCATAACTAATAGCAAAATATGGGTAAAACACCTTTAAAAAAAATCAACACTTCCTTCATATTAACACAAAACATTGGGTCCTATTTTTACAGACATTTCACAGAGTGTAATTTATTTGTTATTTTTAGATTAGTGTGGTTATGAGATGCATATTTAAGTTCTTTCAGACCTGTCAAGCAATCAAGCAAGCAAAAAATCACTGTGCTTTGCACATCATTTCTGTCATTAATTCAAAATGCACAGTGTGATTATGCATGTGCATGTTTAAATCTGTTAATAGTGGGGGTGTGCAATGCCAAACCAGCATGTCAAATAACTGACAAAATAAATGCAACAACACAAAGGTTTTAAAATACAGAGTGACATGTTGTTTACCAAGTTATTTGCCTTTTTAATGCTTGATTGATGCTTCTTTAATCAAAATTAATCTAGGGTGTGATGAAATGACACTTTCAGAATGAGCATTCATTTACCATTGAACATTCAGCGTTCATCTTTACAGGCACATTGGCTTGTATCCATTATAGGGGTCTGTGACATGAGCTGGCATGAAACAGTGCCAGCATATAAACATGACTGTATGTATGCCTGAAGGATTGTGGACTGACATGCCTGCCACCTTCTCAAAGACAATTCAGCCTTAGAGCATTTAATGCTATTTTAATCATACAACGTATTGTAAGAACACAGATAGCTGAAAACAATGACAGTTATGTACATATTAATACATAAAGATGCTGTGGTAACAAATAATTTAATGTTTGCATTGTTATAAATTCATTGTGGCAAAATATATTAAGTTATTAAGTATCTTGAATTATATATTATATCTTTAAAAATGTATAAAAGAGGAAGTGTGCTTGTGTAAGATGAGAAAAGATGAGACTCTTATTTAATCAAAGTGCACCAGTGGTTGTACAAGTGTAACTGGAATCAAGCATGTCATTTGAGAGTCTGCATGCATAAGACATTAGCTTTATTCATTTTAACCTGTCAGCATAGAATAACACATTAGGCTGTGACCTACAGATTAAGGCTAGTATAAATTTTTTAACTGGCAGTGTCATGGACTACTGATAATGCTGTTCTTTTGAATTTTCTATTAATCAAAGAATACTGCAAAATGTATCACTTTCTACAAAAAAAAAAAAAATATATATATATATATATATATATATATATATATATATATATATATATATATATATATATAGTAAGCAGCACAATTTTTTCAACAATAATAAGTGTCACTTGAGCAGCAATGATGCTGAAAATTCAGCTTTGCCATCACAGGATTTAATTAAATTTTTTATTTGCACAAAAAAAACAATTCTGAGCTAAGGAAGTATCATTTCATATCAGATTTATAATATGATTTGTGCACATGGTAGTGGATGTTAAATGACAGAACTGGTAACATCTGAATCATCAGGTTCTCTCATTCCATTTGTTATATAACATATACACAAGCTGTTCATTTACATCAAAACACAACGAGAAATATCTTATTTGACCAGATAGGGAGGGTTTTAACACTTACCACTTTATCTGCTGAATCCACAAAGGGTGCACAGAATAGGACAGTGTATACAGTAGGCTTGATTTCACACAACTGTGACTAACACATACCCACGCTGTCTGTTGTATTTTTTGAGTTGTTGGCTTATGTTTTATATATTTGTTTCCAAATTTAATTTTCTCTTTTTAATTAAAATGTTTCATATTTGTTTCAGTTTTTGAAATAAAATGTTTAAAATGAAATGAGGGTGGAGGGTGGTGATAAGATTGCATAATAATGATTTTTAAGTAAATGTTATTACCACATTAAATATATGCATATTTATTAAAATGTTTTAAATTGGTTTTACAACCTATCTGGTAGTGGTAAAGTTGTAACAAACAGCACTTTTGTATATTTATTTACAAAGTTTAGGGATAAGTTGTACAGTAGATTCCCTTTTTAGATTAGGTTACAAACATACTTTCAAAACTACATAAACAACATACATAACTACATAAACAATACTGACACTGAACTTAATGTATTGTTAAGTGCATACTATTTACAATTAAATGAAAATGTATTATAGTTTAAATTTATATTACATGCATTTATTTACATTTACATATTACATTTGACCTTAATAGGGCTTTTTTGACCCAATTAAGTAGGATTTAAGTATACATATGTACAGGTGCTGGTCATATAATTAGAATATCATCAAAAAGTTGATTTATTTCACTAATTCCATTCAAAAAGTGAAACTTGTATATTATATTCATTCATTACACACAGACTGATATATTTCAAATGTTTATTTCTTTTAATTTTGATTATTATAACTGACAACTAAGGAAAATCCCAAATTCATTATCTCAGAAAATTAGAATATTGTGAAAAGGTTCAATATTGAAGACACCTGGTGCCACACTCTAATCAGCTAATTAACTCAAAACACCTGCAAAGACCTTTAAATGGTCTCTCAGCCTAGTTCTGTAGACTACACAATCATGGGGAAGACTGCTGACTTGACAGTTGTCCAAAAGACGACCATTGACACCTTGCACAAGGAGGGCAAGACACAAAAGGTCATTGCAAAAGAGGCTGGCTGTTCACAGAGCTCTGTGTCCAAGGACATTAATAGAGAGGCGAAGGGAAGGAAAAGATGTGGTAGAAAAAAGTGTACAAGCAATAGGGATAACCGCACCCTGGAGAGGATTGTGAAACAAAACCCATACAAAAATGTGGGGAAGATTCACAAAGAGTAGACTGCAGCTGGAGTCAGTGCTTCAAGAACCACTACGCACAGCCATATGCAAGACATGGGTTTCAGCTGTCGCATTCCTTGTGTCAAGCCACTCTTGAACAACAGACAGCATCAGAAGCGGCTAAAGACAAAAAGGACTGGACTGCTGCTGAGTGCTCCAAAGTTATGTTCTCTGATGAAAGTACATTTTGCATTTCCTTTGGAAATCAGGGTCCCAGAGTCTGGAGGAAAAGAGGAGAGGCACACAATCCATGTTGCTTGAGGTCCAGTGTAAAGTTTCCACAGTCAGTGATGGTGTAGGGTGCCATGTCATCTGCTGGTGTTGGTCCACTGTGTTTTCTGAGGTCCAAGGTCAATGCAGCCGTATACCAGGAAGTTTTAGAGCACTTCATGCTTCCTGCTGCTGACCAACTTTATGGAGATGCAGATTTCATTTTCCAACAGGTCTTGACACCTGCACACAGTGCCAAAGCTACCAGTACCTGGTTTAAGGACCATGGTATCCCTGTTCTTTATTGGCCAGCAAACTCGCCTGACCTTAACCCATAGAAAATCATTGCGTTATTGTGAAGAGGATGATGCGATATGCCAGACTCAACAATGCCGAAGAGCTGAAGGCCACTATCAGAGCAACCTGGGCTCTCACAACACCTGAGCAGTGCCACAGATTGATCGACTCCATGCCACGCCACATTGCTGCAGTAATTCAGGCAAAAGGAGCCCCAACTAAGTATTGAGTGCTGTACGTGCTCATAATTTCATGCTCATACTTTTCAGTTGGCCAAGATTTCTAAAAATCCTTTCTTTGTATTGGTCTTAAGTAATATTCTAATTTTCTGAGATACTGAATTTGGGATTTTCCTTAGTTGTCAGTTATAATCATCAAAATTAAAAGAAATAAACATTTGAAATATATCAGTCTGTGTGTAATGAATGAATATAATATACAAATCAACTTTAATAAATCAACTTTTTGATGATATTCTAATTATATGACCAGCACATGTATGTGTTGTCTTTAATATGAGTGTACTACTGAATATACTGACAAGCATTTATGGTAATACTCTATGACTGTCATTTGAAACATGTATGTCATGTTTTTTGATATATTTGTAATTGAAGATGAAGATGCAATTTACATTTAAAATATATTAACTTAAAATGTAATATCAAATAACACACTACAGTTAAAATTATAATAAAGTACGTTAGATGTGCTTTCGTATGTCAGTCAAAACATCAAAATAAGTGTGCTTCTTTAAAACACAAAAGATTATTAAAACATATTGATTTAAAATGTTAAATGAATAATGTAACTTTTTTTTATTTGACTATTACAAAGTGCACTTTGTTTAGGTGTGTTAAGAAACATAAAACTCTCTTAACTACACTTAAGTCGACTTTTATGTCATTTAAAAAAATAAAAATAAATACAAACTCGATTCCAAAAAAGTTGGGACACTGTACAAATTGTGAATAAAAAAGGAATGCAATAATTTACAAATCTCATAAACGTATATTTTATTCACAATAGATTATAGATGAAATGTCATGCCAAATTGGCTCATTTTGGATTTCATGAGAGCTACACATTCCAAAAAAGTTGGGACAGGTAGCAATAAGTGGCCGGAAAAGTTAAATGCACAAATAAGGAACAGCTGGAGGACCAATTTGCAACTTATTAGGTCAATTGGCAACATGATTGGGTATAAAAAGAGCCTCTCAGAGTGGCAGTGTCTCTCAGAAGTCAAGATGGGCAGAGGATCACTAATTCCCACAATGCTGCAGTGAAAAATAGTGGAGCAATATCAGAAAGGAGTTTCTCAGAGAAAAATTGCAAAGAGTTTGAAGTTCTCATCATCTACAGTGCATAATAATATTATCCAAAGATTCAGAGAATCTGGAACAATCTCTGTGCGTAAGCGTCAAAGCCAGAAAACCATACTGGATGCTCGTGATCTTCGGGCCCTTAGACGGCACTGCATCACATACAGGAATGCTACTGTAATGGAAATCACAACATGGGCTCAGGAATACTTCCAGAAAACATTGTCGGTGAACACAATCCACCGTGCCATTCGCCGTTGCCGGCTAAAACTCTATAGGTCAAAAAAGAAGCCATATCTAAACATGATCCAGAAACACAGGCGTTTTTTTATCTGGACTAAAGAGGACAAGGCCAACCCAAGTTGTTATCAGCGCTCAGTTCAGAAGCCTGCATCTCTGATGGTATGGGGTTGCATGAGTGTGTGTGGCATGGGCAGCTTACACATCTGGAAAGGCACCATCAATGCTGAAAGGTATATCCAAGTTCTAGAACAACATATGCTCCCATCCAGACGTCGTCTCTTTCAGGGAAGACCTTGCATTTTCCAACATGACAATGCCAGACCACATACTGCATCAATTATAACATCATGGCTGCGTAGAAGAAGGATCCGGGTACTGAAATGGCCAGCCTGCAGTCCAGATCTTTCACCCATAGAAAACATTTGGTGCATCATAAAGATGAAGATGCGACAAAGAAGACCTAAGACAGTTGAACAACTAGAAGCCTGTATTAGACAAGAATGGGACAACATTCCTATTCCTAAACTTGAGCAACTTGTCTCCTCAGTCCCCAGACGTTTGCAGACTGTTATAATAAAGAAGAGGGGATGCCACACAGTGGTAAACATGGCCTTGTCCCAACTTTTTTGAGATGTGTTGATGCCATGAAATTTAAAATCAACTTATTTTTCCCTTAAAATGATACATTTTCTTAGTTTAAACATTTGATATGTCATCTATGTTGTATTGTGAATAAAATATTGAAATTTGAAACTTCCACATCATTGCATCCTGTTTTTATTCACAATTTGTACAGTGTCCCAACTTTTTTGGAATCGGGTTTGTAAATAAATAGGCCTATGAATTAGGCTACTACAAGTGCACATTAAGTGCACTTCTTTTTCACACGGGTTTCTAATAACTGTTATTTAATTCAAATATGGGAGCATTTGAGACACATTCTGAAAAAGAGTAGCTAATGGACGTTATAAAACAAAATGTGTTAATTGTAATATTTGCCACACCTGGCAACACAATAAATTAAACAAAATGGCACAAATCTTGTCAAAGCTTCTTAAACTGGTTACTGGTTACAATAGGCAGAACCTATTGTATTTTTAAGAGTGAAAAAACATCGAAATAAAGTTTATAGAATTTTTCTAATGTACTTATTATATATAAATATATATTATACATATTTAATCCATAACAGTCGGCATGAAAGCCCAGATGAAGAAAGTCGTGCGATAAATGGTTGCATGTGATGGGGGAATATGTCACGCGCCCTGATTGGTCAATTCAGCTGAAGCGCTCATCATCTACAGACAGTCGGAGCACACAGAGAGCTCAACACACTGAAAGAGAGAGACAACATCTTTACCGATATATTCTTCAGTCATAGTTTAACTGGACAACAAATCTCAAACTACTCAAACCTGTCATCACAAATCGCAATGGATTGTCGAAACGTAAGTGGAGTCCGTGTTTATGTTTGTACAGCTTTAAAAAAAAAAAACTTATGTATTATGCATTTTAAAGATTTTGGTTAGGCTATTTCGGTTATTTATTAACAGACTGAAGGGAAGTGTTATATTACATTTTTGCTATATTCGAGACATTTTTAAAAGATCTGTTGTTTAAAAATATATCAACATTTCTGATTTCTCCACAGTAAAGGTCAAATTGAACTGTAAATGTTATTACATAGCCTAATCCAGCAACTTGACCAATTTAGCCGAGTTAATATTTTAGGATTTAGGGAATATTTTAGGATTTGCTGGACTCCATTTACATTAAAATATTAAATTTGCAAATTAATAAAAAAATATGCATTATGATTACAGAGTTTAATCCGCTAAAACCAACCATTATCTAAGTGACTATTGACAACAGGATTAAACAGAGAACCTGCTGTAGGTGGGTAGGTGTATTTTGAACATGTTCAATGCCCTGGCAGAGGAATCACAACTTATAGCCTAAAGATATTTGAGGAATATTAAAACATTTCTAAAGTTTAAGGCAACATTTATAACTGGTCATGTTTTTGTTTTAAATCTGTTCATATCTATATATATTCACAGTATGTAGAATGACACTTCTCAGGCTGTTTGAAAGGAATGAAATGCGTTAAGCAGATATGCTGTGTATGCAGTCGTTTGTGGTAAGGGTCATTGGTCTTGTGCATTCATAAGTGCTGATTTTCAGAAGTGACATGTCTGTGTCTAAAGATAGAGCACTTGAATACTTGATCAGTTCATTTTTACAAGCTCAAACACAAGTACGGTTCTACTATTTCTACATTTCATGTTGATTAAATAAACTAGAGAATGAAAGCTGGTTAATAGAAAGTGTGCAAAATTGTTGCACACTCCATGTACAGCAGGAGTACAAGCAGTCTTTGTTACACAAGTCATCTATTGCGTGGGCTCAGAGTTGTGTGTTTGTGGGAGGGTCTAGAACTTTCTAGAAACAGCAATTATCTGTGTATAATTTGGAAGATGTTGCTGTGACTGATGAGACAGATGGTCATTTGCATGTTCCAAACTGATGGGCCGTCTTTCCGATAAGACACTCTCACAAGTAAAGTTCACACAAGATGTTCCTTGATTGATGATTGGTCTCAGAATCAGTGCCCATCTTGCTTGAGAAATCTCGGTTGCTAAACATTCCCAGAAGTAAATAAATGTAGTTATTGCTTATCTTTGGTGTTGCATAGAAATTTAAGAGCATGTCGATGGAAAGTCAAAGGTTGTTTTCTTTTCCTTCTATCTTTTTTTTTTTTTTTTTTTTTTTTTTTTTGAGACATGAAGGGCTTTATGGGGAATGATCATGATTTATGGGGTGAGCCCTTGGGTTCTTGTTTGTTGTGTATTGGATTATTGTGTATCCCTGCATAATAGTGCTGAAACCTCAGAGGAGCATCAGGCTTCCACCCCACTCAGCTGGATCTTCACACTGTTAGCCTGCGAAGCTCTGAATGCTTTCAGCTTCAGTCCCTTGACTGTGACGCACCCCCAGCAGGCAGCGAAAATTAGTCAAGCTGTCAGAAACTTGAGGCTCGCTAGGGACCGCTGACAGATTGTTTCCCACTGGATGAGGAGAATAAAAGAATCAAAGAAATCAAACAAAAAGAATGTGTATTCCTCTAAACATAATGATTTACCTTTGAGATACTGTGTATTTTAATTATTTTGATTCTGAGAGAAAGAGAAAAGATTTTGGAGAGAGAAACGGAATTAATGGAATAGTATTTTTTTCCTCAAAAAAATGAAAATCCTTTCATCATATAAGATGTAAAGATAATGTGAAGATTGTTGGTAGTCAAACCATTTTGGTTACCATTGACTTCATATAGACAAAAAATTATCTTCTTTTATGTTCCGCAGAAGAAAGAAAGGTTTGGAATGACACGAGGAGATGAGTAAATGATGACAGAATTTTCTCTAGAGAGTTTTATTTGTTGCAGTTTACAGTTGCTGATTCTGTTTTAATCAGTATGAAGCAGTAATATTAAAAGATTACACTATAATAATGCTATAAATCACAAATGCTGAAAAGTACATTCATCCAAAAATAACTCATTCAGGTGCATGAAAACACATTTACCAATATTAAATCCTAAAGCCGGTGCACTGTTGCTCCCAAAGGAATTTTTTAATGGGACTTTCACCAAAAACTGGGTTGGTGAGAGGGCCATTAAACAATTCCTTTGGGAGCAACAGAGTGCCGACTTTAGGTTTGACATGACTGTAACAATACTTTACCATTAGACACCCCAGCAAACAACACTGCAAAAGTGAAAAGATACACATTCCACCACGATCTTTAGAAGAATCAACACAATTCGTATAATGGCAATTCATAACTAAAGAATTCATTAAATTTCATCTGCTGACGCCCCACTGACAGTTAGGTTTAGGGGTGAACCTCCATGGTTACTTTTTTCGAAAAATCATACAACTCTGTACAAATCACATTGTAATAATTCATACAGTTCCACCTCATAAAATAGTAACGTTTTCTCATGAGATCAGGTTGGAAGAACTGCTAAGCACCTTCTGAATATCCTATTGTGTACTCAAGATATATAGACATACTGACATAGAACCACTGATCATATTTAAGGTTTTTCCAGGAGCTTATTGGGATCCTTTTGTAAATTTCTCAGAGAACTGATTGGCAATCTGCAGTCATTTTACACTTGGTGTTCTTGATACAGATTGGTATCAATGGGGTATTACAAAGTGTGAAAGTTCGTTGACACTTTGCTGTAGATCTTGACAAGGATCTGTAACTGTAACTGCCATGTAGTCATAGCTAAAATGGCTGACTGTGTTTTTAAATTTTTTTTTATCTGAACTGCAGGAAGGATGCACTCAGCCGCAAGATGAAGACATCATGGACATTCCCCTTGATGACCCAGCCGCAAACAAGGCTGCTGCTAAGATTCAAGCTGGTTTTCGAGGTCACATGACCAGGAAGAAAATGAAGGATGACAAGCCTAGAGAAGAGGTTAGCAGCATGGGCAGTACATCAAAATACATTTGCCAAGGGTGACTTTACTAATACCACAAAAAAAGACTATACAAAGTACCACACAAAGTACTATTATATAAATTTACTTTGAATTACAGATTAGACTCAATGCCTGATTACATCTGTAAATTACACATATTAAAATATTCGAAATACGAAACAAATTTACAATTTAAAAATACCGTTTTCCATTGAAACAGTAATATACCATAAAAACAATGCATTCTGGGTAATATTATTTGTCATTTTTGAGAAAGTAGCCTATAGGCCTCTTTTCTTAAAATGACAAATATTACCCAGAATGCTTTTTTTATGGTATATTACTGGAAAACGGTAATTTACTGTGTAAATGTGTTTAGTTTTTTTACAGTTATTTTTTAGTGTGTTGCATGGTTTATCTCAAGACATTTTTGTTTGGTTCCTAAACATTTGTATGTGTAGAATTACTATTTGCACCACTGGTTAAGTATCTTGCTTATACAGCACAAGCCCTACAACTATTTTAAAAGTGTCCATAAAGAACATGGCAGACAGAAATACAACTGCAGTGTTAACTCTGTAGTGTGATTACTAAATCCATCAGCCAGTCCTCTAAGCCATTATCTCATTGAAGGTTGAATGTATGCGTGATTTTGCCACTCCTGGGTAATTGAGGTAAATCGGAATCCCAGTCAATCTTAAATTATCTTAATCCATCATGTATTGAAAGAACAATAACCGTTAAAGGTTCATTGGAACTTTCGTTATCACAAACTCTACACAGACCTTTCAGTCTGGAATCAGTATTTCTCCAGCAGACATCAGTATGGTTAAAATGGTATCCTAGCAATAACGCCTTAATTGCTTGTTGCTAAGCAATAATACAGATGGTACCCAGTTAATGTCATGTGAGCACCCTTCTCAGTTGTATTGCCTACGTATGGTAATGCTCCCTATGTTTTACATAAAAAGAAAGCTATAGCTACAGAATTTTGACAGGGTTAGACTTTTATGAAATCATGTTGAAAAAGATTCAAATGAAAAGATTTTGTCATTTCTTGGTTTGAATTTAGCAAGTCTGTTTTATGCACAGGAACACAATACAGTCATTTTTATATGTCAGTCTTTCATAACCATCTTTCAGGAGTTTTGTGCAGGAAAAAACAACAACATTTTTCATCTATTTCAGAAACAACGAGAGCAGAAGTAGCTAAGAGGAGCACCATCACCACCCCCCAATAGCACATCACTGCAATAACCAGAGCTCTTTTGTTTAAAAAGAACCCTTCAGTGTATATGAAAGCATCAACATCCAAACAGAGTTTGTCACCTGACTAGCAGACTCTTTCACACATTCCTCTTCTTCCTTTAGCATTTGAGTGGCTGTTTCTGACTTGAAACGGTTTCACAGCATGACATTATAAATTCAGTTAATTTTAAGATAGAAATTTGTTCGTGATCTGTCAGCTTTCAAATCTGAAGAGTTTTTCTTGTTGCTTCAAGCAAGGCAAGCCAAATACTCTGTCTGGAGATTTGTTGATTTGTTTGAGGTTGTGCTTTACTTCTTTGGCTGTACTGAATCTTACAATATACAAGTATGCATTTACTAAACGTCAATGTTTTTTCTAGCATAAATTTTGTTTATGCCTGTTTAATAAAGCAAATTAAGTTCCACATATCCGCTTTCTGTGTTCACTGGATGCCTTATTATTGGTGCTTTTGTGTTGGGGGTAATAAAAATGTGGCCCCACTTTATAGGTGTCTTTAACTACTATGTACTTACATTTAAAAAAAAAAAAAAAATGTTTGGTGCAATGTACTTATTGGGCTTATTTTGTATTGCAAAACACTTTTGCTGCTATAGAGGTGGATACAGGTAAGGTTAGGGACCTGTGTCGTGGTATGTGTAGGTTTACGGGTGGGTAAGTGGTAAGGGAAGGGTTAACAGTGTAATTATAGATGTAATTGCAGAAATTAATTACAGCTGTAACCACATGCAGGCTTTTTAACATATATGTACAATGTACACAATAAGTGCGTTGTATCAAATGTTAATATAGTAATTAAAGAGGGTCCAAAAATGTTAATTGCTGCTGATTGAAAATAGCTTAGATATGTTTTTAATTAATCAAGAGATGTGGTTTACATCACAAATATGCAAGCTGTGCAATACACAGAGAATAGTGTTTTATTTCCAGACAGCTTGTGTCAGACCCATATAATTCAGCAAAGTATTCCCAAAGCTTAATCAATCTTTCAAACAGTGAGACCGTAGCCTTCAAATAGCACAGATGCTCATTAAAAATGGATTTGCTCAAAAGCACTCCTTGCGTGCTGTCCTGCCTGTGCATATCTTTTTGGTGCATTTGTGTGTCTGTACCTGTCTATTTGTATTGAATCATCTGCTGGTAAAATACAGCATTTTTACCTCATGTTCTTGTAGCTCAACTAGTAAAGCATGGCATTAGCGGTGCCAAGGTCACATACAGATAAAATGTATAGCGCAGATGCACTGTAAGTCACTTTGGATAAAAGCATCTGCCAAATGCATAAATGTAATGTAAATGCCACTCGAAAGCATTCTTGCCCTTATTGCTCAGTGCTTAATCAGTCTACACTACTAATATATGCAGAAAGCTGTGTTAGCATTGCCATTCATTTCAATGGCAGTTGTTTGGAAACCACAGAAGTACACAATTTAAAAAATGTGCCATCTTTAAAAGACTTTAAAATAATATAAGAGGGAACTGAATGCCATGTCTTTTGGACACTTAATCACATTTTAATTGCTATTAAATGAAAATTAATTATAGTTTAAATGCAATTATTGAAACTTTAAAGTGTTATGTCAGGACTAAAAAAAATCAAACACAATTGATTTGCTGCTGCTAGCTTATTTAGCCCTCCCTTTCCACTATAGGCAAGAAAAACTGTGATTGTGAAAGTGACCCAACATTCTACACTTTGCACTTTCAGTTTAAGAAGTACAGTACATTACCTAGGTACTTCTAGTGCACTACACCTCACTGTGCCTATTGGTCACTGTAATTTTGCCAAGTAAAGACATCAACAAGATATCACCATCATTCCTGTCTAAAAAAATGTAGTCCTTATCCTATCCCTAACCCCTAATCATAGCCCTATACCCACAACCAGTGTTGGGGGTAACACATTACAACTAACTTGGTTTACATAATCAGATTACTTTTTAAAGTAACTAATAAAGTAACTTTTAAATTTACAACAAATATGTGACCTGCGCTGGCAAAATGAGTCTCAAAGAGTAAATTTTCAAAAATTAGTTATTGTTACTTTCAAAATCTTTAATAAACCTTCAAATTATGTATGATTTGTTGGAATCAGCAAACAAATGACGCTACACCTGTTTGAAGTCGATAGAGTCAGCAAAGTCAATTTTGAGAAAAATCGAGTTAAAGTTTTCTGAAGGTTTCAAAACAAATTAAATCATTTACCTTAAAATCCCTGTTAATAACACCTAATTTGGCACACACCTCGTTAAAACCAAATTTCTATAGGAAAAAATATATATTCAACTTTTTTTTTTCCAATATTTTACTTCAATATTTGGAAGTAGCCTACTGTAATTCTGTTTATATACGTGGATTGCACGCTGTCTGAGGCATCTTTGTTCGCGCACTTTGGGTCGGTCAGTCAGTGTGAGTTAGATCGATTTGTTTATATCAGCATGAGTTTGAAAACCACATTTTTTTGGTTCAAACTCATGCCATCAAAAATTCGCTATGAATATTCAGAAAGCTGGAATGCTGCGCTTTAAAACGATACCATACTTGCGCTGAGGCGAAGTACGAGTGTTGAAGTGAGCAGAGAAAAATGGCATTTTTCATGGACAAAGGACAGGTAGGCTACTCCTCTCATAAAACATACAAATAAAGATACCTTTAGATGTCTAATTGCTATTTGAAGCATTTGGATTGCTAGACGAGGGCTTAATGAATTCATTTTTGTGAAAGCCTCAAATTTGACCAAAATCAACATTTCTGACTTGTTTTGCCTGTAGCTCATAATTAGCCCATGCGCATTCTGACTCTTTTTTTTTTTTTTTTTTTTTTTTGCCAGCACGGGTCACTAAGATACTTTTTCGAAAGGAAAGTTCATTTTTTTCCCTCTGACAGCTCAGAGGGAAATAGGTGAATAACACTGATGTAGAAGCACCGAAGTTTAAACTTTACATAAACTGTAAACTTGTCTTTCAAATCTGATTGGTTGATTGGAATGTTGTTCCAGGATCAACAAAGATGTTGATCCAGTAACATGTTGTACTTGGAATCATATTCACCTTGTTTTTATAGTGTGAGCACACAACTAGCACTACTTACACTACAAATAGCAAACAATGGGGTGATGCAGTGATTTTTTTTATGTATTTGTAGGCTAGCTCAGAAGTTAGCATCACCCTGGTTCTCTCAACAGAAACCCAATAGGATTTTCCATTGGCTTTTGGGTTGTTGCAGAAAATAAGCTCTCTGCCCAACAAAAGGTTATGGTTCTTACAACCTTTTTTCCCATTATGATAACCTTCACAAATGAACTTTTATGAATTTTGAAGCCTACATAAAATCGGCAGAAGTAAAAAGCTAAATGTAGACTATAAACAAACTACACCACGGTTGCATGACTTCAGCGTTCCCTACATTAAGCTTCCAACAGCTTTTTCAGTCTTTATTTAAAAAACATTTTCCCTGAAAGGATAGATTAGAATAGTTTGCAAGAGCACAATAATAAATATAATGAGGCTGTGAATGTGGACTAGTGAGTAGGTAAGTTCAGGGTCATTACTAGTAGGGGGAAAAGAGGGACTGAGTACAGGGGGCCCAGAGTCATTGGAGGGCCCATAACGATCTCCACTGAGGGCCCCTGCACTTTCTACCCCACCAAAATGCAATTTCTACTGAGGGAGTGCAATGCAATAAACTGTACAGGGGGCCCAGTTAACCTAGCAATGCCACTGGGTGGCATGATAACATTCAATATCCCATAATGTCCACTGTAGTCCCATTTAGCCACTTGTTTATCTTTAAAAAAAAAATCACAAAGTATTACTGATGTATTTTATGTCATAGAATAACTTGTGAAAATATCTTAAGCTTGTATTAATCACAGACTTTATTTCAGGCATTTAACCAAAAACCCATTAAAAAAAAAAACATTGACGATGGAACCGGAAATGCTAAAATGCTAAAATTTCTGGGTTTTAGCCTACAAAAATATATCATCCCTGCAGCACTCTTCAATGCCGAATTATGCAAAATGGCACACACCCATAAAATCCAAGGCTGTGTTCAGCCCCGACAAAACGTTGCAAAACGTTTTTTAAACGGAAACGCTGGTGCGTTGAACACCCTGTTCGGATGACGCAAGAGTTGCAACTATGGCAGCTGAGAAGGCCATTCTTTGTTTTCTTTTTGAAGAAATGATATGCTGTATTTTTACTATAAAACTCTTACGACAAACATGTCTTCTAATATCTTCAGTTGTTGCGTATACCTAGCTGCCACGGACATATTTGTAAATGATTTTACTTGGACCCATTGTGCGAGCTGTCTCTTTAATACCGCGTGGTTTATATACATGTTGATGCTGATTGGGCTGACATTTTTGACACACTCAACAAAGAAGAGAAAACGTATCTCAAACCCCATTGCACACGTTTCCAGGAAACATATCGTTCAACCCGGAAACCGTAGCAAAACCAAAGAGCTAAGAACCATAAAACTTAGTGTATATTCTTTGGAAAAACGTTGCGCACCAGTTTGATCTTGAACGTGCCCCAGCCCTGCTTAGATCCTTATGGGTGGCTGTTTGTAATGCCTGATCAAAAACTTATCACATTAACATGTTATCCATCCATCCACTTCTCCAAACTGCTTATTCTGTGTAGGGTGGTGGGACATGTTATTTTGTTCAAGATAATCTAAAAAGCTTTTGTTGCAGTGGTTACTTGTATAAGGAGCGCTCTGTTATCTCTTTTTATCTGTTATATATCTGTTATATTTTCCGCACTACCGTAACCTATACTATCTAAAACTATGGTTACATATAGTAAGTTCTTGCAAAAAAGAAAGAATACATAAACATTTAGTCAGTATGCAAAGATAATTTTTCTGCCAATTGTTGTAATTCCAACATGCACCAGCAGGGGCTAACTAGATCATGCTAATCAGCCAAACCCTGACCCTTTTTGGTTTTAACATGCCTTGGTCAAACAGACATTTTACCAGTGGGTTGTTTAGAAGACATCCCATTCTTCCCACAGAGTGCTCTTTGTTGGCAATGAAAGAGTTCCTTTAGAACTCATGTTTTAATTACAGTACACAACTCACAATGGACAGGGGAAAGTAGAGCGTGCTGTAATTATCTCTTCCTGCCCTGTCCCCTGACAGAGATTTTATTACATCTTGGCCTCTTCAGTGATATAAAGCAGTTAAAATAGAGCAGTGACACAAGACTGCTGCAAGCTACAGTGTGCAGTTTGTAAAAGACACATTATATGTGGTTAAAAATCAGGGTTCAAAAGTGGATAGAAGTGCTTCGTAAAAGATGAAAACTGTTTTAAAGTCAGCATGAAACGGAAGTTGAGATAGTGTTTTCTTCCTTATTGTGATGTATATCTGAGTAAAGCAGCTTCTTGAACAAGGGCTGGATTTGATTTTGTCCAAGGGGATTGGATCGTTGGATAATTTTCATTTGCTATTGCTGTGATGTCATGTGAGTGAAAGATTGTCCCGCCCAAAAAAGAGAAGAGATGTCACTGCAAGAGGGAGGGGAAGTTATTTTGATTAAAGATTACAAGGCACATTAATTTAAAAAATAATAATTATAATGATGATGATGATGTACACAGATAAATTGTTTAATAATAAACACTGCAATATGCCATTAAAAAAATAAGAATTGTCCATTTTGATTTCATGGTGAATTTAACCAGAAATCTGTAAAGGGTGAGTAGTTAATGTCAGAATTTTCATTTTTGGGTGAACCAGCTCTTTAAGCAGTACATGAAAAGTGTTTCTGTTGTTTCATGAAAAAGGTTTGAAACGTCTGTGTATTTGACAAATATTGCATCTTATCCACTTTTTCTGTGATAAAGTACACAAACACCATGCACTACGGGAAGCAGAAAGTGCCTGACTTGACGGCTTCATTTTCAGTTCCGCCCCTGCATGACTGCAAGTAGCAAATCTCGCCAAACGGTCTGAGCAGCGCAGCATGAAGTCGAACACAACTAAAATGATTGGAGAAGTCCTGCATACACTAGATAGAAGTATGTCATTTAACCGGAATATTAAAAGCACAATATTAAAATATCCAAAAACCATTAGAACAATGTTATATATTTTGTTGACTTATGTACTTACATTATCCCAAATGTTTACAAGAGAAATAAGCAATTTTAACCAGGACACAGGCCTTGTCCATGCGTCGCCTATCAATGACATCAGACGCGTGTTACCCTCTGTTTCTGTTTTTATTTTATAGAAACCATGGAAACACCAAATACGTTTTAATATATTATGTGTTTTTATTAGACAGGTGAGCAAGGTGAGTTTGGATACATTCACTGACTACTGAAAACTAATCATTGTTATATAGCTCAACACAGTAGGGTGAATTCAGGTTGATTGGGACACTTTTTCCAATTCATCTCAATGGCAAAAAATGTCCCAATCACCCTGAATTCATTCAAGTCTTATTGTTTAAATCTTGTTTCTTGATTTACCGCAAGAACCATGTTTTACCATGCCTAATATCAATCTATCTTACTGCAGTGTGCAACAAGTGTCTCATAGTAGCCGCCGAGCGAACGCACGGAGTAGCACTATAAAAACTTTCAACACACAAATGTATCTAATATGATAAAACAGTGATGAGTTACCACACATACACTTGACCAGAAGAAGTGGAAGTGGCGACTGCAGCATCATAAAAGCTCCACTGCTCTCGAGCCGTGTGTCGCACTCGTCTCTCATTAACAGTCGCTTCGATTGTTTTCAGCCTGCTTCATACAGTAATGTTAATAAATCTTTAAAGGTGCAATGTGTAAAATTTGGTAGGATCTATTGACAGAAATGCAATATAATATACATAACTATGTTTTCAGTGGTGTATAAGGACCTTACATAATGAACTGTTATGTTTTTATTATACATTTATTAGCCATTTCTATCTCATACACCACGGGTCCCCCCTCCATGACAAATCGTTATTATGCGTCGACATGTTTCTACAGCAGCCCTAAATGGACAAACTGCTCTACAGAGTGCGTTTAGTCACTATGTTGTTGTTCTTCTAAATCGTTCATGTTTTTAGAGGCAGCTTGCATCATCACTACAACGAATACGCACAGTAGTAATAGTAATAGTAATAATAGTCGTCTGGTTTATTAGAAGCAGAGACCGTTCTTTGTTAGAAGTAAGAAGAAACCTCATTGCTCCACGCAGGCTACTCTGCTTTCTAAGACGATGACATCTTTGTGTCGTGTCGGCCAGACGGCCACTGTAGCTTCTCTGAAAGGGAGGGGTGCGAGGGGCAGTGTTGCCAACTGCTTTCAATTGAAAGTAGCTAAAACTGGTTGCTAAATGTCACTAGATGACATCATAATAGCAAATTCATTGATCTATATAAATATGAATATAAATCAGTAGGCAAAATAAGAATCTAGATAAGGTTTGTCCAAGAAGTTGCTAGATTTGTCCCTAAACTTTTGAAGAAAGTCAAATCTAGTGACAAAATCTAAAAATTGGCAACACTTTTGAGGGGTGCGCCGTTAGTTGCAGTGTGCAACCTCACCACTAGATGCCGCTAAAATTTACTCATTGCACCTTTAATACCTTAGCTCAGGGGTTCCCAAACACATTCCTGGAGCCTCCCCAACACTGGATGTTTTCCATGTCTCCTTAATCAAACACACCTGATTCAGATCATCAACTCATTAGTCGAGACTCCAAGACCTTAAATAGGTGTGTCAGACAAAGGAGACATGCAAAATGTGCAGTGTTGGGGAGGCTCCAGGAGTGTGTTTGGGAACCCCAGCATTAGCTCATCCATGAATATGATTTCTGCCCGACAAAACTCTCATAATTCTGTGCTCAATCTCAGCGTCATCAAGCTACGCCTTTGTTTTGAATAAGCGACCTTATTACTACATATTGTGCCTTTAAGTAACGACATTTTGTTTAAAAAATTACAAGGACAAATTAAATAAATAAAAATAAAATAAAAATGAAATGAAATGAAATATATACATGGATGAATCGTTAACAATTAGATCAATGACATGCATTTTTGCTTGTCAGCAGAGGTTTCGGGGAAAAATCTACTTTTCCTAGGTTTTTGACTCGATTGAAACCAAACCAGTGCAGCAAGATTTTCTGGAGACTGATTGTCAATAATTATCAAAAAAAAAAAAAAAAAAAAAAAGGTTGAAATTTCAATTCACGGACTCTAAGAGCCACCAAAACATTGGAAGTGGGGGGAGCCACTTTTACTGAAATGGCTATAACTCTGAATGAGAACTGAATGAGATATTTTCACCACACTTAGAACACGTTTGTATGGGCTCAATCTTTGGTCACAATAAAAAAAAAATCTCTGAGATTGGACACTGTCACAGACACGTCAGGTTCCAACGTCACCCAATCACAGCGCGCACCTTCTCCAGAATACTGATCACCGCCACCTGCACCTCATCACTCTCCTCATCAACAGCACTATGAGGCACTCACGCACACAGCACTCCACGTCCGGTCTCGTTTGCATACCCTACTTGTTTATGCTTACCTCTAGGACTCCTCTTCGCATACCTTCCTGTCTCCATCGTGTCGATTCCCATTGTGTGCCTTGTCTGCTCTGTGAGTGTGTTCCCTTCTGCTTCCAAGTGCTCCAGCGATTTCCAGTCTCCAGCGTCTAACTCCCTGCAAAGAAAAGGACAGTAACTATCCCATTTGCTATCAGTTCAAGTCAACTACTCCCAGTTCTCTCACCTGTTTCATTCTCCTTGCTCTCCTGTGGTCAAAATAAAGACTGTGTTACATTATACCTGTGTCTGTCCTCCGTCTACTGTAACAGAAGACCGGACCAACACCGTTGACCCAGGATGAGCCAACCCGACCCCTTTCAGGATTTGGTGGATGCGCTCCGGCGCACGCTGACTGTCCATCCATCGCCACCATCTCCAGTTCCTCCATCATCACCTGCACCAGCACCAGCTAGCCCCACAGAGCACGTCAACACACCTCCTTCACTGCCGCCGTACGCCAGTCCCATGGCCAAACCGGCACCCTACTCAGGATCGGCGGAGGATTGCAGCGGGTTTCTGCTGCAATGCACACTGGTCCTGGAGATGCAGCCGCACCTGTACCCGAGTGACACCGCCAAAATAGCGTTCATTATCTCTCAGCTCAGCGGCAAAGCATTGAAGTGGGCCGATTCCATCTGGTCCCAGCAGGGCGCTGTAACCCAATCCTACTCGTCGTTTATTTCCCACTTCCGGGAGGTATTCGGGAAACCCATCACAGACTCTTCAGCTGGTGAGAAACTCTATAATTTGAGACAAGGATCTATGTCCATTTATGATTATGCTTTGCAATTCAGAACGCTTGCAGCCCTCAGCGGATGGAACGAACAAGCCCTGATAACGAACTACCAGCAAGGATTGGAACCTCAGGTGCGGCTGCAACTCGCTGCATGCGAGGACAACATCGGCCTAGAAAAGTTCATCCAGCTCTCCATCCGCTGCGCCACTCGCATGCAGGCGTGCCTCCAGGAGCACCAGGACCAGTTCTTCTCCACCGTGCCACTCTGCCGATCCGAACCCGTCAGCACTCCAGAACCAGCTCCAGAACCCATGGATGTAGTAAACTCGTCTATCTTATGAAGAACGCCGCCGCCGCCTCTCCCTTCTTCTGTCTCTACTGTGGTGAACCGGGGCATGTGATTGCAGCATGCCCCACACGACCGCCGCGACCCCTGGTGAGTGCCATTATTCCTGCTACTCGCAAAATGAAACCACTCACTACTGCCGTCAATCTTACTGCCGCCAATGTTTCCCTTACAGTGGTCGCGCTCATCGACTCGGGGTCCGCCGGCAACTTCATCTCTGGTGCCCTCTGTCGTCAACTCCGTATCAAGACCTCGCCTTCTCCGACCATCTACAAGATCTGCTCCATAACCGGCCGACCCCTGAGCCGTAAGCGCGTCCGCTCCGTGGCAGGACCTGTTACCATTCAAGTGGGACTTCTACATCAAGAAGAGGCGCATCTGCTGGTTCTGGAGGACTCCACCGCTGACGTGGTTCTGGGGCGCCCCTGGTTGGAGCAGCATAATCCCACCATCTCCTGGAAGACGGGCGAAGTCCTGAAGTGGGGCGACACTTGCTTCAAACACTGTTTGACGGAGCTGCCAGTTCCACCAATTTCCTCACCTGATCTCTCTCTCTGCGCCACGTCCATCGAAAGTCCTGTTGAACAACGTTCTGTTGAAATCCCAGAGTGTTACGCCCCCTTCAGCGACGTATTTTGCCCTCAGCGGGCTTCCAAGCTGCCTCCACACCGGCCATGGGATTGTGCCATCGACCTGCTTCCGGGTGAACCAGTGCCCAAGGGAAAGATCTACCCTCTTTCCATCCCGGAGGAGAAGGCCATGGAGGATTACATCAAGGAAGCCCTCGACCAAGGTTACATCAGGCCGTCTACTTCCCCTGCTGCTTCCAGTTTCTTCTTTGTGGCTAAAAAGGACGGAGGCTTGCGGCCCTGTATTGACTACCGAGCACTCAACAAAATAACTGTGAAGTTCCGTTACCCCCTTCCTCTCGTCCCAGCGGCCCTAGAACATCTCCGTGGTGCCACTGTGTTCACGAAGTTGGACCTCCGCAGCGCGTACAACCTCATCCGGATACGTGAGGGGGACGAGTGGAAGACCGCCTTCATCACCCCTACTGGCCACTACGAGTACTTGGTCATGCCGTATGGACTAGTCAAAGCCCCCTCCGTATTCCAGGACTTCATTCATGAGGTGCTCCGGGAGTTTCTCCACCGGTTTGTCCTGGTCTACATAGACGACATTCTCATCTACTCCCGGAGCCAGGCCGAACATCGCCAACACGTTGCGGAGGTCCTCACCCGCCTTCGCCAATACCATCTGTTCCTCAAGGCCGAAAAATGCACTTTCCATCAACCTTCCGTTTCATTCCTGGGATATAACATCGACCACAGTGGCATCCGGATGGACGAGAGGAAGGTGGAATCCATAACCAACTGGCCAGAACCCACCAGCATAAAAGAACTCCAGCGTTTCCTCGGTTTCTCAAATTTCTACAGACA
Source organism: Megalobrama amblycephala (assembly GCF_018812025.1). NCBI lineage: Eukaryota > Metazoa > Chordata > Actinopteri > Cypriniformes > Xenocyprididae > Megalobrama > Megalobrama amblycephala. Next base: position 44,605,873 of record NC_063047.1, read on the forward strand.
CTTCATCAAAGGTTACAGCTCTATCGCCCATCCACTCACCAGTTTACTCCGCAACCAGCCCAAGTCTCTGTCCTGGACCCCGGCAGCCACCAACGCCTTCAACCAGCTCAAAGAAGCCTTTACCACAGCTCCCTTACTCGTGCATCCTGACCCAGAGAAACAGTTCATTGTTGAGGTGGACGCGTCTACCACTGGAGTAGGGGCGGTATTATCGCAGCAGCAGGGGACCCCAAGTAGACTCCATCCATGCGCCTTCTTCTCCCGCAAGCTCAGCCCGGCGGAAGTCAACTATTCCATCGGGGACAGGGAACTTCTAGCGGTCAAGCTTGCCTTGGAAGAGTGGAGGCATTGGCTGGAGGGAGCCAAACATGCTTTCCTAGTATTAACGGATCACAAAAACTTGGAGTACCTTCGCTCTGCGAAAAGATTGAACCCTAGACAAGCTCGCTGGGCCATGTTTTTCTCCCGCTTTAACTACACGATCTCCTTCCGCCCTGGTACGAAGAATGTCAAAGCGGATGCTCTCTCCCGTCTACATGCTCCTGAGGAAAAGACTGAGGAACCAGAACCCATCATTCCTAGCTCCCTCATCGTGAGTCCCATAACATGGTCAGAAGAGACCATTCCCTCCTCCAATGCCTCCACTAACCCTCCGCTGGGCTGTCCACCAGGCTTGCTCTATCTTCCACGGACACGACGCACTCCCACCATTCACTCAGCCCACACGTCACTTGGCACTGGTCACCCGGGGGCCAATGAGACCCTCTCGTTGCTGAAAGAACGCTTCTGGTGGCCAGGGATGGTGGCCGTCGTCAGAAGGTACGTGCAGGGCTGCAGGGAGTGTGCCATCTCCAAGTCTCCTCGTCATCTGCCAGCTGGGAAACTCCTTCCGCTGCCCGTTCCAGATCGCCCCTGGTCACACCTAGGAGTGGACTTCATATCTGATCTCCCTGTCTCAGACGGATACACCACCATCCTAGTTGTTGTGGACCGGTTCTCAAAGTCATGTCGTTTAATTCCACTTCCTGGATTACCTACTGCAATGGAGACCGCCGAAATACTCTTCAACCAAGTCTTCAGATATTTCGGAATTCCAGAGGATATCGTCTCCGACCGAGGGCCTCAGTTCATATCCCGTGTATGGAAGTCCTTCTACTCACTCCTAGGTGTGGCCGTCAGCTTAACATCTGGATATCACCCCCAGTCGAACGGGCAGACGGAAAGGAAGGTTCAGGAGATTGGCCGCTTCCTCCGTACCTTCTGTCATGACCACCAGGACTCTTGGAACCAGTTCCTGGGTTGGGCCGAGTACGCCCAAAACTCTCTCCGACAGTCAACTACTGGGCTTACACCGTTTCAATGCGTACTCGGTTACCAACCCCCACTGTTCCCCTGGGATGGGGAACCCTCCAACGTTCCGGCAGTGGATTACTGGTTCCGAGAGAGCGAGAGGGTCTGGGACTCAGCACACCACCAGCTGCAACGAGCCCTGCGCAGACGCAGAATGGTAGCCGACCTCCGACGTTCCAACACCCCGGTCTTCCAGCCTGGTCAGATGGTCTGGCTATCCACCCGTGACATCAGACTGCGTCTGCCCTGCAGAAAGCTGAGTCCCAGGTTCATTGGCCCGTTCCCCATCGTCAAGCAGGTCAACCCGGTCACCTATCAACTCCGCCTTCCACAAGGGTACCGTATACATCCAACTTTCCATGTGTCACTCCTCAAAGCTCACCATCCCTCTGTTCTTTCCACAGGACCTGACGTGGCTCCCGCTGAACCCCCCCTTCCACTCATCCTGGAGGACGGAGCTGCGTACGAGGTTCGAGAGATCTTGAACTCCCGGCGTCGTAGTGGTCAGCTTGAATACTTGGTGGATTGGGAAGGATTTGGTCCCGAAGAACGCTCCTGGGTCCCAAGGGACGACATCTTAGATTCCAGTTTACTCCAAACCTTCCACGACAGTCACCCTGAGAAACCGGCACCGCGGGGAAGAGGACGACCACCACGGCGTCGGGGTTCTCGGCCCTCTGGAGCGGGCCGTGGAGGGTGGGGTACTGTCACAGACACGTCAGGTTCCAACGTCACCCAATCACAGCGCGCACCTTCTCCAGAATACTGATCACCGCCACCTGCACCTCATCACTCTCCTCATCAACAGCACTATAAAGCACTCACGCACACAGCACTCCACGTCCGGTCTCGTTTGCATACCCTACTTGTTTATGCTTACCTCTAGGACTCCTCTTCGCATACCTACCTGTCTCCATCGTGTCGATTCCCATTGTGTGCCTCGTCTGCTCTGTGAGTGTGTTCCCGTCTGCTTCCAAGTGCTCCAGCGATCTCCAGTCTCCAGCGTCTAACTCCCTGCAAAGAAAAGGACAGTAACTATCCCATTTGCTATCAGTTCAAGTCAACTACTACCAGTTCTCTCACCTGTTTCATTCTCCTTGCTCTCCTGTGGTCAAAATAAAGACTGTGTTACATTATACCTGTGTCTGTCCTCCGTCTACTGTAACAGACACTTGATTGTGCTATAACATGAAAAAAACATGAATAGCAGTTATAACTACACAACCGTTAGTCAGACTGACTTGAAAATTGGTTTGAAATGTGTCTTGGTCCAAGGAGCCATGATTGTTTATGAGGACATTGGTGTATCTCGAAAAACATGGCTGCTATCGGCCAATGAATTTGAGCAACTATTAGACAAGATTGGAATGAAACTCAGTGAACATGTTCAACCTATGGTCCTTGAGGTCCGTAAGAATTTTGAAAGAAATCAGCCACTAGGAGAAGTTTTACGCCTCTGTAATCATGTGGTGTTTCACACATAAATACAATATTCATAGCATTTGATAGATCTCCTAATACAGAACAACTTCGCCCCACTGGAAATGGAAATGACATACAGTGAGTCTCAAACACCATTGTTTCCTCCTTCTTGTGTAAATCTTATTTGTTTAAAAGACCTCCGAAGAACAGGCGAATCTCAACATAACACCGACTGTTACGCAACAGTCGGGATCATTAATATGTATAACCCCAATATTTGCACGCAAGATTTAAAGGGGACGTAGCCTGAATCGGTGCATAGTTAATGATGCCCCAAAATATGCACTTAAAAAAATTAATTTAAAAAAATCTATGGGGTATTTTGAGCTGAAACTTCACAGACACATTCAGGGGACACCTTAGACTTATATTACATCTTGTAAAAACTGGTTCTAAGGCACCTTCGCGAAAACAAATACTTTTGTAAAAAAACCTTCTTTTGCAAACTAATCCTAGGTTTTTCGCCCGATCAGAACCAAACCAATGCAGTTCACTGGACTCTCTGGAATGCTGGACTCTCTAGATTAATAATTATCCAAAAAAGGTTTAACTTTACCCTTTGGATAGCTATAACAGGGTCACTTAGAAAATAGGCATGGCAAAATATACTCAAAAGCCTATAAATCCTAAATGAAAACTCTGAACTTCACAAAAATAGGTGAGCACATGTGACATATGATTCTAAACTTTTATTGAGATCGAACCGTAGGTGGTGCTATAACTGTTAAAAAGCTTTAAAAAAACAAATGTTTCCTATGGTAAATTGCTGTAAATAAACTGTATTGGCTGTAAACGGTTCTATTTATGATCGAGATGGTTACAGGCTTGCAAAATAAAACATAATACCCTTTTCACGCATGTGCTGAAATGCCTTAAAGTGCTTGAACCCCAATAATTGTTGCTCGCAGCTACATTTTAACATAAAACTTGTTCATTTATATATTACCACATTAGGTACATTATTTGGTTACATGACATTTTTTTTCCCCAATGTAGTACAGAGAGTTTGTCTTTGTGTGCTGTGGTATTTCATCTTCGAATGAAATAAACAAAATTTCCTCGTGCATACCACAGAAGTGTTTTTTTTGTTTGTTTTTTCATGAGGAAACATTGTATCCTTTTCTTTCACATAATGACACACCTAAAAAATACTATTTTCCAATCTAAAAATACTCTTCAAGAGCCATTCTCAAAAATAGGCGCTTAAGGGTAAATAGTTCATATCAAAGCAAATCAGAACTCAAGGAATTCAGCATAGCAACAACCCCAGCATGTCTGAATCCACGAGTAGTAACTGAATATCCTGCTCTGTGTTGCGCTGTGGGATGAGAGCCTTAAGTTGCTTTGGAGCCTCTGAGCCCACTTTACGCCCACGTCGGCTCCCACTCGCTCTGACACGTCCAGGGACTCAGCCGGGGGTGGGAGAGTTATGAAATATGAATTTCACTCAGGTTTCCAATGGCAACACAGACAAAATCTGCCACAGTGTTGCCTCCTGCTTCTGTAGGCTCATATGTTCGCCTTTCATCTCTCCTTTTGTTGGTAAATATGCTTTTTGTTTAGTACAGAAACCATATTCATGCTAAGAAGTACAAGCTTGTTAATGACAAGAGACCATTACATCTACACTGACTTTTATGATGGAAAATGAATTAGTCACTTAACAGGTTCAATCACTTGCTATATTGTATGTGTATTCATTGAAGTGAAATGTGAACATAAATGTGAATGTAATTTTTGATACAGTTCACTTCACCTTTAGAGTATAAGCTTCTAGCCTGTGGTTTCTGTCATGCCCTGCTTAATTTGATTTAATTTTTCACTCAAAAATGAAACTTTTGTCATCATTTACTCACCCTCATGTTGTTCCAAACATGTATGAGGGTTTTTTTTTCTTCTGCTGAACACAAAAGAAGATATTTTTAAGAATGTTGGTAACCAGACAGTTGACGGTAGCCATCGACTTCCTACTATGGAAGCCTACCGTCAACTGTTTGATTAACATTCTTTAAAATATATTATTTTTTCAGAAGAAAAAAACTCATACAGGTTTGAAACAATGTAGGGGTGAGTAAGTGATGACAAAAAAGTTTCATTTTTGGGTGAACTATCCCTTTAATGAATGTTTTTTTATCAGAGATACAGTAAAACTCAATCTGGAGACCCTGAAGAGACACTTTCCATTTTGTAGTGGGATAGAGAAGGAGGGGTCAATTTGGTTCTTTCAAACCAGTGGAGGGCAGCATTGTATAAACATGCCCTACGGAACCCCAGCTGTCTACACACTGTAAAGTGCATAAAAGGTTGCTGTCACTGAAAGCATCTGTAAAGTCGCTGGGAATTCTGCCAATAAAAATCTTTACTACAGCTTTACAGCATGTTACGCAAGCAAAGAGATTAATGCAGCTAGACAACTAGACACATATTTATTCTGCCTGCAGAATTTATATTAATTGAAAGTCTGCATTATTTGCGTATATTTCATATAGCCTATAGCCTATATCATTTATGCCCATATTATTTGTCAACTTCCCATTTGGAAAATTTAAAATCATTTGGTTCTGGTTCTTGATATGCCTTGTTGTGACCAGTTTTATGATGGTTAGTCAGATCCCAGATCAGCTTAAATAAATTACTTCTCTTATCTCATTTTTGCCTGCTCTCCCCTTCCTGTTGATGTTATGAACAATGAGACGGAGGGAGATGAAGCATGAAGCAACAAGTGCATTCAGTATTTGCCAGGAATCAAAACCATTTGATCTTTAATAAAATAGATTTGCATTATCATTTGCATGATTTTTTTTTTTTTGTAAGTGTATCAGGAGAAGCATATACTCATGCTAGTATTGCAGTACTGTCAATGCTCCTTTTGTTATTATTTTTACATTATTTTCATTCATCTAATATGAACTATTTTGTTGCATAATTATCATTTTTTAAAAGAAGAATCCAGTTCTTTATTAATTACTCAAGGAAAATTCATTTGTGAAATACAATAAACAGTCAGGCAGTGAAACAACAACAACCTCCCCACATTAATTACCACTCCCTTCTCCCCTTACACAAACAGACCTATTCAACATCTACAAATATGCTATCATGGTGCAATGGTTGTGTGAAAGCACGTACACACGCACATGTGTGTGTGAGTGAACGTCTGTGCATGTTTATGCGTGTGCGTAGCCCAGCCTCGGAAGGAATAGCAGGACTCTGAATTGGGGGACGTGCTCAGAGTGAACAAATCATGCTAATTGTTTTGGGAAGACTGTGAAAGTTAGACCCAAGATGAAGGCAGAGAAGGAGGCTTTCTCTTGGGCATCAGCCGCTTTTGCAGCACCTCTCCTCTTGATCCTTGCAGTTCTGATTCACTCAGGTAAGAGGGACAAATGTAACTTTATATTGAATGACAACGCTGCACTGTTGGCCTTGACTGAGAGCTTGTGGCGCAGTAGTTAAAAAATGACAGAACATCTTTTAGTTTTATACTTTGTATAAGATTTTTCAAGGACTTCAGTGTTATAGCATGTCATATGCTGGGGTGTTTGCAATGGGAAGAAACCAGAAAGTAACCATATTATCTATTAGTATGGTGAATGTGATTTCACCAAGTACGACATGTTCCTGGATCAACATCTTTGTTGATCCTGGAACAACATTCCAATCAACCAATCAGATTTGAGGGACATGTTTACCGTTTTTGTCAAGTTTAGGCTTGCAACCAGGGTTAGGTGCTTCTACATCAATGTTATTCACCTATCTTTCCCCTCTGATTTTAGGGATAAGTTATGGGTAGGATTAGGTTTAGGGGTAGGAGGTCAAGACAAAAAAAAAATTTTCGGACAGAAATGTTGTTCCAGGATCAACAAAACATGTTGATCCAGGAACATGTCTTACTTGGCAAAATCACGGTGACCCTATTAGTATAGACCAATACAGAATTTGTACACTTTTGGGCACTTCTGCCACATCAGCAAACAAATAATTCTAAAGCTTAAACTAATGTCACTTTTTTAGCTTTTCTGAATTTTGTAAACAGTAACTGGTGTCAATGTGATGGATGGTTGGCTACCCAAATAGGTTACACTTTATTTCGATGGTCCACTTTAGACATTGTACTAAATATAAGTAACTTTGTAACTACATATCAACTAACTATCATTTGATTATTAGTAGAGTATACTGTTAGATTATGGTTAGGGTTCTGTTTAGTACAATAAGTTGACATGTATTCAAAGTTACTTATAGTCAGTAGAATGTCTGTTGGGGAGCATCAAGTGTTTAGCAGATATTAAGCAGACAGTCTACTAATACTCAAATGAGAGTTCTTTAACATCTAGTACCAAAGTTACTTTTAGCTAGTTAAATATCTAAAGTGGACCATCGAAATAAAGTGTTTGCCCAAAAATTAAATGTTTTGCTTGCTTTCTTTACAATAAATGGTTTATAATTCAATGACATTCATACATTTTAAGAGTGACTAAATGTATGATAAATACCTGGAATATTACTACCACACCCAAATGAAAATGAAAATAAAAAGTATAGAAAAATAAAAATACCCATGAGATGCTGCATGTGTTCTGTGATCTGTAAGTTTTTGCCTATCCGGATGTACTCAGCAGTGTCAGAGCAGATAGCAGTATTGAGACAATAAGTTACTAGAAGGACAAAGATGGATGGACTACTTCATATTCCTATTTACAACATCATGAAAACCCATTTCTATCCCTACATCGTGACTACTTTAGAAGCTTGTTTGTGCTGTACAATTGGCCAATGTTGTCATCAACAGAGCCACAGGAGCCCCGTGTGTCACTTTTCATCTCATCACACTGATTGTTTGTCGCTCTGTGGGCCCTTTTCATTCCAGGAAATTGGGCCAAACAATTCAAGCTTTTGTGTTCTCATCTCTGGCAGGCCTTTCGCACTGTAAGCAGTTACCAGGGAGATGGGCTGTTTCCACACAGGCTTTATTCTGCTGGTTATCAGAGAAAGAGAATACTTTACATTAAATTACTTAAGGCTTTAAAAGCAAATACGCATATTAGAATGATTTCTGAAGGATCACTGAAGACTGGAATAATTCAGCTTTGCCATTACAATAATAAGTTACATTTTAAAATATATTAAAATAGCAAACGGTTTTTTTATTGTAATAATATTTCAATTTTTACTGTTTTTTAATCATTGAATGCTGCCTTTGTGAGCATAGAAGACTTATTTCAAAAACATTAAGAAATCTTACCAACCCCAAACTTTAAGGCAGTAGTGTATCTTAACTAGTTGGTTGGATTTTGTTATTTATTTTCTGTCTGTGAACCTATCAGAACACACCTGTGATCCTTTTTTGGCCTGTAACCTAGCCATTTGCTATTACATATGTCATCTGACTCATTAATGTCTGAAAGTGCTCAGTTTTAAAGGGTGTTTTAGGCTGTGCCAGTGTCCTGTGTGAAGGTTATGGTGTTGTTCTGTCTGGCAGTGGGATCTGATGAGTATTATTATGGCTTCATTTGCACAAGATTGCAGTGAAGTAAGACAGAAGGCAGGGAGAGGCCTTAACAAACTGACACATTAAGTGTAATCTCCCCTGTGTGTGTGGAAACAATAATAAGGGGAATGCTAAATCTTCATGCACTAATGAACAATTATGTGAACACAAATAAAGTGAACACATATGGAACTTAGAGTCTGAATAAAATGGAAATTCCTCTAATTTTTAACCCTCTGGTGCTCTACAGTCATTTTGACAGTTTTGTTGAATGCACAAAAAAAAAAAAAAAATGGACGATTCAAAAAGGTTAAATGGTCCTGAAAAAAATAGTCACACTTGTTCTCCTTGCAGTCAAAAATGACATTAGAAATTAATGGGGAAATAATTTCATCTAGTAGAAACTTTTGGTACTGCGCCCAAACTAAGTCTTACTAAAAGCTAATTTTTTGAGGTATCAAGCTAAATTTGGAACACAATTTTTTAAATTCATGGCTTTGATTGAGTAAAATGTCTTTTGGAAAATATATACTTCATATATAAAATGAATATAGTATTATTGTGCATTTTGCTATACTACTTTAAGTTCACTTAAAAAAAAAAAAAAAAAAAAAAAAAAAAGATTATTTCACTTTATCAGTAATCTGCCAAGTGTCGTTTTTAATGCTGCAGTCTGTAAGTTTTGCCTCTTTGTCACCATCTCTGTTTGAAACCTGCAATTGCAGTTATTTGCAGAATTATCATCTTTATGTGAGTTGTGCCTTGGCATGGCTCCTCAGCACGGATGAATCTAATGTTTTCTGTCACAGATTGTAGTCTTGGTAGTATGAACAAAATAAGAATTTTCCCCGGAAAATGTTATCTGAACAAATATCATGTATGCCACTTTTGTTTTGACCAACTAAGAAAAAAAGCAATACAATAAAACACACTGCCAATGGTGATTAAATCTAATGATCGCTTAGCTTGGATCACATCAAACCGTGTAAACAATTATTATTGTTATATGTTCTCAAATTGTTAATGTTAACAACATCAGCATTGTGTGACTATGTGTATTTAGTGTGTATTAGCATTACCTGTAGATTTCAATTTCTGTAGCCACTCCACAGACACAGAAGTCTTTTGCTTTTGACTACGGGTGAATCTCCAGTTGTCACTGATGATTGTCATTTAGTCCTTTCTGGATTACAATCCACCATCAAAATGATAAGTTCAATTATTCCAACTGCTGTGAGAAAAGGCTATAAATTATCCGCTACCAGCAGCATCCTCACATGCCATATAGCTGGGACTCCTTCTTTATGTAAACAGATGTGATGTAATGACGCAAAGACAAACGACTGAATGCTTGAATTTCCTGTGGAAACCTATCAGTATCAATTTTATTAGAAAACATTATTATAAGCTTACCATTGTGAATCGGGCTAAGGTAAGGAGATAGTTTTGAACACTGGCTGGTTATGTACTTGTTCAAAAACTGATTTTGGATCATTTTTAACCAAAAAAGTTATGGACTGCAGCTTTCAAAAGAGACCAAACTTAAGTCTGTGGTCCAAAGCATTCAAGATTTATTACAATTTAATTTGGAAATTTCATTTTCAGGTCTATGCTCAAAAAGTGCATAAATACAATTTAGTATCAGAAAATGCCCTAAAAATACAACATGTTAAATAAAAAACATTATCAAACTAAAATATAATACATTAATTTCATTGAAAAAAAAAAAAATCTTTTATGTTTGACCGCAACAAGAGCACCAGGTTAAATGCATGTTATTTATCTTGTTGTGAATGTTTATTATTATAATTAAATAGCTTGTAATGTTTCATCAAAATGTCATGAAGTGAATCCAAATGTCATCAACTGAATCTTTCTGTTAAATGACAGACTTCTCTCTGATTGTATTTATGCTGGATTCAATTTTTTTTTGATTAAAAAAATTTGCTTTTTCGATCTGTTTCACTCAGATGAACATCACAAAAAAAGATTTCACCACTTCTGTTACATAGTGACTTTAAAGGGTTAGTTCACCCAAAAATGAAAAAAAATGTAATTTATTACTCACCCTCATGCCGTTCCACACTCGTAAGACCTTCGTTAATCTTCGGAACGCAAATTAAGATATTTTTGATAAAATCCGATGTCTCAGTGAGGCCTCCATAGCCAGCAATGACATTTCCTCTCTTAAGATCCATTAATGTACTAAAAACATATTTAAATCAGTTCATGTGAGTTCAGTGGTTCAATATTAATATTATGAAGCGATGAGAATAAAAAAAATAAATAAATAACGACTTATATAGTGATGGCCGATTTCAAAACACTGCTTCATGAAGCTTCGGAGCATAACGAATCAGCATGTCGAATCATGATTCGGATCGTGTGTCAAACCGCCAAACTGCTGAAATCACGTGACTCTGGCGCTCTAAACTGCTGATTCATAACGCTGATTCATAATGCTCTGAATGCTGAATTTTTATTCAAATAAATGTTATGATTTCACAATTGTGTTAAATAGCATCAGTCATACATTATGCATGTGATAATTATGTAAGTATTAATTTATCAGACAATTTTGTCCTACATTGCACTTACTACAGGTTCAATCCTTCTGGAGGAGTCTGAGGTGAAGTGCTTTGCTCAAGAGCATAATGGCTCATGGCTCACTCCTTGTGTGGATCAAACCATTAACCTTCTGATTATGAACCCTGAGCTTTACCCACCGCACAACTTTTACACCACATGACCAGAGATGTATAGTAACGAAGTAGAACTACTTCACTACTGTACTTAAGTACTAAAATGCGGTATCTGTACTTTACTAGAGTATTATTTTTTTCTCCTACTTCCACTTTTACTTCAGTACATATTTTCGATGAGTTTAATACTTTTACTCCGATATTTTTTTATGTGCTGCATCGTTACTCGTTACAATTATAAAAATGTTACGAATCATTCCATTCCAAACCCACATTACCACTGCCAGAACGGTGGATGGCAGGTTTGATTAAGATGGCACATCGAGCGAATCAAGCGATTAATTCTGCCTTTTGATCAGCGAAAAAGATGGACGAACCAAAAACACCACCTTCCATCCCATCAGTTAGTTAAGCCCTTTTGCTAACTAGCGACATGCTGCGGTGTTCACTTAACGTTAACTAGCTGGCTATCATAAAGGCTGTCACGCAGCGCGTTGAATGGTATTTTTGACCCATCACTAATGTCAACTTTCTCTTATTTTATGACAGCCTACTGTTGCCAAAAATAAATCGTAGAGCATGTCTCCTTTGGTGCTGCTTAATCACATGCCCGTTTTTATAGTGTAGTAGTGTTTTATAGGTTAATGGTAGTATAGTTTTACACTGACATAACTAATGCAGGAGTTTTCCTGCACTGAAAGAGAGAGAGAGAGAGAGAGAGAGAGAGAGACAGAGAGACAGAGAGAGCGCCCCGGCCGCGCGCGCGCATTCACCGTCTTAAAACAACACGAGAGCTGTCTTGCTCTCAAATTGCTCTCTATTTGTTTACATATTTAATGTGCACTGTGAAGTAACATATACAAACAATGAACAGCTGTATTTTTATTAACTAAGATTAACAAAGATTAATAAATACAGTAACAAATGTATTGATCATGGTTAGTTCATGCTGGCTATTAGTCTAATACATTAACTAATGTAGTGTTAACAAATCAAACCATATTATAAAGTGTTACAAACAAATCATTTACTCAGAACACCTCTTGAAATGAGAATATAAGTGTGCTTACCCCATTTTTTTAGTAAGAGTGGTTAGTAAGATTTAATCTTAATGAACTACAGTATTTTTAGGTTATTTATATGACAATGTGTAGAAAAATTGCCTAAAAAAAATAATTTAGCCTAGTTTAGACTGGAGTGAGGTGAAAACAGAAAAAAAGTGCAAAGCAAGTTGTTGTTAGCTAGCTGTTAATTTTATTCAATTGTATATGGTATAAAATTAGACTATTAGTGAAAATAAACTTTTTGGTAATGAAATCAAAGTGCTGACAACAAACAAAGCATCTCAACTTGTCTGCATCTCAAGTGGTACTTAATCACACTTAATCTGTTTTTGTTTACAAAAAGTTACAGCCAAAGGAATTGTGATTGTCCTTTAGGTTTATCATTAAACTTTTGACTACTTTCTTTAATAACTACATAACACAATACTTGTACTTTTACTTTCAGTACTTGAGTAGTAAATTTTAAAATAAACTACTTGCAATACTTAAGTACAAAAAATGTTGAATACTTTAGTACTTCTACTTAAGTGTGGTGCTTAAAGAGCACTTCAACTTCTACTCAAGTCACTTTTTTGATAGAGCACTTGTACTTTTACTCAAGTCGCGGTCTCTAGTACTTTATACATCTCTGCACATGACCATCCACTATATAGGCTGAAATCCACTATAGGCTGAAATTTAAGATTCATAAACAAATTAATAAACTTAATATGATGCATATTTGTCAGTCATAAATAAAACAGGTAAGATTTCTGCACTCAAAAAACCATGGCATAGTTTATTGATAACTGTTTGCATCCATTTGATTTGAACTTTGACTTGATCTCTTCACATTTTGACAAACTAACGTTAATCTCATAAATTAGATGTTTAATAGATGTTCACGTCACAGCAGGTGTTCAGGGGGTGAACATTACCAGTTTGGAGACGCTGATCAGAGGGACAGTAGGTGGAGAAGCTCTGCTCTCTGTCCGATACTCAAGCACCAGTCTGGATCCTCCTGTAATCAAATGGCAGCTGAAGAGGGACAAACCTGTTACAGTGGTCCAGTCCATTGGTACGGAGATCATTGGTAACCTGCGGCCAGAATACAGAGACCGTATCCTTGTGTTTGAGAATGGTACACTGCTGCTGCATAACCTCAGGCTGTCTGATGAGGGCACTTATGAAGTAGAGATCTCCATCACCGATGACACCTTCACTGGAGAGGGCAGCATCGATCTGACAGTGGATGGTAAGACTCTATTTTAAAAAAAAAAAGAAAAAAGGAAATCAGACATTGTAGACATTTGTGTAAATCATACTAATAAAATCCTGGCTGATGTTTTACCAGAGCCAATCTCTAAGCCACACGTCCACATGGTCACTTCTACTGTTCTGGAACTGACAGAGAATTTCACGTTAAACTGCACCCATGACACGGGTACAAAGACCACCTATAGCTGGGCAAAAGGTGGTCTTCCATTACTAAATGAGACCCGTCTGCTGCTGTCAGCGAACCAGAAGGTCCTGACCATCACACGCGTTCAGGTTGTTGATGAAGATGTCTACAGTTGTATGGTGGAGAACCCTATTAGTAGCATGAGAAGTCTGCCAGTCAAACTCACAGTTTACAGTAAGAATGGGAACATTTGAACATAATGAACAATTTTTAAATACATTGATACTGTATTATATATTCTGTAAATATGTTTATGTAATATTTGCAGTTCGTTAAGAAACAAAATGGCTGAAACTTTTCTTGTTTCCAGAAAGGAGCTCCCTTTATATCATACTGTCTACAGTTGGAATATTCCTCCTCGTCACCCTTGTAACAGTGTGTGCTTGTTGGAGGCCATCGAAAAAGTATGAATTTATTTTTCTTTGCCACTTATCCATCATTATGTTAACAATATTAGTGTAAATTAAAGGTGCTACAGAGTTTTGTTTTATACATTTTTGCAATATTACTTGAAACTGTCTTTACTAACTGATAAAAGACTATTTATTAGGTGCACTGAAAGGAATAATATTAATATAAATCATCTGTGCACGAGGTAGGGCCTTAAAAACATCAGCCAATCGTTTACGTGAATGGCCCTCTGGCTTGTCAATCACTGCCGTGACGTTCCTTGTGAGTGATGTGTGCGGCTGCGCGCTCCAGTAACTTTCCACACTCCACAGGCGCCGCATGCAATGTTTTTGTCAGGAGACAGGAGTAACAACTGCAGATTATGAGTTACATGCGGTGAGTCCGACATAATGAATCCACTAACACGACACAGCGAATGCCAGTGGTAAACAAACACTCGTGTTCCAATACTCGTGCACGAGTTTTGGGAGGCGTTCCCTCGAAATGAGCTGTGAAGGAGGGGGGATGTTCTTACGCATGCGCTCATTTCAAAAACTCACTAACAGTCTTTGGTTTCTCAGTCGACGAAAAGATCCTCTGTAGCACCTTTAAAGGGATAGTTCACACAAAGACAAAAATTCTGTTCAAAAGTTCCAAACCCATAAGACTTTCGTTAATACACCTATGAATTTGATGAAATCTGAGAGCTTTCTGTCCCTCCATTGACAGCTACGCAACTGACACTTTGACTCTTCAAAAAATTCATAAAGAGTAAAACTAATTGTAAAAATGTATTGTAAAACTAATCCATATTGAGCGGTTTAGTCCAAATTTTTCAAAGAGACACAATCGCTTTATATGATGAACAGAATTAATTTAGGCTTTTATTCACATATAAACATACATCTACTCACACATCAGTTGTGGTAAACAGAAGCTCAAGCATGTTTGCTTGACATGTGCGAGAACCAATGAGGTTCACGCATGCACGCGGTTGAGCTTCTGTTGATGTTCGCTGATTGATGTTTATATGTGAATAAAAGACTAAATTAAGGCCCTGTTTACACTAGTGCATTTTCATTTTAAAATGCATGTGTTTTGCTACTGTTATGCCTGTCGTTTACACTACGCCGGCGTTTTCAAATCTCAAAAACAGAGACTTTCGAAAATGCTGCAGACCCCGTTTTAGTTTGAAAATGCTGGGGTTGTGTTTCAGTATAAATTGAAAATGATAGCGTGGCTTTGACGACCGCATAAAAAATAAGACTGAACTGCAATCTTTGCTGGCTTTGTTGTTATTTTTAGCAGCCATTGTGCAGTTAAACTCTGCACTCTTTTTTTTAATACTGCAGCTACCAATATGCGCAAAAGGCAACTGTTTACACTTGTACACACGTCCAGTATGCATGAATGGTCATGTGACATGCGTCTTCGGTCGTGTAGTATAGACGGAGATTGTTTCTGAAACGCTGTATTAAAACGAAAACGCACTAGTGTACTGTTCATCATATAAAATGATTGAATCTCAGAAAATATGAACTATAAATATCAACTTCTCAATGCTTCAAAGTGTCAGTTGCGTAGCTGTCCATGGAGGGACAGAAAGCTCTCAGATTTCATCAAAAAGATCTTCATTTGTGTTCCAAAGATGAATGAAAGTCTTACAGGTGTGGAACGACATGAGGGTGAGTAATAAATGACAGAATTTTCATTTTTGGGTGAACTAACCCTTTAACATATGTCACCATATATACTTTCATTAACAGATCAAAAAAACAGAAGTCCAAAACTATTATACCAAGATCCATTCCACAAAACCACCACATCAGGTATCATGACGTCAAGCCTGAGGGTATGTATTCAATGTTATCAAGTTGTTCCTTAATATTGACTTACTGTCCATATCGAATGTTCATCAGAGTAAAAATACTCTGCTGATATTAATTGATCCCAATTTTTTGGTGATTTAAAAAAAAAAAAAAATGTATAGTTGATCGAAATTATTTTGACTCATTCCTGTTTTTAAAAATAAGCAAAAATAGTATACAAGCATGCACTTTGTGTTTTTATTAAAGTATGTTATTCATTTTTCTCTATTATATTATATTGTATTATATTATGTTATATTATATTATATTATATTATATTATATTTATATATTTAAATAATGTCAACAATAATGGCTGATCATGAGCACAGGATGCAATATGGGGCATTATATTATATTATATTATATTATATTATATTATATTATATTATATTATATTATATTATATTATATTATATTATATTATATTTCATGATTAATTGTTCAATTATATACCTAGATGATGTCATCCCAATAATGACTGATCATGAGCGGAGGAATCCTGTATCACTTTACATCTTAAAAGAGAAGGTATTATGACATCATTATTTAATTTCCCTCTCCCAGCACACCCACTTTATGGTTAAAAATAGCCTTTCAAGTGGATGAGTGGTCCATTACCTCAGTAGAGCTGTCTGTGAGTCAGAGAGCAAAGGTTGAACCCGTTTCAGCTTCAGAAACATTTCTTTGCATTACACATTAATATTCATGTTTTCACCACATATTCTAATATACAGTAGAATAGGTTATGATGTTATTATATCTGTGTTACAAGAATAGCCTAGAAGTTTTGCATGTCTTCATAATATGAAAGTGCAATGATGTAGGCGTGCGAAGACTGTAAATGCCTGCACTTGACATCCTCAGGATTCTCCTCCTGGCGAACCGCCATCAACATGTGAAACATGCACCTCCATTAGCAGCAGCCCTCCAAGCTACAGCAGCTCATTACCTCCTCCATCCGAATCGCTTGAGCCTCCGGCTCGCTCCTCTCGCAGATACCCTCGCACCTCCACCAAATCCCCACCGCACCATCGCCGGAGGAAGGGACACAGTGAGAGCCCACCAGCCCCCTCCTCGCCCCGCAGCCGAGAGTCCGGTCGAGTCTCACAGTCCTCATCTCCAGCCAGGAAGCCTGAGGATCCATCCACCCCTCCACAAGAACCCAGAGGCTCCCCAAAAATATAGATATCGATGCACTGACCACGTCTGCCGAGCCCACATGCTGCAAAAAGTCAGATAATGACCTGCACAAATACTTTTGCATTAATGTATGTAAATATGTAAATACACATATATGTGTCTATGCTACAAAACTATGCATTTCAAACTTGTTTAGCTTTATCATGTTAAGACACGTTTTATTTGAAAGCACATTGTGAATGCTGAGTTGATCTAACACTCTAGGTCTCTTCAGGTTCTCTCTCAGAGATGTCACTGGAATGTGATTGTGTTGGCTTGGCAAAGCTTTCTAGCTACATCCACCATCAGCACAGTTCTTCAGTGTTTTCTAATATAGTGTTCTCACACAGTTCCAGTAGTCCAGTGGTTCCCAACCTGGGGTCCGCGTCTCGCTTTGCAGGACATCAGAGTTTGAAAGGGGATGCGGGAATTATACACTCTAAAAAAATGCTTTGTTAAAAACAAACCAAGTTGGGTTGAAAATGTACTAACACAGCAATTGGGTTGTTTTAACCCAGTGGTTGGGTTAAATGTTTTGCCTAGGCAGTTTTATTTAACCCAACTATTGTTTAAAAATTACTGATGGCTGGCTTAAATGAACCCCAAGTAGGTTGGAAATTAAAAATCAGACACATAATTACTAGGCAACAATAATAATCAAAATGTGAACATTTATTAATAATCAATTTAATAAATATTTATTGTTTAATTATTATTCATTAAACACATTAATTAATGTTAATTTCCAACATATTTTGGGTTCATTTTAAGCAAGCAATACAGTAATTTTTAAACAATAGTTGAGTTAAATAAAACTACCCAGCAGGTTGGGCAAACATTTAACCCAATTGCTGGGTTTGTCCATTTTTAACCCAACTTAAAGGGATAGTTCACCCAAAAATGAAAATTTGATGTTTATCTGCTTACCCCCAGGGCATCCAAGATGTAGATGACTTTGTTTCTTCAGTAGAACACAAATGATGATTTTTAACTCCAACCGTTGTGGTCTGTCAGTCGTATAATGTGGGTCAATAGGAACTCCATCTATAAGAGTAAAAAAAACATGCACAAACAAATCCAAATTAAACCCTGCGGCTCGTGACGACACATTGATGTCCTAAGACACGAAACGATGAAAATGCGCTCTGATGACGGAAGTGATCTGTCGCACTCATTGAAGTATAAGCACGAGACATCACTTCCGTCATCAGAGCGCATTTTCAGACCTCACACACTGGATGCTGAATGCAGTTGGACATAGTGGTGTATTAGAGGTAAAAAATGATATAAATACTGTTCGGTTTCTCGCACAAACCGATCGTTTCATGTCTTAGGACATCAATGTGTCGTCACGAGCCGCAGGGTTTAATTTGGATTTGTCTCTGCATGTTTTGTTTTTTTTACTCTTATGGAGTTCCTATTGACATGCATTATACGACTGACAGACAGCAACGGTTGGAGTTAAAAATCATCATTTGTGTTCTACTGAAGAAACAAAGTCACCTACATCTTGGATGCCCTGGGGGTAAGCAGATAAACATCAAATTTTCATTTTTGGGTGAACTATCCCTTTAAGTTGTTTTTAACCTAGCATTTTTTTTTTATAGTGTATGCTTTGAGTTTAAATAGAAATGCGAAAAAACTACAACATAACTTGACGATACTTTGACATGTTGTTCTACAGTGTAAATTACACACCCGCTTGCTGAAAATATGATTTTTTTTTAAAGCAGTTATATTTATTTGTTTCTAATAAGCAACTAAATAAGAGAGTTTGGGGTATGAGTGTGTGCAGTTTGTTGTAGAACAAAACTTCAAAGTATCATCAAGTTATGTCTACCACAAGCATTATTTTACTCATAATAGAAAAACCCCATAGGAAAATCTCGAAAGAACCACTGGTGACCCAGCAACCACCTAGCAAGATCTGCATTCAAACTGGCCAAGTATTCAATTGTTTACAATTGTTGTAAACTTCCAGGCAATGCTTTGTCAAGCCAACAGTGAATATTTGTGTTTCCTTTTTTCTTTTTTTAGTTTTTATTTCCTCATTCACTTGAAGAACATGAACTGGCCTGTTTTTATTTTGGTGAATGTTAATGACAAGTAGAGCTGATCTGTAAAGAAGATGTTAAATAAAATATTGAGAAAGACCTAAATGCAAACTTTCACATATTTGATGAGATTTTACGCAGTGTTTCACCCGCTAATAATCTGAGTATTATGTAATCGTGTCTGTCTTGTTGAAGTTCATACTGTTCCTGAAAAGGGAGAGACAATGTGTGTGCTGATTCACACAAAAGACACAGTAGGCTCCTTGTTATGCATGGGCACGGCCGTTGAGAACAGGCATTGTAAAGCGAGCAGGCTGATCTTGTGTTGATTCTTACCCATGCATAAATGTATAAGTTGGAGACAGAAACCCAAATAAGCACAGAGAATGCTAATAACTTACCCTGTGGAAAAACAATGCCTCAAATAGTTTCAGGCATGAACAAGTTGTGAAAGACTACAAAGAGAAGCATAAGTAGGACATTACATTATAACAACAATGGCTATTTAAAATGATAAAATGACTTCCTTTGTGCATTTAAAAAAAAATGTAAATAAATAGATGAATAAAAACTCGGTTTTAAATTGATACACAATATACATTAGATTTATAATTAAAAAAAAAATAGGGATATAAAATTCTGCGTAAAACCACCATATTTAATTTTAGTCGGTTAGGTTAGGTTAGGGCTTGGGAAAAAGTAGTAGAATTGGCGTGGAACTAAAACGAGCATGTAGTCTTTTTCCTATCGAACCTACATTTAGCAGCACATCGGGCGTGACCAAATCGCTACAGTTTTTGAGTGGCGTTACTTTCGACGAATAAAATCTTGACTTCACAAAGCTGTGGCCAATAGAATCATAAATGGGCGGGTCTAAAGCAGTTGTGATTCGGTTAGCGTCATTGACAACGGAGTTTTAATTTTGTCAGTTACAGAAGTAGAAATATGAATGTTATTTGCATGAGGACAGTAACAACATAATGAATTCCCGTCCTTTAAAAAGACTCATATTAAGAAGGTTTGTTTTTGCTTGAAGGGTCAATGTTGGGCTTGCTAATAAGGTCTGAACATCGAAAAGCCGTAAATGATAGTTATACCCATTCATATCTAACGTTACCAGATTTTATACGAAAATGAATCAAGCAAGAACACCTAAGGAAAGGGTTTGTTCTTCGATAACGCAAAAGAACGTATTAAAAGAAAATAAAAGGATAACCTCTGGACACAGAAGAAAGACCAAAGATGTGAGAGTGTTGGCAGAGAGGAACTCGGCTGTGGCGCCTGTGGGTGTTTGGGTGGAGAGTGGAGATGAGTGTCAGGAACATCCCGCGGTAAGAACTTACATATGAGAGCTGGAGAGATGCAGTTAAACACGAGCTTCACCTGGTCTCGCGCTTATTAAATCATCTAACGTTAACTTGTTACAGTGATGATTTTGGTCTATCACACATTTCTGACTTGGAAAAGGTGTCAAGAAACACTCCCACATTTGTTTTCTTTAATTTATGGGAAAAAGAAATAACAGTAACTAGTTACAAACCAAAATCTAGACCCAAATTAGCTGCCACTAAATTCTGGCTACAAAAACCCTGTTACATCGCCATATTATCAGGGTTGTTATATTTACAGCTAAAATTGAAATAAAATTAAATATTGAAAAACTTAAAACTTACATTTTCAGCTTGTTGCCAATTCAGCATTTCAATTTTTTGTTTAGTTAAAGTTGAAGTACTAAAATAACTAAAACAGAAATAAAAAATAATAAAACTAGACACATTTAAAAAATAAACTGATAAAAAGTGACAAAAACACAACAAAATTACTAAAAATAGAACTAAAATGGAAAATATAAAAATATAAACTAATTAAAAAAATTATATATATATATATATATATATATATATATATATATATATATATAAAGATACTAAAATAACACTGGCTGTTACTTATAATTTATTTTCATTTATTTTATTATTTATAAATTTTGTCTATTTTAATAGGCTCACATTTATTTATTTATTTATTTATTTATTTATTTATTATGTAAATTTGTTATTTATTTATAATGTATGTTTTAATAAATAACATAATTCTGAAGCTGTTTTTAGACATATCCCAAGTTTTGTTTCAAAACTTGCAAACCCCAGATGAATAGGCTCATATTAAATTACCTCTTAAGGTTAAAGAAAAAAAAGAAAAGAAAAAAATACTTCAGGCCCTATTTTGTACCTATTTGTACCTATTTGTGGAAAGCCAGGAATGTAATGTAAATCTAACCTTGTGTGTGGGGCAGGTCCGGGCTTTGCTTACGGAAGAGCTTCTAGAGGAGACCCGACGAGAGAAAGAGGAGAGTCTGCGCCGATTTCAGGATGCAGTTCGTAAACGTATTTCGCAGCAGGCCCTTCTGCGCAAACAACAGCAGCTACTGAAATCATATGAGACCGTAAGAAATGCCTGTTAATGAGCAACAGAGGATGGCACTCTTTTTCCCTGAGAAGGGCACAATTTGTCCATTGACTGTATTTTTTACAGGCACAAGGCACAAATCCTGTGTTCTATGGAAAGAGATCTATTAATTATGTTAAATTATAGCATAAACTTTACACTGTTGTTCAAAAGTTTGGGGTCATTTTTAATGTTTTTTTCAGAAGTCTCAAGTAATGAGAAGCTATGCTCGTTTAAGCTTCATTTATTTGAATAAACACAGTAAAAACGGTAATATTGTAAAATATTATTGCTATTGGAAATAACTGTTTTCTATTTTAATATATTTTAAAATGTAATTTATTCCTGTGATGGCAAAGCTGAATTTTCAGCATCATTACTCCAGTCTTCAGTGTTACACGATCCTGTAGAAATCATTCTAATATGCTGATTTGATGCTGGAAAAAAAAAAAAAATCTTATTATTATCAATGTTGAAAATGTTGTGCTGCTTAATATTTATGTGGAAAACGAGATGCATTTTTTAAAGAATTTAAAAAAAAAAAAATCTTTAATGTCATTTTTTACAATGTAGGCTAATATATCTGTACTGAATAAAAGTATTATTTATTATATACTATTATATTATTTATTAATATTTACATTTCAGTTTTAATTTTAGTTGAAGTTTTGTTGTATTTTTTTTTTAAATATATTTTTATTTAGCTTTCATTTATGCTTATTTCAGTTTCAGTTTGAGAAAATTCAACTTAAGCTTATTTTTTCAGTTAGTTTTTCATTTATGTTTTGCATCTAATATTAATATTGTATTTCAGCTTTACTTCAGTTATCGATAACAAGTTTTAATCATTTTAGTTTAGTTAACAATATCTGATAAAAGTATTATTTTAAAAAAATCTTACTGACTCCAAACATTTAAACAGTAGTGAACATGGTATAAAAAATTGCTAGTTTCATGCAAGTCATTTGTGTATCTTTTTTTTTTTTTTCAGGTTGATTGTGAGGGTAAAGTATTGCACACTATCAAAGCAGCCCATCGCCTTACTCGTCAAACCAATTTATTCCCTTCCTGGACACATGGGGAGCGAGCTATCTGCAGTCCCAGCTTTGTCAGTGCTCACGGGACAGAGGGCATTTTTTCCACTCAGCACACGCATCATGTACGTGTATTTACAGGCAGAACTTGATTTCATCAAGTACAACATGTTCCTGGATCAACATCTTTGTTGATCCTGGAGCAACATTCCAGTCAACCAATCAGATCTGAGGGACAATATTAGAGTTTATGTCAAGTTTATGCTTGCAACCAGGGTTAAGTGCTTCAACATCAGTGTTATACACACATCTCTCTGATTTTAGGGATAACTTAGGTTTAAGGGTAGGGATATGGTTAGGACTAAATTTTCGGACCAGGATGTTGTTCCGGGATCAACAAAATGTGTTCTTTTGCATCTATGTGGATCAGTTTGCTTGCATGTTTTCATCAGAATCTAGATGTAAGGGAGTGATTCTTGACACTTTTTCCAGGTCAGTAAAGTCAGGAAGCAGGTGAGACACAGACTAGCTGCTCGTCAAACAGTGCAAGAGGGAGATGAGCTATCACAGCTACCTGGTGGGAGATGGAAAATATCCCATCTAGAAATGTGAGTCATGCATTTGGGTCATTTCTTAGACCTGAACGTTCAGTGTTGTGGTATTAATATATTCACATTTGTTATATACAGAAACCCGAATCACATACTTTAAGAGATCAGAAGGATTATACTGAAGGTTCAGATGATGGAGGAGAGGAAAACGAGCAGGATGTTGACACGGAAGATGAGCTGCTGTTGGGGCAACATGATCAACCTTTTCATTTGCATCGCCAGAGAACCAAGACTGTAACTTTTCAGAACGATATGGTAAGAAGTCCTGTGTGGCCTTACATTTAGTCCCAGATGGCACACCTATGTTAATAAAAAAGGAAGGAAAAGTTGGCACTCCACAGCTACCAGCTACCTGACTGACCCAACACTAAAATAAAATATCACAAATAATGCAATTAATCCATACATACAAAGCAATAACATTATTAAAGAAAATGGCAATTATAACTATGTTAATAGACACACAATGTAAAAAAAAAAAAAAAAAAAGTGCACAGGTTTTTATCACTGCTGGAAAGCAAGGCTTTGCTTATAAATGTGTCGGGGCTGCTACAATGCAGTAAGTGCTTCTGAGGAAGAACCAGTATTTTCCAAAGTTTGTGAAGTTCGTGGCATAGGATCTTTGGAGGACATGAAGAGTAAACGATATCCATGAGAACAACATTATTTCCTGCTTTATTTGTGCACTCTGCCCATTAAATAAGTGTTGAATAGATTTACACACTCATGTCTTCAATGTTATCTATATCAAGGGTTTTAGATGCCACAGACCTCCAAATATGATCACCCCCATATGGAAGTTTGTTTCCGCCACTGAATAAAAAATAAAAAAGGTAATTGCGGCTTTTTTCTCCAATTGACATCTCGCATTTTTTTTCTCAGAATTGCGTGATGTAAACTTGCAATTGCAAGTTATGAAGTCAGAATTGCGTGACAAAGTCGTAATTGTGAGTTATACAGTCAGAATTGTGAGATATAAACTCTTTTTTCCTCAAAATTGGACTTTATAACTCGCAATTGCGAGTTTATATTTCACAGTTCTGAGAAAAGAAGTCAGAATTACGATATAAACTCGCAATTGCGAGAAAAAAAGTCAGAATTGCGAGTTTATATCCCGCAATTGTAAGTTTATAACTCGCAATTCTGACATTATAAGTTGTAATTCTGACTTTATATTCTTATATTTAAAAAAAAAAAAAAAAAAAGATAAAAAGTCACAATTACCTTTTTTATTTTTTATTTAGTGGTGGAAACAAGCTTGCATACCCTCATGCGAGGGACCTCCGTGATAAAATTTAAAAGGCAGTGATATGTATTCATGTATAAAGACCCAATTTATACTGTAAGAAATTTATATTATAAATAAAAATATATTGTAAATTATTGAGTTTCTGCTATGTTACATTATCAAGTTTTTTTTCTTCTCACTAAAGTATTGTACTCTTAGAGCTCTGTCAAAGTTATCAGATACATTTAACAATTTTTTTACTTTCATATTCTCCAGATTTGATAATGTCACTATTTCTTTTTGCTTCTTATTATTGTGATAATTTTATTCTATTAACACTACTTTTTAACACTAAAAACATAAAATGTCCATATAGCTTTGTGGGGGAAAAGTTAACAAAAAGTAATTGACTTTAGTCGGTGACAGTATAGAAGCAAATTATTTCATTTGGAAAAAATTATTTAGTTTCCTGTCTTTGTAATATCACACACAATATTCTTCTCACACAGTACTTTCAAAAACCAAAAATTATTCAGACATTTTTTATATTTCTGATATATTTTTACTAGTTGGTGCAGGACACTATAGTTCATTTATGTAAGTGAGGGTAGCAAAATAAAGTAAACTGTGACATATTATACCCAAAAATTCTTCATATAGTGGACTACCAGTAAAATTGATAAAAAATTTGGAACCAAAAATTATTCAGACACTTTGACCTAACCATGTTTTGCTTAAGTGTTATCTGACATAATTAAGATAATTATTTTCTGACACAGTTTAACTCTGAGATCTTGTCATATTTTATTACCATTTTTTTTTAAACTATAGTAAATAAACTGTATTAATGAATGAAATGTTGAAGGTGTCTGAATAAATTTTGGTTTGACTGTATAGCTGCTTTATATTTTAGACAAAATACTTCTGTCATGTTGTAAAGAGATACCAGGTTTTTGCATACTTAATTATGATTGTAATATAATTGATATTCAGATTCACCTTTCCTTAAACATCATATAAAAACTGGTTGATGGTTGTTGTTTTTTAATTTTTTTTTTTATTATTATTATAAGGTAATATTATTTTATTACCTTAGATAGCCCCTTCCTGATTAAGTTGGTGCTTCTGAATAAAGCTGTCTTACACCAAATGGCCTTTATGAAATTTTCAACACAATATGTTATTTCATGGATACAATTTGGTGTCTCTGTAGGTCTATGAGCCAGATCCCATGGCTTCCTGCACAGGCTTCACAACTGACTACAGAGCTTCCCAAGTGCTTTGGCCTCATGAGAATCAGGAGGAGCTGAAGAGGCAGGTGAGGAATCACACTTTATTTAGAATAAAGTCTCCTCTTTAAATTATTTTATTAGGGAAAGTAATGTAGTTTTTATAAACATGCATGCAAATGAAACTGATTATCTGATTGTAAGCATATTACACTGAAAAAAAATATACATGATTCTTAAGTAGTCTACTGTTCAAAAGTTTGTAGTCAGTAACATTTTTTTATGTTTTTGAAAGAAGTCTCTTTTGCACACCAAGGCTGCATTTATTTGATAAAAAAAAATCAAAATACAGCAAATTACTGTAAATACAGTACATTACTGTTACATGTAAAATATTATTACAATTTAAAATAAATGGTTATTTTAATATATTTTAAAATGTAACTTATTCCATTGATTCCTTCAGAAATGATTCTGATATGCTGATTGGTGCTCAAGAAACATTTCTTATGATTATCAATGTTATCAACAGTTGTGCTGCTTAATATTTTGATGAAAATCGTGATACATTTTTTCAGGATTCTCTGATAAATAGAACATAAATAAAAAGAACAGCATTTATGAATTCTATTGAATATTGAATAAATGTTTTTACTTTTTACTGTTGCTTTTGATCAATTTAATGCATCCTCGCAGACTAAAAGTAATATTTATTTTAAAAAAATTTTTTACTAACCTCTAACTTGTGAACTGTAGTGTATTTAGTGTGTAGTCTTGATGTAGGTGGAGTCTTTTTTACAAAAAACAAAATGATCATAATAATATTGTTTTCTTCATGCTCTAACTGTATTGTTTCAGAGACAGTCTCAGTTCCTCATGTATCGACGTCACTTCATGGACATTGAGCGAGAGCAAGTGAAGGAGCACCAAAGGCACAGGAAACATCTGAAGAGAACTGCAAGGTCGAACCTCACCACATGTTCAAGACATCACATGTTTGTCTCTTTTCTTCAACAGCATCACATTTACATATTCATAAATTCACTGCTACTGAAAAGGATGTCTATTTTCATTCCTTTCCGCATAATGATTGCTCACTTCTCTTTTGGTTTCTTTCCTGTTGTCAGACTACGGGAAACAGTTTACCTAGCTAAATAGATACTGTAAAATAATAAACCAAAAATAAGACTGTGAGCAGGGTGCCAGGTCTTTGTGACAAAGACCAATATAAAAAAGACATGACTTAATATTCTAAAATGTCACTCCCATAACAAATACACAGATTTTAAAGTTCCTAACAGTTTCTTTTTGATTCCCAGAAAAACACACGTATTGTCAAAATGTTGTCATGTTGTCAACTATTGATGATAAATGATTTAGGTAAATGTAAATAGATTCAAACTTAATTTATATGTATATGTGCACATATGATTTTTTTTTTTATTACTTTTTTTATTACAAATAATAAAAAAAGTTTTATTTTAGTTCATTTTAGTAACCAGTCCCTATGCTTAACTGCATGTCTTTTGCACTATTGAAGCAAGTAACCACACATCATTTTCCTTTCATTAAGTTGTCCAAGAACACAAAAGACTTCGTGCTGTGCTTTATATTATACTTTCTTTTATAAACCCGGAGAACTTTTTGCTGTGTGTAGGATTAAGAATGAAAAAGAACAACTCAGGAAAGCTGAAGAGAAGAAGATGGAAAGGCAGCGACAGCAGGAGGAAGAAAGAAAAGGCATGGCTGAGAGGGAGTATTTGATTTTGGAGCGATTGAGGCTTGATGAGGAGGAGGCAGCAGAGAAGGTAGAGCGACGAGAAAGAACAAAAAGGACCAAAGAAAGCAAACGGTACATACAGCCAATATATGCACAACTATTGTCATGTTATGAGTATGCTCCTTATAACCAAAAATACACTATTGTTCAAAAGTTTGGGGTCAGTAAGATTGTTTAATGTTTTTGAAAGAACTCTCTTCTGCTCAACAAGGCTTCATTTATTTGATCAAAAAAAACAGTAAAAACAGTAATATAAATGGAATATTATTCATTTAAAATCATTCACTGTTTTCTCTTTTAATATATTTTATAATGTAATTTATTCCTCTTCTAGCAAATCTGAATTTTTAGCATCATTATTCCAGTCTTCAGCGTCACATGACCCTTCAGAAGTCATTCTAATATGTTGATTTGCTGCTCACTTCGACACTGCGTTCACCTTGCGGTAGTCCACACAGAACCGAACTGAGCCGTCCGTCTTGGGAACCAAAACTATCGGGCTCGCCCAGTTACTGCTGGACTCTTCTATTACTCCCATTTCAAGCATAGCCTCTAATTCTGCCTGAACGACATTTTTCTTGTGTTCGGGCAATCTATACGGCCGGCTGCGAACCACCACGCCCGGCTCTGTCTCGATGTGGTGCTGAATGAGGTTTGTACGGCCCGGTAGGGGAGAAAACACGTCTGCAAACTCTGCTTGTAACTTGGACAAATCAGTGAGCTGCGAGGGCGAGAGGTGATCTCCCCCCGGGGCCAGAGCGAGGGACTGTTTTTTGACATTCGCCTCTGGCCCGAGATCATCCTCTCCGCTAATCACCGTCGCCAGCATCACTGATTCCACCTCATTCCATTTTTTTAAGGAGATTGAGGTGGTAAATCTGACGTGCTCCTCTCCTATCGGAACGCACAACCTCATAATCGAGCTCACCGACTTGCCGTGTCACCACAAATGGTCCTTGCCACTTTGCAAGTAATTTCGAGCTTGAAGTGGGAAGCAATACAAGTACTTTATCTCCCGGTGAAAATTTGCGTAAGTTAGTTCCTCGGTCATACAGCTGGCTCTGTCTGTGCTGGGCTTGTAACAAATTCTCCATAGACAGCCACCCCAACGTGTGGAGTTTTGCTCTCAAGTCCAGCACGTACTGAATTTCATTTTTGGCTTGAGATGGTCCGTCCTCCCAAGTCTCTCTTAGGACGTCTAATACCCCACGGGGCTGGCGTCCAAAGAGAAGCTCGAAGTGGGAAAACCCCGTGGAGGCTTGCGGGACCTCTCGCACTGCAAATAACAGAGGTTCTAACCACTTATCCCAATTTTTGGCGTCCTCTTGAACGAATTTACGAATCATGGATTTAAGCGTGCGATTAAACCGTTCGACCAACATTAGCTATGTTTCCAAAGAAATGAATTTAATGTAAGTGTATGTGTTCAAGAGAACCAAATAGTCACTTCCTGGGAAATTGGCGCAAAATATCTGTAATAAAAATGGAAGTTGCTGCAATCAGTGAAGCCACTGTGGCTCTTTTTTTCTCCATCATAAATGACTTACGCTTTAGAGCATGCAGATAAAAGAACTATAAACGCTTTATGTATCTTGCGTTCTTTACTGTAACTTTTGATCAATTTAATGCATCCTTGCTGATTGAAACTTTCTTTAAAAAAAATTAAAATCTTAAAGGGTTAATTCACCAAAAAAACTGAAAATTCTGTCATTACTTACTCACCCTCATGTAGTTCTACACCCGTAAGACCTTCGCTTATCTTCGGAACACAAATTAAGATTTTTTTGATGAAATCTGATGGCTCAGTGAGGCCTCTATTGCCAGCAAGATAATTAACACTTTCAGTGCCCAGAAAGACATATTTAAAACAGTTCATGTTACTACAGTGGTTCAACCTTAATGTTATGAAGCAACGATAATACTTTTTGTGCGGCAAAAGAACAAAATACCGACTTTTCAACAATATCTAGAGATGGCCGATTTCAAAACACTGTTTCAAAACTTTACAAATCTTTTGTTTCGAATCAGTGGTTCGGATCGCCAAAGTCATGTGATTTCAGTAAACAAGGCTTCGTTATGTCATAAGTAGGGGTGTGACGAGATCTCGTGGCACGAAATCTCGCAAGACTAATATGTATATAAAAGTAATCTAGTGATATTGCCATGACAGAGTGTTAGGATGATTAGGAAAGAATATGCCACCGCTACGTTTATATTACGCCTCCACTGTCGTTTTGCTTTGTATTTAAATAAAAAACATTTAATTCAGTTGAATAACGGTCGCCGCCGCTCCATATTTACAGAGAACGCGCGATCGCTGAAAGTGAAAGTAAACGCGAGCGCGCATTCAAACGCGATTTCAATACACCGCATTTTGAAAGCGGCTCCCTGATGAATGCAAATATCTCTCAATATGAAAGCTATTTTAGGCTGGGCAGTGTAGTTGTAACCATCTCTTAGCTTTTTAACCATTAAATAAACCATTTTTATTTATACTGTTTTTATTTCTATGATCAGTTTGTGGAAAGGAGTTCAGTTAGGAGGTTAATGGTTGTAGAAGCTCATAAATCATGTACAGTAAGGTCTGAAGAGACTGAAATCATACAGGAGAGAAGTCAGTCAGTTGAGTTTGTGGCAAAACCTTTTACAATACTTGAGTATTGTTGTCTTTTACTGCATATGATAATTCATACTAAGAAAGTAGAACTGAAATGACATTCATTGCAAGATGATTAGCTAAAACATTCCAAATACACCTGCAGAATATTTTTTCTAGTCATGTATTTCGCCATTGAGGATTTCTTAAAAATAGTGTGTAAAAAATCTTGTCTCGTCTCGTCTCGTGAACTCAGTCTCGAGTCTCATCTCGTCTCGTCTCGTGAGATACCTGTCTCGTCACACCCCTAGTCATAAGTGTTTCGAAATTTCAATAGTTCATGTAACTTTGGCAACTTTGGTTTGATACGCGATCCGAATCATTGATTCGAAACAAAAGATTAGTAAAGCTTCGAAGCAGTGTTTTAAAATCGGCCATCACTAGATATTGTTGAAAAGTCTTTTTTTTTTTTTTTTGACGCACAAAAAGTATTCTCGTCGCTTTATATTAAGGTTGAGCCACTGTAGTCACATGAACTGTTTTAAATATGTCTTTAGTAGCTTTTTGGGCATTTGAAAGTGTTAATTATCTTCCTGGCAATGCAGGCCTAACTGAGCCATCAGATTTTATCAAAAATATCTTAATTTGTGTTCTGAAGATGAACGAAGAACTTACGGGTGTGAAACAACATGAGGGTGAGTAATAAATGACATAATTTTCATTTTTGAGTGATGACCCAAAACATCATGAATGCTAGTCTACACCATAAAAGCCATAACCATAAACCAACTGTAAATTCACCATAAAATATATTGTTTTACATTCAGTAGAATTGTGTTATAATAACTTGTAATGAGCTGTCATGGCATGTGATGATTCTGTGACAGGTACATTGAGGCAATGCAGGCTCTACTGAAAGAGAAACTGGAGAAGGACAAAGTAGAGCTGCCTCCTCTGTGTTCCTGTGGAGACACTTTCTGGAACAGCCATCCTGATACCTGCGCCAACAACTGTATCTTCTACAACAATCCAAAAGGTAAACTGCTCACTCTGTATCCGTTTCCTTTTATATTTTAGGATAATTATAGAATATCCTATTGCTCCTTAAATGAAAATAATTTGAATGTCCTGTTATGCTGTATATTGAGTTTTTGCCCTAACAAGCAGCAAGTGACTCAATATTTTATTAGTTGCTTGGTTCTTATTTCTGTGGTTTTGTGTCGGATAGGTCCACCCACAGTGAAATATCATCGGTCCAAAGTCCTGCTCCTAATAATTATAGAATGAACTTCTGATTGGTTGTGATTATGTTGTTGGAAAGGAAAGCTTGTCACGCCGTGCCTGGTTAGGAAATTATTTTACTCACAGTACCATGACTGGACAGATGATACATGTGTGCCTCTGTCACAACATGTCATAACTGTAGATATTTTCCCAGACAGTGTGAAGTTTAATCATGGATTTAGTTCATCATAGGAACAGCCTTATTTAAGAATGAGATGAAAACAAGTTTTAAATACCCTAATGAAAAATAAGTACACTTTGGCATACTTTTTAAAAGAGAACTTACGGTTATATAACTAAATGGAATGTTTTCAGACACTTTACTGAATGTGATTTACAATTAAATGATAATGTATTATAGTTTAAATTTATATTAAATGCACTAAGTGCTTTTTTTGACCCACTTAAGTTTAAGACTTAAGTACATCTTTATACGCAATCTCATAATTGTTTCTATTGTCTTTGAAATATGATCAAAATTGCACTGCCAAATATACTGACGTTCTGAGAAGCATTTATGGTAAACTTTTATCGTTTGTATGTCAGTATTAGTAATTAAACATTTGTAATGAAGTTGCAAATTAGTACATATTAACTTTAAATATAATATCAAATAACACACTGCAAGTACTTTACATGTGCTTTTGTACGTTAGTCTGCACATCAAAATAAGTGTACTTCTTAAAAGCATGATCAAAAGTTGTTAAAACATAATGATTTAAAATGTACTTAAAGGTCCCATTCTTCGTGATCCCATGTTTCCAACTTTAGTTAGTGTGTAATGTTGTTGTTAGAGTATAAATAAAATCTGTAAAATTTTAAAGCTCAAAGTTCAATGCCAAGCGAGATATTTTATTTAACAGAAATAGCCTACAACGAACGGCCAGTTTGGACTACATCCCTCTACTTCCTTCTTTAATGACGTCACTAAAACTGACGTTGACTAACCTCCGCCCACAGGAATACACAAAAAAAGGGGGCGTGGTCTTGTTGCGCTCCCACGGAGAAGAGCAAGAGTTGCGTTTGTAAAGTGTGTTTGTCGCCATGTCGTCGAAACGCTGTTATTTTCATCCCGCAGTCCAGTCACCTTTGTTTGGCCTTCCCAGGGACGCTGTACTTAGAAATCAGTGGTTACAATTTATGTTTAACTCGGTTCCCGAAAATTATAATCCACATGTTAAACTATGTGCAGCACATTTTACTGAGGACAGCTTCCTCAATCTCAGTCAGTTTAATGCCGGATTCGCACAAAGATTATTTTTGAAAGATGGAGCAGTTCCCTCTTTGTCTGGAGAAGGCGTTGTTTGTGGACCACAACCGGTAAGTGCATTTTATTATTTACGTTGGTGCGTTTAACAGTTTCTGTAACTTATCACACAAAGGGCAACGCTGTTTAGCTTTGTTAACTAGATGGCAATTAAAACTTATCCGACCAAAACTTTTAAAAAGTGTAGTAATTCAACCGGACACCATCGATTGTTGGTGTTTGTTATGATCAGTTTAAATTATTTGTTGATTATATCTGTTGTTTACTGTTTAACCACATGCTGGTTTAGCTGCAGCCACGCGAATCATTGTTCTATGTTTAGGCCTATGTAACGTTACCTACTGTAAATAAACAGCTTACCATTGTGACACATCCTGTAAAAGACGTGTTTGCACAGGTTCTACTCGATCCTCTTCATCTATGTTCTCCGGGTCTGATTCCGGCTCAAATTGATAAGGTAAAATTAAAGACATGTTTACGATAACACTGAGCGCATGCATCTCCCCGTTATGGTAAGAGGCGTGACCTTTCCGGGCAAGGAGCGCTAAGCTGCTGTCGAATCACAACACAGGAACCGCTGGCACAATCAGAACTCGTTACGTATTTCTGAAGGAGGGATTTCATAGAACAAGGAAGTCATCAGCCCGTTTTTACGACAGTGGAAACAGCGGTATACAGATAAGTAAATTATGTGAAAAATACTGTGTTTTTTTACACGCGAAACATGGACACATGTTATATTGCACACTATAAACACAATCAAAGCTTCAAAAAACCACGAAGAACGGGACCTTTAAAAATAAAGTTTCATTTTACATTATTAAATATACAGTAAACCTGGCATTGTATATTATGAATATTGTTGGCTCCTTGACAAAGTGCTTTGTTCCTCACAAATAAAAGCGTCTGCTAAATGCATAAATGTGATGTATTTGTTTGTTTATTTATTTTTCTTCTCAGCGTATGCTCAGGCTCTGCAGTCTGTTTTGCTAAGCTGTGATCTGAAGGAAGGAGGCCTTGGACAATATTCATCCACCTGGAAGGCATCCTCTATGGATGTCCATTCCCAAAGGAAGTGATTGTATTAAATCTTTAAAATCATTACTGAACGTGTTTTAAGACTGGACAGCCTGAAGTGTTATGTTGTATTAACTTAAAAGGATAGTTCACCCAAAAATGAAAATTCTTTTATCATTTACTCAGCCTTAAGTTGTTCCAAACCTGTATGAATTTCTTTCTTCTGCTGAGCACAAAATAAGATATTTTGAAGAATGTCAGTAACCAAACAGTTGATGGACCCCATTGACTTCCATAGTATTATTTATTTTATTTTTTTTATTTTTTTTCATACTATGGAAGTCAGTGGGGTTCATCAACTGTTTGGTTACCCATATTATTCAGAATATGTTCTTTTTTATTCAGCAGAAGAAGAAAAAAATCATACGGGTTTGGAACAACTGACAGTATTTTTATTTTTGGGTGAACTATCCTTTTAATGAGTTCATGGTGTAATATTTTTTGTATTGTACTCATTTATGGTTTTAAATAAACGGACAGTAATGTGACCAACATTTTTACTGTTTTAATAAACCTTACTGAACTGAGAAATTCAATTTTGTGGTTTTGTTGTGTCACAGGTTTGTTTTTCTTTGAGCACCTAAATGTGTGTGTGACCTTTAATACTAACAAAATGAAAAATTCAATTAGAGATTGTGTCAACTAGACTATCCCCTATGAAGGCCTCGTCGACATGACAGCCAGTGGCACAGATCCTCAACAAACATGTCTCCACAGCAGCGTGATGAATCCAATCTTCAACCAGATGGAACTGGATTAAATATTGTGACTTTCCAATCCCAACCTGACTTGTGACCTGTGATGCTGCCTGAATCATAATCACACCATGATTGTTTGTTGGCCAGAGGAGAACTGGCCCCCTGACTGAGCCTGGTTTCTCCCAAGGTTTTTTTTCTCCATCCCTGCTGCTGTCACCTCTGGCTTGTTTAGTTGGGGACACTTAATATTCCACAATATTACTGATCTGCTTTCATTGACACCATTGTATGAGAACTGAACTGAGCTGGACGGTGGCATCACTGTTCTCTCCAGAGCTGCTGTATGGATAAATTAACTAAATTAATAACTAATGATTTTTACAATGGAAACGAATCAATACTGAACTGCTGTACAGTCAAAACAATCTTTGATACATTATTTACCTGCTATTACTCTAAAGCTAATTTGGAACTATATCTGCATTGAAAAAAGTGTTATATAAATAAAGGTGACTTGACTTGACAAAACCATATGCTTTGTATCTGGTTGAGAAGTCAGTAAATGAATGGAAGTCACATTTTTTTCTGTCTGTGTCTGTGGAAATAAGAAGTAT
Source organism: Megalobrama amblycephala (assembly GCF_018812025.1). NCBI lineage: Eukaryota > Metazoa > Chordata > Actinopteri > Cypriniformes > Xenocyprididae > Megalobrama > Megalobrama amblycephala. The sequence goes on from NC_063047.1 coordinate 44,640,762, forward strand.
TTGTTTCCACTCCAGAAAGCAGCATCCTAATTTTTTCTAGGAAATAATTTCTCTAGAATCCTAATTTCTCAAATGTAGGTTATGTTTAGTTTGATGCATACAATCTTGCGTTTATTTGGCATATTACATTTGTATTTGTATTGTTAGTGCAACTTGTGCTCATGAGTTAAAAAGATTTGTGCAGTATACTAAGCACATACAGATTTGTCATAAAGACTAATAAGGTGTATTAAAATCTGAGTGGATGAGCAAAAAAGAAACTTTATTTTGATTATTATCAATAAATTCAACAATTTATGATGGAGCATTTTATCCATCCTATAGAAAACAATTGTAGAATTAATTTGCTTACTGTAAAAGCTAGAAGTGTTTTGAGGCCCTTTTGGCCTATGTGACTATAAGGGTCAGATGTGTCTGAGAAGTTAACTTGGCCACTAAGGATATTTTGCTGGTAATTATCCACCAGACAACAGGTGGCTGTGAAATTAATAAGATCATTATTAAGAGTCTCATGTGAAGGCTTCCTGCCTCTGGGGAGTGTTTATTGTTTTTGATACAATGTTTCATTTTGCCTATGAGAAAGGGTTGACCATCAATTGGCAGAATTCCACCACGAGAGATAAAGTCAAAAGATGTAGACTAGTTGGCAGTCAGCCACCCTTACAAAGAGAATTATCTCTTACATAAGCAACAGCTGCAGTTTAATTGGTGAAATGACTGTGGTAAAAATGTTGGGGAGTACTTGGGAGACTCCAAGAATAGAAAGGGAGGAGAGCACCTGTAAATAAGATCAAATAACTGTAGGATTGGATCTCACACTGTAACAGATAAGAAAAATGTATAAAAACTTTGCATCTTTGCAACTTGGCATCTCACTTTGTTGCTCGTCAATAAAGTTCAACTTCTGGGACCTGGAACTTTGACTCTGAGAGTTTTTCTTTGAGACCAGAACTGAAGGGACACAGAGACATCGAATTTGCCACAACACTTATTGAATATGTGTCAAATATCACGAAAGAAAGAAAGAATCCATTCAGGATCATGCATTACAGTGATTTTATCACATTTAATGTTTATTTTACCCCTGCTAACTGACAGTGGTGTATTGCTTTAAAGGTGCCCTAGAATAAAAAATTGAATTTACCTTGGCATAGTTGAATAACAAGAGTTCAGTACATGGAAATGACATACAGTGAGTCTCAAACACCATTGTTTCCTCCTTCTTATATAAATCTCATTTGTTTAAAAGACCTCCGAAGAACAGGCGAATCTCAACATAACACCGACTGTTACGTAACAGTCGGGATCATTAATATGCACGCCCCCAATATTTGCAAATGCCAGCCCATGTTCAAGGCATTAGACAAGGGCAGGCAGTATTAACGTCTGGATCTGTGCACAGCTGAATCATCAGACTAGGTAAGCAAGCAAGGACAATAGCGAAAAATGGCAGATGGAGCGATAATGAAATAAAATAAATATAATGAAATAAAATAACTGACATGATCCATGATATCATGATATTTTTAGTGATATTTGTAAATTGTCTTTATAAATGTTTCGTTAGCATGTTGCTAATGTACTGTTAAATGTGGTTAAAGTTACCATCGTTTCTTACTGTATTCACGGAGACAAGAGAGCCGTCGCTATTTTCATTTTTAAACACTTGCAGTCTGTATAATTCATAAACACAACTTCATTCTTTATAAATCTCTCCAACAGTGTGTAATGTTAGCTTTAGCCCGTTAGCTAACATTACACAATGTAAACATCCAAATAAATACTATACTCACATGATCCGACGCATGCATGCAGTATGCATGACGAACATTTTGTAAAGATCCATTTGAGGGTTATATTAGCTGTGTGAACTTTGTAAATGCACTGTATTATAGTCCACAGCTCAGGGGGGGCAGGGAGCACGCGATTTAAAGGTGCCGCAGCCTGAATCGGTGCATAGTTAATGATGACCCAAAATAGGCAGTTAAAAAAATTAATTTAAAAAAATCTATGGGGTATTTTGAGCTGAAACTTCACAGACACATTCAGGGGACACCTTAGACTTATATTACATCTTTTAAAAACTGGTTCTTTAACTCAGGACCATAACAACCATAGACCAAAGTTTCCCAAACTGGGATTTGCAAACCCCTGGCTGCAGGGGGGTTGTAAATTAATGAAACTATAATAACTAAAGGATAAAAAGCTCAAATTGAAATAAATCATTTGAAAATAATCAAAATGAAACTCTTACTAAAAAGATTAAATATTTTATTTCTTTACCCGCATGCCATCACATCGACATCAGAACCGTGAACATGCGTCAATGTTACTAAATTATTGAAATATTAACTGAAAATCTGAGAGAGTACTAAATAAATACTCACTAAAATACTTAATCAATCAATCATTTATTTATAAAGCACTTTAAAAACCGCAAAGTATGCCAAAGTGCTGTACAAGAAACACATTTCACAAAATACTAAAAATAATAATAATAGCAATTAATTAAGATACATAAGTAAATACCTAAAAAACTACACACAAAACGCCTGTGAGTTTAAATATTTCAGGTCAAAGTGGTTCGGCTGACAAAAGTTTGTGAACCCCTGGCAGCCCAGAAGAGCCGAATAATGAAGGGTTAATTTAAGCTCTGATGACGTCAATCTGTATCACATGTTCACGCCGCTGCCAGATCCAGTCCAGTGTGTGCAGCAGACCGGGATGGAAAACAGGAATGGCGACGGCACAGCTACACTGCGCGAGCTAAAAGATCAATTAATTCTCATGTGATGTTGTAGTCCAGACAAACGGGTATTAATAGCATCCGGCTTAGAACGTAGACGGACCACCAGTCAAGGCAACCATGGAAATCTTTGGAAATTCAGAGCGCTTTAAGGTTTTTCCACCTCTGGAATTAGGAAATGACAGCACGTCTCCGATAGTTTAAATGCAACTTTTACATCTGGTTTAGGATTGCCGGCTTTCAGTGAACATGTTTAGATGGACTCGTAGTTTTAGGTCGTGAGAAATTATCGCAAGCAGATCTGAGCCACAAAACGCGATTAGTCAGCTAGTTTCGTTGTATGTTTTAGTTGTTTTTGATTTTACGCTTACATTTGCGTTTTTACAAATCTTAATAGAAATGGAATTTTTAATGTATCTTTTATAACGTCGTTTAATCTGTAATAAAGTTCCTTTTTTTTACAACGAGACAATCAACGGTGGGCTACGTTAACTTACCTGTAAAAATGAGATCTCTCGCCCCGGGCATCAAACTCATTACCTCTTTCTCTAGAGACAGCTGGTGAGTAACAGGCCCATGTAAACACAACATACTTTTGTACAGATAACATGCTTTATGATGTTACATTTATCCCATCATGTGGGATTTTATTGTAGCAGACGTGATTATTGATTTTTAATAATGCTATTGATTTAAGCTGTTTAAATGTAATCTGCAATGCAGTTAGTGCTAATATGCTTCTCAACATGTTGAATTCACTATTTGATTTAATTTGTTTTATTAAAAAATAAAAAAAAAAGGTTTGTTTTATTTATTAAGAATCTTCAATCACAGTTTAAATATGCTTATGCAAAATGTGCGTGCCTTATGAATGAACAGTACCAAAGTGAAAGAGGACTGTGACCTAGGCTAAATGTCAAGAGGTTTCTCTTTTGCAGCTTGCATAGCCCTCAGACTGATGTACTCTGTGTTAAGCATGCTTCCCCCACAGGAAATGTAAAAAAAAAAAAAAAAAAAAAAAAATTTATATAGATCATTCAGTGTGTGCGTGTTTGCCTTAGGTGAAGTGTTTTCCTGCACGTCACGTAATGTGGTTTCATTTCTATCACAGCTTCACTGTTTTATGTAATAAAGCAAACACCTTCAGCTTTCACCAGACTTGACTTAATGTTGCTTTTTCACTTGTAAATAATTTTATTGAAATGTTCCTTTCATTTATTCCTTTTGATTAGGTACAGATTCTCTATCCTCATCCTCACGTTTGTCTTCTACACCAGCTACCACCTCTCTCGAAAGCCTATCAGTATTGTCAAGGTAATAAAAATTCATAGACCTGGAACCTAAATATTAACTAGCTAAATGACCTGTAGAGAAGACATGCAACAAACAGATTTTTTTATATACAGATAAATTACATGATTGCATTTGGATGTAAGATTATATAATACATTAATATATATATATATAATTTTTTTTTTATTTTCTTGACAGAGTCAGCTGCACAGAAACTGCTCTAATGTTATTCATCCAGCAGACCTCAACATCACTGACAATGACACTTGGTGTGATTGGGCTCCTTTTGGTGAGTTTGATTCTTTTTTATATTTGTGGAAGCTTGTTTCCACCATGAAGTAAAAAAAGGGGTAATTGCAACTTTTTATCTTACAATTCTGACTTTTGAGAATTGCGAGATATAAACTTTTTATAAACTTCAATTGTGAATTATTAAGTCAGAATTGCTAGTTATAGTCAGAATTACATGATATAAACTCGCAATTGGGAGAAAGAAAGTCAGAAATGCAAATTAATATCTTGCAATTCTGACTTTGTCACACAATTCTGTCTTTATAACTTGCAATTGCGAGTTTAAATCTCTCAATTCTGACTTTTCTTTTCTCTGAATTGTGATATAAACTCGCAATTGCGTGTTTTCCAATTGTGAGGGGGAAAAGACTGATGTTTTTCTCAGAATTGCAAGTTTATATCTCTCAATTCTGACTTTTTAACTTTCATTTGGATGTTATAAAGTCAGAATTGTGAGATATAAACTCAATTCTGAGAAAAAGTCAGTTTATATCTTGCAATTCTGACTTTATAAGATGCAGTTGCAAGTTTATATCTTACAGTTCTGAGAAAAAAGTCATAATTGCCAGATATAAAAGTCTTGTGTGAATAAAAACTCGCAATTGTGAGAGAGTCAGAATTGCACAATTCTCACTTCATAACACGCAATTCTAACTTTATAACTCTCAATTGCAAGTTTAAATCTCGCGATTCTGAGGGAAAAAAGTCAGGACTGTGAGATAAAAAGTTGCAATTTTTTTTTTTTTTTTTTTTTTTTTTTTTTTTAATTAGTGACAGAAACAAGCTTCCATAGCACTTTTTTCCTCCATACACTAAAAGTTTCAAAAATTCGATCAAAAGTTTGGCGTAGTTAAGATTAAAAGAAAAAAAATTAAAAGAAGTTTTCTATACAGTAAAAATATTGTGAAATGTTATTACAAATTACAATATACCTTTTTACATATTTTTAAATGTAATTTATGTCAAATCTGAATTTTCAGCAACCATTACTTCAGTCTTCAGTGTCATATGATCTTTCAGAAATCATTCTAATATGGTGCTTTTTTTTGCACAAGTAACAATTATTATTTATTAATGTTAAAAACAGTTGTACTGCTTAATGTTTTTGTGGAAATTGAGATAATTTTTTCAGCAATTATTTGAAATTGATATATTGCACCATTGTGTTTTTACTGTCACTTTTGAACAATTAAAATGTCCTTGCTGAATCAAAGAATTAGGTCTTACTGACCTTAAACCTTTGAATGGTGGTGTATATTAACGCATCAATCTCTGTCTTCAATTCAGACCGGTACAATTACCAGAACCTATTTGGAGTGTTGGACAACTGCTTCCTCGTTGCATATGCTATCGGCATGTTCTTTAGGTATGATATTGGATTTTCTTTGTTAGACTGATGTGTTTTGCTTGAGGTATAACACCTGCTTTTGAAATATTCTTTGACAGTGGGATGTTTGGAGAGCGGTTACCCTTGCGTTACTACCTGAGCGCAGGGATGCTTCTCAGTGGCCTTTTCACTGCTCTTTTTGGCCTGGGCTTTTACTGGCAAATCCACTCTTTGTGGTATTACTGCTTAGTTCAGGTAAGCTAGTTCTATTTCATAACTATAAACCAATGTGAAAGGTGTGTTGGTCAGTGAAAAACTTTGCTAGAGAGAGAAAGAACCAGAATTGCACAATGTGAAACCAAAAAACAGAAGTGATTCTTCTCCAATGGCACGTTTCTTGTCAGGAGTGCGTTTTCAAAACAAAATTAAAAGCATTTTGCATATTATCAAATAAAAACATCATAAGTGTTTGATAGACAGAAATGTATCATGTTGAACATTTTCTTAAGCCCAGTCTTAATGGCCCAAAGTTATTTCATAGTAAGCTATGAGTCATGTTATGTGTCACAAGGCTAGCACATGACCGAACCATGCGGATTACTTTGCTTCTTGAACATGTCAGACTCATGTGCTCATCAGGTTTGCTGAATAATGTGTTTTTCTTTTTGAAGGCCTTAAATGGGCTAGTGCAGACTACAGGCTGGCCCGCAGTGGTGGCGTGTGTTGGGAACTGGTTTGGGAAGGGAAAGTAAGTGACTGTCATATTCTGTGCTGCTTGCTCAGTATTTGTGTTGTTGACAGTGCAGAATTGTATCTGTATTTTCCACAAACACAACTAAATGCAAATCTCCACAGTCCACACCTGCTGCCACAATTCATAACCCTTAAAAAAAAAAAAAAAAAAAAAAAATTATTGTGCTTTAAAATCATCATTAAACCTCAATTGCAAACCATTTTACTACAATAATATGACACATTTCAGAGTGAAGCAGGATATATAACAAGAAAATGGCCGGCAGGTCTGATTTTTATACATCAGGAATTGATTGGATGGTGAACAGTTTTTTTTTTTTTTTTTTTTTTTTTATTATTATTATTTAAGAAAAGAGACAGATATAAATTTGAGTTAGCAAAACAATTCCAAATAACTATTTATAAGCTATTTATTAACTTTATCCAGTATCCAATAACCTGCATTGCCTAAATTATGCCAAGTTATTACATTTTATTACATTTTGATTAAAGACTTATGGTAACACTTTACAAAAAGGTGTCATTTGTTTACTATAATAGTTAACATACTGTAAACTAACAATGAACAATGCTTCTTAATTTATTAATCTTAATGTTAACCTCAACATTTACTAATACATTATTAAAATCAAACATTGTATCTGTTTAGTTAACCTTGGCTTAAAGCACTGTGAAATAACATGAATATGAACATTTTTATGAACATTTTTTATTAACTAACATGAACAAAAAAAGTTAAATGCTGTAAATATATATTGTTCACTGTTAGTTTATGTAAGTTAATGCATTAACTAATGTTAATGAGACCTTATTGTAAAGTCTTATCATATTTTTTTCATGTTTGAAATATTATTCTTATGTAGTGAATATTTATTTTTCTTTCTTTTTTTTTTTAAACAACTTCATTGATTATTTGTGCACACAATAAGATAAGATACATGTATACTACCATTCAAAAGTTTGGGGTCAGTAAGATTTTTTTTATTATTATTATTTTATGTTTTATTTTATGTAAGTGACAGTACAGAAATCTATAATATTACAAAATATTTCTATTTCAATTAAATGCTGTCTTTTTGAACTTTCAATTAATCAAAAAATCCTGAAAAAATTATGATTGTTTCCACATAAATATTAAGCACAACAAATGTTTTCAAGAGATAACAATAGTCAAGTCTCCTTTATTTAACAATAATAATGTTTCTTTAGCAGCAAATCAGCATAATAGAATGCTTTCTGAAGGATCGTGTGACACTGAAGACTGGAGTGATGATGCTGAAAATATTCAGCTTTGCCATCACTGGAATAAATGACATTTTAAAATGTGTCAAAATAGAAAACAGTTATTTAAAATTCTAATAATATTTCACAAAATTACTGTTTTTACTGTGTTTTTGAATACATAAATACAGCCGCGGTGAGCATAAGATCTTAAAACCACTAATAAAGTAAATAGGGTCCATTTTGATTTCATGTTGACCTTGAAATTCCAAATTCAATATAACTCCAAATAAGTTTATTGGTAAATGATTGTCACAGTGCCAGGTTGTGCTGTATATTCAGTCCTCCTGATGCTCCGTTCACACAGGCGTGGATTCATCATGGGAATCTGGAATTCTCACACCTCAGTGGGAAACATTCTTGGTTCCCTCATTGCTGGTGTCTATGTGTCGTCCGCGTGGGGCCTGTCATTCATTGTGCCTGGTATCATCATCGCTTGCACTGGAGTCATCTGCTTTTTCTTCCTGGTTGAAAGTGAGTCACATGCTTCATGCTTCATCAGAGGGGAATTGGCATATTTATGCATCCATGTTGTTTTCAAAGACAGGAACAGAATCACAACATGCGGTTTCTCTTTTACAGAACCTGAAGATGTGAACTGTACACCACCACAACACCATGTGAGTTCACTAACAATTTAAAAATTAATTTGCTCCTTAAAAATATTTGACTAGATATCTACTCAATGAGACTTTATGCTGGGTTCACACAGTTTGATCTAATTTGCGTCTTGCAGTGTGACTCGCTAGCTGCATGTTACTACCATCATTTCGCTTAACTTGAATAACCAGCTAAACAGCCGTTCTCCCCTCCCAGCTGTTTCATATGTGAGCAGAGTTGGAAACTAATCATGCGAAAAGACTCACTGACACTTGTATGACATTAGATTACAATCAATATAATAATAATTTTGACAAATTAAAATAGTTGCATTACCTTTGGCCTATCATTTGCAACAGGATAGTAAACAACACTGTAGTGAATTGGCTTAGAAATGGCCTGAGAATTGAAAGCAGAAGTTATGGAAGCATATTTCCACCATGGAATAAAACAATTCTCACAGTTGCGAGTTTACATCTCCCAATTCTGCCTTTTTTTCTCAGAATCGCCAGACGTAAACTCGCAATTGCGAGAAAAACAGTCAGAATTGCGAGATATAATCTGACTTTATAACACTCAATTGCGACTTTATATCACACAATTCTGACTTTATAACACGCAGTTGTGAGTTTGTCTCACAATTAGGACTTTATAACTCGTATTTGTGAGTTTATATCACACAATTCTGAGAAAAAAAGTCAACTGAAACTGAACTGGAATACATTATATGGTTTTTAAAATCAGAATTTGTTCAACACTAGTAGGCATCATACACTTGCTGACTTTGTAAATGGTTACATAAGAAAAACTGGGCTTATACACTAAACGACTGAGAATCACACACTACCAGACGTACAAGCCATTCCGAACACAACAAACTTACGCAGAAACGTGCCTCGTTGCTAAAAGACACATGACCAAGAAAAACAGTGTGTTCTAAATTCAACTCAAAATATCAAACATATTTGATTTCCTCTGACTGAAAGGAATCATAATCTGAAGCTAATAATGATAAAAAATAATATTTGCAGTCTGTGCTCATCATACACTGTGATTTTCTGTGAAATCTGTCAACTCTGTCTACCCAAAATGGCTATAACTTTCAGCAACTAGCGTTGAAAAAGCTGTGCAGAAGTCATGTAGTGTATTCCACCATTAAAGAGTTAATTCACCCAAAAATGAAAATTCTGTCATTAATTGCTCACTCTCATGTCATTTCAAACCAGTAAGACTTTCATTCATCTTCAGAACACGAATGAAGATATTTCTTATAAACTCTGAGCAATTTCTGTCTCTCCATATACAGCTACGCAACTCACACTTTGATGTTTCAAAAAGTTCATAAAAAGATTGTAAAACTAATCCATATGAATTGAGCGGTTTAGTCCAAATTTTCTGAAGATACACGATCGCTTTATATGCTGAACAGATTGAATTTAGGCTTTTATTCACATATAAACATTCATCAGCGCACACATCGGTTGTAGTAAACGGAAGCTCAAGCATGTTCGCTTGACGTGCGAGAACCAGTGAGGTCCATTCTCGTGTTACACAGCACATTTGAGCTTCCGCAAGAACCAATAAGGTTTTTTCTCATGAAGCATGTTCAGTTGATCTTCTGTTCATGTTTGCTTATCAATGTTTATATGTGAATAAATGCCTAAATGAAATCTGTTCATCATATAAAGTGATCATGTCTTCAGAAAATTTGGACTAAACCGCTCAATTTATATGGATTAGTTTTATGATCTCTTTATGAACTTTTTGAAGCATCAAAGTGGTAGTTGCATAGCTGTCATTGGAGAGTACAGAACTGGCTCAAATTTTATTAAAAATGTCTTCATTTGTGTTACGAAGATGAACGAAAGTCTGTACTTAAAGTATTGTCTCTTACTGTTCTTCCTTGAACAGACACAGTTTTACCTCCATTATATAACATTAACAGGCTCTAATGTGTTTAGGAGAGTGTGGAGCAGGAGCCTCTTCTGAGGAACTCGTCCAGTAATGAGGAGATCTTCAACAGTCACACATCCACAGCCGTGGAGCCGGTGGAGGATCACACAGAAGCCATCAGCTTCGGCGGAGCGCTCAAGATTCCTGTGAGTGACCTGTTATTCTCAGTTTTACACCCACAGCTGTTAGTCAGCATATATAAGGAATTAATTTTTAAGAGATTGTGTTGACCTGATCTGTTCGTTATTCTGGATGAGCCCATCTTGTGAAGTGTCCAAAAATAAATAAAAAAATCATGCTTTTGCTTAATTTTTTTTTTTACTGAAGTGTACACCTCAAAAATGTTTTCTTTCTTATTATTTTTGTCTTGTTTTCTATTGAAAAAAAAATTAAAAAAACAAAACTAAAAATTCTTAAATCAATGGACTTTTGCTTGAGAAGCAAAATGACTAAGATTTTCTGGAAGAAAAAACATCAAAATTATTTGACTTTGTGCTTAAAACATGAAAAAATATCTGTCATTGGGACGAGAAAAATAAACTTAATTCAAAGGATAAAACAATATTATTTTTCATACCACACTGACTTTTTGTTTTTTCTTTTTAGCATAAAATTTGGATAAATGTTTCGGTAAACAAGACTTAATAACTTAAAGGCATAGTTCACCCAAAAATAAAAACTGTCATCATTTACTCACCCTCAAGTTGTTCTAAAGCTTTATAAGGTTTCTTTCTTCTGTTGAAAAGAAGATATTTTGAAGAATGTTTGTAACCAAACAGTTTCTGGTCCCAATTGACCTCCATAGTATTTTTTTCATACTATGGAAGTCAATAGGGACCAGAAACTGTTTTGGTTACCAACTTTCAGCAATTCTGCTTCTCAAGTAAGTGGATCTTGACTTAAGAATGTTTAGTAATATGTAGTGGAAAAAAGACAAAAATACTGAGTATGAAAATCATTTTTTGCTATGTATAAAGATTAAGTCTTATTTATTAGTCTTTAAAGGTGCGCTAGAACTTTTTTTAAAAAGATGTAATATAAGTCTAAGGTGTCCCCTGAATGTGTCTGTGAAGTTTCAGCTCAAAAAAGATTTTTTTTAATAAATTTTTTTTAACTGCCTATTTTGGGGCATCATTAAATATGAGCCGATTCAGGGCTACTGGCCCTTTAATTCTCGTGCTCCATGCCCACGGAGCTCGCGCTTGCCTTGAACAGTGCATAAACAAAGTTTACACAGCTAATATAACCCTCAAATGGATCTTTACAAAGTGTTCGTCATGCCTTTAAACATTTTTAGATTAACATTAGCACATCAAAGAAAGCGCCTTGGAACGCTACTTGCTGGAAGGACCTTGTGAAGTAATCCTAGAAGGTGCTCTTTGGTTGGGTTCCAAACATACTTTTAGAAAAGAATCCAAGGCATTTCTTCTGATCGAAAAAAGTAAAAAAAAAAAAAAAAGCCTGACACACTCTACATCAGCGTGTAGTGTTTTAGCCATTTTTAATGTTTCTTTTGTGTTAGCCATGATGTTAATAAAGGCTTTTTAACTTTTTTGGACCAGAAGAAGTGCCTTTTAGATTTTTTTCCTAAAAGTATATTTTTAGATTTACATTTAATCATTTAGCAGATGCAAAATAACTTCTATGAGGAATGCTAAAATAAGCAATTCATCCTAATTAGTAACATCAGAAATAAGGAAATATGATGTTGCAAATTTGATATGGTATTTACAGAAGTAAATATCATAGTGTCATTGTTGCAAAATGTATTATCTTTATTCTGCAGGGTGTGGTGGAGTTCTCCTTATGTTTGCTTTTTGCCAAGTTGGTCAGCTACACCTTCCTCTACTGGCTTCCTTTATACATCGCTAATGTTGGTAAGAATCCTTCATCAGATTCTCTCAGATTCACTCAGCTCTTATGCACAAATAAACAGTCAAAAATTCCCTATAAATTTCAACAAATCAGAGTCTGCTCTCTTCCTTAGCTCATTTTGATCCTAAAGAAGCTGGGGACCTATCTACATTGTTTGATGTTGGAGGAATTGTGGGTAAGCACGTAGATATATGGCTAAAATAAACCAAATATTTACCATAAGAAATATCCAAGTTTGTGTTTTTTTGTTTTTTTTTCTGTGTTAGGTGGCATCCTGGCTGGATTGATATCTGACTACAGTGGGGGCAGAGCCACTACTTGCTGTGCCATGTTGATTATTGCTGCTCCTATGGTGAGTTGCAATTGTTCTTTTGCCTCATTTTTGCCCAGACTTTGGGCAAAAAGTCTACAAAATAAACACACATATCGCCTATGTTATATAAGCAATATATTGTAGATTGATTTGAACTATTTATAATATGTAAAAGCATTGCATTTTCACTTATCCATTAACTAAAGCTAATCGATTAGCTTTATGAACCATAAAATTTATATTTGGGAGTTGATTCCAGTTCTAATGTGCAATGTTTATGTCGAAAGACACTGATTTTGTCTGTAAATGTTCATCATAGCAGATTGTGCTTGCTAGAGAAAAGTATAAAACTGGCAAGCTTGTAACTACAAACTGTGAAAGGCTGTCAAAGTTTGCTCACAGTTTTTACAGACATCTGAAATCTTGTACACACAACGCCCTCAAGCTCGAGTTTACCTGTGAACCTCTGTAAATGGATGGACTGGTTACTCTTTCCTTGGAGAACTGCTGCTTATTCATATTTGCTTTTCTTCCTCAAGCTGTTCCTGTACAATAAGATCGGCCAGAATGGCTTGCCAACCACAATTGGTGAGTACAGAGTACCAGGGGTTTTGGTTTTGTTTTTGTTAGTTTTTTTGCATGCGTTGTTTTGGTTTTGTGTTGTTTTATTTTCTTGTTGTTTTGTTTGTGTTTTTGTTTTAGACATAAAAATACGATTTTTGATTTGAACAAATGTGATTTAAAGGAATAGTTTACCCAAAATTGAAAATTATCCCATAATTTACTCACCCTCAAGCCATTCTAGGTTTATATGACTATCTTCTTTCAGCTGAACAGCCAGTATATATAATGTCCTGGTTCTTCCCAGCATTGTAATGGCATTGAATAGTGTCTGAGATTTTGAAGCTCCAAAAAGTGCATCCATCCATCATAAAAGTAATCCATATGACTCCAGTGGGTTAGTAAATGCCCTCTGAAGCGAAGTGATGGGTTTTTGTAAGAAAAATATCCATATTTAAAACTTTATAAACTATAATCACTGTAATGCGTTTTAGCATGCACAATCTGAATTCAAGCGTTTTTTTTTTTAATACTTAAACTGCATTAATATTAAGTTTGCTTTTTGCTTTTTTGCAATCTATCCAGGCTACAATATAGCATTAAGTAATATATTTTACACTGTTGAATGTAAGGGCATCAGATGATTTTGTTAATTATCACAGTTATCTTGTGAATATTGATTTCCACAAATGACAACATGTCTCTTTTGTGTCTCCTATGCCCTTTTCTGACCTGCAGGCATGTTGCTGTGGTGTGGTGCTCTCGTGAATGGACCCTACGCCCTCATCACCACTGCTGTATCAGCTGACCTAGTAAGCGCTGGGCACCTTTCCTCCATGTGCTCTTCACATGGACATTTGTAAAGTAAAAAAAAAAAAAAAACAGGCTCAAAACAGATATACCAACACTGACCTTTTAAGTCTTTCGGTCAATAACTGATCAATAAACTGTTTTGTAATGCAACAAGCTTCATGTGTTGTAAATTTCATAATGTTTTTTTTTTTTTTTTTTTTTTTTTATCTTTTAGGGAACCCACGAGTGTCTGAGAGGGAACTCTAGGGCACTGTCCACTGTGACCGCCATTATTGACGGCACTGGATCAATAGGTATGCATGGAATGTGAGATTTTTATTTATTTATTTTGTTTCTCTTTTTAGCTTCATGTTATAATAATCTGACAGTGAATTTTAAGTTTTGTTTATGGCACTAATATGGCACAATTTTTAAAAGGTTATTGACAGTAAATTTAAATGTAACAATCAGAAACCAATGTTTGTTTTGAAAACTTCACACTGTCCTGGGATAGCCGTCTCATGATGTCTAATGTGTTTGGTGGCCTCTAGGTGCCGCTATTGGGCCTCTGTTGGCTGGTCTGATCTCTCCCACCGGTTGGAACAATGTTTTCTATATGCTCATTGCTGCTGATGTACTGGCCTGTCTGGTGAGAATTAATTTGCAGTTTATCATAATGATTGTTTATTCCAGTATTATCTGTCATATTATCCAATAAGTAATAGCGTGATGGATGTGTGTTTTCAAACCAGTGTCTCACTGTCTCCTCTTTATTTCTGTAGCTATTGTCCAGACTCGTCTATAAGGAGGTCAGAGGATGGTGCGGATACACTACAAGGCAGAGAGGGTGAATATCCCTAATTCACTCTTGTTCTTTGCGTTTATGGTGAAATATGTAAGGAGATCCTGTATTCACCCATATTCATGTAAAATGTATATAAAGGGCTGTCAATAGATACAATTTTTTAAATCGTGATTAATCTCACCCTTTTGTGTGATTAATTGCTTACTTATCGAGAAATTAATCATACATCATTTATCTTGTTTAGCGTGTTTATTTTGTCAACATTTTCTGTCCAGCAAAGTAAACTATTAGATTGAAGGATGATTTTCACAAAACTGTATTTTCTGCAAGCTTTTTTCAAGATAAATGATAAATTCCAAAAAATGACAGTTGGAAACTCCAAAAGGACACCAAATAACCAAATGATATAAGGAGTCCATATAATTCATAAATTTATGCACACCAAAGCACACATGAAGTCAAGTCAAGTCAAGTCAAGTCAAATTTATTTATATAGCGCTTTTACAATTGGTAATTGTTTCAAAGCAGCTTTACATATTAGAAGCACAGAAAAAAGGGAAGTGGTTAAAAATAAGCTGTACAAACAAGCGTGGTAATATGTAACATATACAAGATGGTGCTACATTAAGCCAATGTCGGCTGACTCCCAGGGGTGGAAAAAACCCCCTAGGAGAAAAACCCAGCGTGCTAACACTGGGAAAAAAGTCCTAGGAGGGAAAAAACCCCTTGGAAGATATATATAATATATGTAAATGGATATGGAGATCAAAATCTGAATTATACATTTTTATTATAGAGATTAAAAATAGATTATATATAAATATATGTAAGCGGATACGGGGATTAAAAATCTGAATTATAGATGCAGCCAGAACTGGATCTGTAGGCCCATTGTCTCCTGGGCTACGTTGTAGTCAGGTCCAGACACAGGTTCTCCATCTGATCTGGATACGGCCTGGATCCAGCACCCGGCAAACCTCAGGATAAGCAGAGAGACAGATATTAGCGTAGATGCCATTCTTATTCTGATGTACAGGTATATCTAGTGTTATAGGAAATGTTCTCGGTTCCGGCCGACCTAATTATTGCAGCGTAACAATCCTTTAACGGATTTGAAAAATGTTAATGTATTGATAATGTGTTATGTGTATGCAAGAGCAAAGAGATGTGTTTTTAGTCTGTTCACACTTGTAATTTGTTTCATTTGGTCCGGACCAAAAAAAAACCATTTAGTCTTGGTCCGATTAGCATTCAGATTGGCAATTTTAGCACCAAACCAAAAGATACTGAACCTAAAGGCATAAGGATGCATTCACAACCTGATTGGTCGGATTTTATGATGTATTGCCTATTTTGAGACGAAACCTACCAAATAGGGCTGCACGATTAATCGCATGCTTTTGTCATGCGTGTCTCGTCAGTAAAGCCGGTTCTGTGATTAGCGGTAAATGTCCATCACCTGCTTTCAAATGGAGTGGCACTTAATATACAGAGCCGTAGTTCGCGGACAAGCTGCGCAATATCGCGTTCGTAATCGAAAGCGATTCATCTGCGATTATGAACACGATATTGCTTAGCTTGTCCGCGAACTACGGCTCTGTATATTAAGTGCCGCTCCATTTGAAAGCAGGTGATGGACATTTACCGCTAATCGCAGAACCGGCTTTACCGATGAGACACGCATGACAATCTCGTGCAATTAATCGTACAGCCCTACTACCAAAAAAACGATATGCGTGAGGATTCTGTCCTTTTTAGGGTCACATCTTCCTGTTTTTGTTTCGTTTACATGCCTTTGGTCCATGTTGCGTTCATATACCATTTGAACCACATCAGAGTTCGTTTGTAAGTGGACCGAGACCCCGAGACTGTCTAGTTCCGCTTGCCTGGTGCGCACCATGGTTCGGATGGCAGCGTTCACACATGTTCAAATGAACCCCACTAACAGAGCAATCGCACCAGGGTTCGTTTTAATCGAACCAAACATGACAAGTGTGAACACACTCTTAGAATTTGTTTACATTTTAGATGTGTCAAGTTGTGATACTGAACAGGACCATATGGAGAAGACAAAAAAACAAAAAAAAACTAAACCTAAACCACCTGTCTGGACCTGATTGCATATAGTACATGGATCCATTCAGAATTACTAAACACAGCAACTTATACAGTACAGTCCAAAAGTTTGGAACCACTAAGATTTTTAATGTTTTTAAAAGAAGTTTCGTCTGCTCACCAAGGCTACATTTATTTAATTAAAAATACAGTAAAAAACAGTAATATTGTGAAATATTATTACAATTTAAAATAACTGTGTACTATTTAAATATATTTGACAAAGTAATTTATTCCTGTGATGCAAAGCTGAAATTTCAGCATCGTTACTCCAGTCTTCAGTGTCACATGATCCTTCAGAAATCATTCTAATATGCTGATTTGCTGCTCAATAAACATTTATGATTATTTTCAATGTTGAAAACAGTTGTGTACTTTTTTTTTCAGGATTCCTTGATGAATAGAAAGTTCAAAAGAACAGCATTTATCTGAAATACAAAGCTTCTGTAGCATTATACACTACCGTTCAAAAGTTTGGGGTCAGTAAGAATTTTTATTTTTATTTTTTTGAAAAGAAATTAAAGAAATGAATACTTTTATTCAGCAAGGATGCATTAAATCAATCAAAAGTGGCAGTAAAGACATTTATAATGTTACAAAAGATTAGATTTCAGATAAACACTGTTCTTTTGAACTTTCTATTCATCAAATAATCCTGAAAAAAAATATTGTACACAAATATTTTGTACAATTGTACACATTAAATGTTTCTTGAGCAGCAGATCAGCATATTAGAATGATTTCTGAAGGATCATGTGACACTGAAGACTGGAGTAACGATGCTGAAAATTCAGCTTTGCCATCACAGGAATAAATTACTTTGTGAAATATATTCAAATAGAAAACAGTTATTTTAAATTGTAATAATATTTCACAATATTACTGTTTTTTACTGTATTTTTAATTAAATAA
This sequence comes from Megalobrama amblycephala, assembly GCF_018812025.1. Classification (NCBI taxonomy): domain Eukaryota; kingdom Metazoa; phylum Chordata; class Actinopteri; order Cypriniformes; family Xenocyprididae; genus Megalobrama; species Megalobrama amblycephala. Next base: position 44,658,379 of record NC_063047.1, read on the forward strand.
ATGTAGCTTTGGTGAGCAGACGAAACTTCTTTTAAAAACATTAAAAATCTTAGTGGTTCCAAACTTTTGGACTGTACTGTATATGACAGATAAAAATATTATCCTGAATATGTGTGGAAACAACTTGAACGTACAGAAATGTGTCTGTGCAGAAATAGTGTGTGAAGCATTCACTTACTGGATAATTGGAGAAGCGAGTTAAAATGATCTGATTGAAAACGGAGAAGCGAAATCGAGTTAAAGGGTTAGAATAGAAATTTCTGCCTATCAGGGTTACAGGTGCTTGCTATTATCCAACTGCGTGGCGTAAATTATGTTAGTGCTTCATTCATTTATTTGCGTTAAAATATTTTAAAGCGTTAAGGATTTTGAATTGATCGCATGTGTTAACATTGACAGCCCTAATTCAAATTCATGCATGCATGTGTACATTAAAATGCCATATCTCTTCACCTTAAGATTGTCACAAAGATATTGTTTGTTTAATGTTTAATTAAAAAATACTTAGACATAATATCTATATTTATACACTACAAGTCAAAATTTCCTATGATGGCAAAGCTAAATTTCAGGTGTCACATGATCCTTTACAAATCATTCTAATAAGCTGGTTAAAAAAAGAATAATTGTTTTGATTATTCTTCAAAAGGAGTTCTTCATCTTTAATAGTACTTTTACAGTGATATTTTCCATGCTGTGACATCATTGGCAGATGACTTTATTAAGGTGTATTTTTAACAGTCTATATTTAGTTAGTGGCATTTGAATGTGCCGAATGATGCTGCTTGGGCTGATTGCCATTACATGTACTTGGTATTAGTGGCAGCCCAAAATGTAGACCGCCATGACCAAAGTCATGCTGTACTTGAACTAATTGGGCCTTCCTGCTTTCAATATAATTCAGTGAAGGCTATTTTTAGTGGTTGCAAGGCAATCACAATTACTCTAAAAGCTTGTGACCCACCTTGGGAGTTGTTAGTTTTCACTGTTTTCCCAAATGGCTGGCAGAAATCTGTGTGTTGAGGTGGAAAATGATGTATGCGCTTCAACTGCAATATCATTACGTTTCTGACACCCTTGTAATTATCAGTCAAACTAAATCCGGTATTTTCCATTAACAAAAAATGCTCAGCTAAGCCATTTTTGTGCTTTTTACTACATACATTCATTCCACTAATGGTCTCCAATAGCCCCTTTTGACACTTGTCAAATCCACCACAGGTGGTAATTATTTGATCTGGTTTGTGTTTTATTACATTGAGTGAATCTGATGATTAATAGGGAAGCGTTTAATTTTGTACCATGTGTTTGCAGTGGTTTCATCTGCTCTTTTCTTTCAGGTTCAAAGAGATCTGAGCTGTCTGTGGAACAAGTGAATATCACACCTGCGACGGAAAATTACCTGCAGCATAACGACAAAAAGGGACCAAGGACTGATTCAACACACCAAGCCTTTTTATGCCCAGGGTTATTTTATATGAAAATTGTAACATGAGACTTTCATCCTTTTATACTGACAATGGAACAAAGCTCAGCTGCTGAGGTGAAGGAGGAGGAGAGTTACACACACCCTCGTCCACACGTCGCCTGAGCCGGACGAACACAAGAGAATCACTAAGCTCCTTCATTTTAATACAGGATGTTTTAGTGACTGATACTTAATCCAAATGTACCTTTTTTCTCGCATTAAAATATGCCATCAGTGCTTCGTCCTTTTATCTGCGCGGCGTCTGCGTGATTATTCATAACCTCACACACTAAGTACATTTCTTGTTTGTTATTGGCCTGGCTGGCCGTGTGATTGAATCGGACGTGCAGTATGTGCGGTTGAAGAAGACCCGAGTAAGTATTTCAGTAGATACCGAAGTTTATTCATATGTAGACACTTAATGACTCTCAACTTTATATAATAGCAGGTAGCTCTGAACCTCTCTGAGGCTTTGTATGTAGAGAAGCACATTGCTAGTAGCTGGCTTTCTTGCCTTAGGGTGCAGATACTATCAACTTTTGTCAATGATAAAGCGTGTGAACGGCAAACGGTCATGGCTGCGGAATGATGCTCGGTAATAAATCATTTCTGAAGACTTTAATTACTGACTGCACATGTCCTTTCCATCTGTTTTAAAAGCAAAGTCTCCCATTAGTCATTAGCATTTTGTTTCAAAATATTAAATTATGATTAATAATTTTATTTTATTTATTGCCATGTCCAGTTCATTGTCACACTATATGGGGGTAAGCTGTCATAATACAACCTACCATTAAACAGCCTGTTAGGCTTTTTAGCATAAATCTTATAAGTGGAACAAAATTTATTAAACAGCAAAACTGCACAAGGTAAAATGACACTGAAATTCAGCTTTGCCATCACAGAAATAAATTACACTTTTAAATATATTAAAATACAAAATCATTTTATTTTAAATTGTAATAGTATTTCACAGTATTTTTGATCAAATAAATGCAGCCTTGGTAAGCATATAAGAAACTTCTTTCAAAAGCATTAAAAATCTTACTGACCTCAAACTTTTGAGCAGTAGTGTACCTTCATTATATAGTTCACTCTTAATAGAAGTTTAGTTAAAAGGAAAACAAAAAAGAAAATGCAAAATTACCCTTATGCTCAGATCAAAGATTTATATTGTACAGACAAACATGCACATCTCAAGATATACAGTGTGAAAATGTGCTTGTCCCCTTCCTGATTTTTTTTTTTTTTTTTTTTTTTGCATATTTGTCACACTTTAATGTTTCAGATCATCAAACAAATTTAAATATGAATAAGTAAACACAACATGCAGTTTTTAAATGAAGGTTTTTATTATGAAGGGAAAACAAAATCCAAACCCACATGGCACTGTGTGGAAAAAGTGCTTGCCCCTAAACCTAATAACTGTTTGGGCCACCTTTAGCAGCAACAACTGCAATCAAGCGTTTGCGATAACTTGCAATGAGCCTGTTACAGCGCTGTGGAGGAATTTTAGCCCACCTGTCTTTGCAGAATTGTTGTAATTCAGCCACACTGGAGGGTTTTCGAGCATGAACCGCCTTTTTAAGGTCATGCCACAGCATCTCAATAGGATTGAGGTCAGGACTTTGACTAGGCCACTCCAAAGTCTTCATTTCGTTTTTCTTCAGCCATTCAGAGGTGGACTTGCTGGTGTGTTTTGGATCATTGTCCTTCAGGATTTTTTGGTAGACAGCAGAATTCATGGTTCCATTTATCACAGCAAGTCTTCCAGGTCCTGAAGCAGCAAAACAGCCCCAGACCATCACACTACCACCACCATATTTTACTGTTGGTATGATGTTCTTTTTCTGAAATGCTGTGTTAATTTTACGCCAGACGTAATGAGACACGCACCTTTTAAAAAGTTCAACATTTGTCTCGTCAGTCCACAGAGTATTTTCCCAAAAGTCTTGGGGATCATCAAGATGTTTTCTGGCAAAACTGAGACGAGCCTTTATGTTCTTTTTGCTCAGCAGCGGTTTTCGTCTTGGAACTCTGCTATGCAGGCCATTTTTGCTCAGTCTCTTTCTTATGGTGGAGTCATGAACACTGACCTTAACTGAGGCAAGTGAGGCCTGCAGTTCTTTAGATGTTGTTGTGGGGTCTTTTGTGACCTCTTGGATGAGTCGTCGCTGCGCTCTTGGGGCAATTTTGGTCGGCCGGCCACTCCTGGGAAGGTTCACCACTGTTCCATGTTTTCGCCATTTGTGGATAATGGTCTCACTGTGGTTTGCTGGAGTCCCAAAGCTTTAGAAATGGCTTTATAACCTTTTCCAGACTGATATATCTCAATTACTTTCTTTCTCATTTGTTCCTGAATTTCTTTGGATCTCAACATGATGTGTAGCTTTTGAGGATCTTTTGGTCTACTTCACTTTGTCAGGCAAGTCCTATTTAAGTGATTTCTTGATTGCGAACAGGTGTGGCAGTAATCAGGCCTGGGTGTGGCTAGAGAAACTGAACTCAGGTGTGATAAACCACAGATAAGTTATGTTTTAACGGGGGGGGGCAAGCACTTTTTCACACTGGGCCATGTGGGTTTGGATTTTGTTTCCCCTTCATAATAAAAACCTTCATTTAAAATTTGTATGTTGCGTTTACTTGTGTTATCTTTGATTAATATTAAAAATTTTTGATGATCTGAAACATTAAAGTGTGATAAACATGCAAAAAAATAAAAAATCAGGAAGGGGGCAAACACTTATTCACACCACTATATATATTATAAAATTAAGTACAATGTAAAAAGGTCAAGGTCATTGTTGAAGATCAAGGTACTGGACATCTTCATCTTGTTCAAAAGTTTTCATCCCCTGGTTCTTAATACATCATGTTTCCTTCTGGAGCGTCAGTGATTTTAATTTAAACCTTTTTTAATAGTTGTGTTTGAGTCCCTCAATCGTCCTCAGTGTGAAAGATGATCTCAAAATCATATACAGTCACTGCTGGAAAGGGTTCAAATATGCAAAAGATGCTGGGAAACTGAAGAATTTTTGGGACCTAAAGGATTTTTATGAAGAACATTGGGCAGTTTAACTGCTCAGAACAAACAAGGGACTCATGAACAACCATCACAAAACAAAAAAAAACAGTCGCAGATCATCCAGGTAGCCACACACAGTGCTAAGAATCAACATACTTTTTAATGTGGTCATTTTTATAAATTCAGCAATTTTTTTTTTTTTTTTTTTTTTTTTTGTCTTGTGGACTATATGTAAACATCTTTTATGTAAAATATTGTATTCAGGACATGCATTTTGTATGATTGCTCTTATTTTGTTAAAGTTATTCACATTTTAACAGATTCTGCAAGGGGTTCACAACCTTTCAAGCAGCACTGTATATATTTTGCTGCCGTTGTGATACAGGTAAGGTTAGGAACAGGTTTGGTGGTATAGTTTAAACTGATAAGTCAACGGTGTAATTATAGCTGTAAATACAGAAATTAATTAACAAGCAGGTATTTTTAAATTATAAGTACAATGTAAAAACCTGTAAGTGCATTGTATCAATTGATTAATTTAATTGTCAGTACATAAAGGCACTTAATATACAGTGGGACAGAACATTGCATCTATAACAAGCAATTTTTTTATTTAAGTATGTCTGGGTAGATATTTCATTTGTCAAGAAAAGGAGCAGTTGTAATGGATACGCGTGTCGCCTCCAAGCAGTAAATGACATAGAGTACATAGTCAGCTCCAAGCTGTAACAGTTCCTTGGCAACGCTGGAGAGCAGGGGAGTGAGTGATAGCCTACTTAAAGAGCAGAGCTGTGACTCCTGCTGAAGCCGACCGCATCCAACACCTCCATCAGCATCTCTGAGTGAGCGGCTGCAGGAGACTGAATGGCACATGCTGAGGTAGGGCAACAGCTTTTTTTTCATTTATGTGCTGTCAAATATTCTGCAAATGCCTGTTTTAGTGCCAATATTCCACTTTATATCCTATGAAATCAGCAGTTGCATGTAACTTGTGTTGGATGATAAATCTGAATTAAGTGAACAATGAAGTTCATTTTATATTTTTACATTTTGTTTTGAAGTGTTCTTTGCTGGTTCAGAGAAGAAGGTAGCTATAGATTGTGTATCTGTTGCTAAACCATCATCATCATCATCATCATCAGAGGTCATCATGGGGTCAAGTTCCTCATCTTATGCCCCTAAAACTATTTATCTGGAGGTGGATGGAAAAGTGCAAAGGGTGAGTCTGAAGATTTTCAACATATAGGATGTATGTTAACATTCAGTAACATGAACTTATGCTAAAAAAATACTTCTACAGTATTTATTAACATTAGTTGAACAATTGTAATTTTAACTAACATTAACAAAGATTTATGGTATCACTTTAGTTTAGGGTCCAGTTCTCACTAATAACTAGTTGCTTATTTGCATGTATATTACTAGAATATTGGCTGTTTATTAGTACTTATAAAGCACATATTAATGCCTTATTCTGCATGACCATATTCTACATCCCTACCCAATACCTAAACTTAACAACTACCTTACTAACTATTATTAAGCAGTAATTAGGAGTTTATTTAAGCAAAAGCCAGAGTTAATAGTTAGTAAATAGTGAGATTTGGACCCTAAACTGAAGTGTGACGAGATTAATAAACGCTGTAACCTATATTTCTCAAATGTTAACAAATGAGTAAGTGTTGCAGATAAACCAAATAGCATCTGTAAACAAATGATGCAAGAGCTTCTCAGAAATAACTTAACTACTTGGAGTCATTTTTGAAATGATTATTAACAGACTAGCATGGCAATGACTTGTAGTGGATGTTTGAAGTCAGTTCTCCTCAGTTCAGTACTCAGCTTCACTAACTATGAACACGACCCACTAATGTTTGACAACCAGAAATTGTCACAACACGTTTAGTCTTAATTTTGAGTACTGTTTATTGTTTTATCCTTTACAAACTGTGAAAATGTGTGTGAAAATTGTGCATGAAAAGTATGCTTGTGCTGTCTTGCTTTAAGATAAATGCCACTAGTTCAATGTTTTTGTATCTAATACTTTGTGTCCAAATACTTTTTAATAAATAACCTCTGCAGAATAAATAATGTGTTTTCTGTTCATATCGTTCAAAGGTTTGGGGTTGAAAAGTTTTTTTGTTTTTTTTTTCAAATGTTTTTGAAAGACGTCTTTTATGCTCACCAAAGCTGCATTTATTTATGACATAGACCTGTCACTTTTGATTAATTTAATGCAAATCTTAATAATGACTCCAAACATTTGAACAGTAGTGTAACTTATCTAATAAGGACAACATTGTATTAATATGAATATAATTACACGTAACGGCTAGTATTTTAATTTATTTCAGGACAGTCACCTCCAAGATAACTGCGTATGTTAAAAATATATTGAGGGTCATTGTGGGTGACAGGTGCCTTTGACACATAGAGATGTGTGACATCTGCCAAGGGCAAATTCAGCTATAATGACCTAGTACTAGTAATCACCTCATTGCTAACATGACTGATGGTGTTAGAAACTTAATTGCAAATAATGTTCTTTAATTTTTGTTGATTTCTACTTTTTCATCATCTCATTAAGAAAATATTTCCCTTAGTTTTTCCAGTAATACTTTAGGGTCAAATTCTCTCTATTAAAGGGTTAGTTCACCCAAAAATGAAAATTCTGTCATTTATTACTTACCCTCATGCCGTTTCACACCCGTAAGACCTTTGTTAATCTTCAGAACACAAATTAAGATACATTTTAGTTGAAATCCGACAGCTCTGTGAGGCCTCCATAGGGAGCTATGACATTTCCTCTCTCAAGATCCATAAGGTACTAAAAACATATTTAAATCGGTTCATGTGAGTACAGTGGTTCAATATTAATATTATAAAGCAACGAGAATATTTTTGGATCACCAAAAAAAACTAAATAACGACTTATAAAGTGATGGCCGATTTTAAAACAATGCTTCAGGAAGCATCGGAGCACAGATGAATCTGTGTGTCGAATCTGCTGTTCGGAGCTCCAAAGTCACATGGTTTCAGCCGTTGGCAGTTTGACACGCGATCTGAATCATGATTCGACACACTGATTCATTTATGCTCCGATGCTTCCTGAAGCAGTGTTTTGAAATCGGCCATCACTAAATAAGTTGTTATTTTGTTTTTTTGGCGATCCAAAAATATTCTCGTCGCTTTATAATATTAATATTGAACCACTGTACTCACATGAACCGATTTAAATATGTTCTTGAGAGAGGAAGTGTCCATTGCTCCCTATGGAGGCCTCACGGAGCTATCGGATTTCAGCTAAAATATCTTAATTTGTGTTCTGAAGATTAACGAAGGTCTTATGGGTGTGAAACGGCATGAGGGTAAGTAATAAATGACAGAATTTTCATTTTTGGGTGAACTAACCCTTTAACTACCTGTAGTTGCTTATAGCATGTATATAGGATATTGGCTGTTTATTAGTACTTATAAAGCACATATTAAGGCCTTATTCTGCATGATCATATTCTACATCCCATAATCCTACCCAATACCTAAACTTAACAACTACCTTTCTAACTATTAATAAGCAGTAATTAGGAGTTTATTGAGGCAAAAGTCATAGTTAATAGTTAGTAAACAGTGAGAATTGATTGGACCATAATCTAAATTTGACCTTTTTTCATAATACGATCTCTTATGTTTTTTAGGTGATTTTCAGTCGACACTGTAGTCCATGTGACATCAAGGAGCTCCTTTGTTCATCATCCAATATTGCCAGGTCAGTGTCATTGTATCACTGCAAAAAGTGATTTAGTATTTTTGTCTTGTTTTCCAGTTCAAATATCGAAACATTCTTTAATCAAGATACATTTGCTTGAGAAGCAAAATTACTTGAGATTTTAAGTACTGAAAAATTGATCAAAACCAGTTTGCGCTTAACCCTCATGTTGTGTTCAGGTCATTTTGACCCATAGAGGATTTTCTTTTTCCTGAAAATGTTTTTAATGTTATCATTGGACTAAAACTTAATGACTTTGCTCACACTGGGTATACTTGCCAAAATGTTTTGGATAAACTTTGTATTTTGAGTTTTGGTTCTTGTGGTGTTCCCAGTCAAAAAATGGCCATCAAAATATAGCTTATAAATATCTCCTTACATTATATTATCACTAAATATTGGATTTAATAGAAAACAAGTGAAAAAATCGCTTTTTTTTTTTTTTTTTTGTATATACTTCAGTGTATAAACTTCCATCAAATGTTTAGCACAGATTATTGTCTCAAAAGTGACTGGAATATATTTTGCTCATGTCTCTTCAGAAACACAGCTATACTTCTGATTGACTCAGAAGGAGCATTGATATCCATTGACCCTACCATGCCAGCAAACACTCCAAAGTAAGAATTCAAAATTGGGATAATGGCGACAACTTAAATAAAGACTATAAATTATATTACTTCTTGTTATAATTAATGAATAATTCAAAAGTAATTATTGTTTTACTTTCTTTCTTTGTTTCAAGCAACTTATATAAGGTTATGCCCCATTCCACAAACCAAGGAGGAGGTATGGAAGATGTTTTATTCATGAAATTTTACATAATTAGCCAAAGGCAATGGCTATATTACATGTGTCAAGTAAAATAGATTAGAAATGAGGCAACTGACAGTAGTGTACTCTATAAATAAACAACTTTTTATTCCCCTCAAAAGAGAAGGAAGACATGTTCCAGAACGTCCTGTCACAAGTGGCTGAGCAGTTCAGCAGGTAAGATGAGTCATATCCTGTCAAACTGTCTGCATTTGCTGTAAAGTAAATGCTATGAATCAAATCAGTGTGTGCAATTACATTATGTGTGCATGGATTTGTTTCAGGGCTTTCAGGATCAATGAGCTGAAGACTGAAGTGACCAACAGACTGGCCATGCTGGAGAAGAGAGTGGAACGTGAGTGACGCTCTGAGGTCTAATGCATGTCAGAAATGACACCTGATGTGAGCTAACTGTCTTTGTATTGTTACAGTGGAGGGACTGAAAGTGGTGGAAATTGAGAAGTGTAAGAACGATCTGAAGAAATTGAGAGATGAAATGACCTCTAGAGGAGGAGTGCGGTATGAACACTTGTTTTATTTAATTTAATTTTTTTATTATATATTATTTTATATTAAATTACATTATATTATAATTTCATTTCATTAATTCATTTTATCATGTCATAATATATTGTATTTATTATTTTATTTATTTATTTTTAGCATAGCAAAGTAATTCCCTTAGGAATCTATACACCGTTTTTTATTGGTTGTTTATCTCTTGCAACCAGAGTGACTTGCAATTGCAAATATAACTTTAGTGATGATGGGAAGAAACTCTCTCCTAGACGAGATGTCCCGAGCTACCCAAAGGTAAAAACAAACAAACAAACAAATAAATACCATTTGTATTTTGGCACACATACATACTGCATCCAAGCAAAATCAATGTAATTCTGTTGTAATGTTGTGTTTTGTCACTCTGTTATGTGTTGGTGCAGTACACACTTTCTCAGGAAACAATAGAGGCTCTGAAAAAACCCACCTTTGATGTATGGCATTGGGAACACAATGAGGTCTGTCATCTTTTTGTGTTAAGATATCTTGAGACATTGTTTTGATTTTTGTACAAGAGATGTTTTTGGACGTTTTATTACTCTTTCATGGCTCAGAAATCTTAATGGAGTTCTTAGTTGTGTTTCACTGAAGTATCAGTTTTTCTTTTTTTTTAAAAAATCTGAATAGAACAAAAATGTAACATTTGGCTGCAGTAATACACACAACGCTGGAGATTCAGAGAATAATAAATAATAAATCCAGGGAGAAACTCATAGAATGCAACCATCAAACATAAACGAGGCCGAACCAAGAACAGAAGAAACCAAGGCCTTAAATACATGTATACAGAGATAATGAGGGAAATAATGAACAACAGGTGAACATAATCCAATCAGGAACCATAGAAACTAACTAGCAAACAGAACTCAGGCACAGGGAACAAAATAAAAATGAAACCAAACCAAAACACCACTAAACGGACGTTTACACGACAATGTACTAAAAATGTAAAAGTTTTTCCTTTGTGTTTTTTGCGTACAGAAAACAACGTTGTTAAAACGATCCCCGTTCACACGGATCCACAAAAACGATTAAAAATGCTGTATTATGCTGCCAGGCCAGTAGTTGGCGATGTCACTTTGTGAAGACACACTACACTCCTTTAGACTGAACACGTAATATGCATGTACATGATGTCACCGTTTTCACAAATTCATGTTTATGTAGTTTACATGGAAACAGTAACAGTATCATTATCAAAAACTTGCACTTTGAAACCTGTTTTTAAAAGTTTGCGTTTTCAGGCCCCCAAAACACTGTTGTCGTGTAAATGAATGGCCAAAATGCATGAAACGCGTTAAACATAACCCTGACAACAAAATATGAGACAGTTGTTCATTAATAACGTTAAAATTATAATCAAGTACTCTACATGTGCTTTAGCATGTTAGTCAACACATCAAAATAAGTGTACTTCTTTAAAGCACAACAAACAATTATTAAAACATAATGATTTAAAATGTACTTTAAAGTAAAACTTAAAGCTTAAAGTAAAAGCATTGTCAAAGTGCAATCTCAAAAGTGTATTTAAAGGATTAGTCCACTTTTAAATACAATTTTCTTGATAATTTACTCACCCCCCATGTCATCCAAGATGTTCAGGTCTTTCTTTCTTCAGTCGAAAAGAAATTAAGGTTTTTGATGAAAACATTCCAGGATTATTCTCCTTATAGTGGACTTCAGTGGCCTCCAAATGGTTGAAGGTCAAAATTACAGTTTCAGTGCAGCTTCAAATGGCTTTAAACGATACCAGACGAGGAATAAGGGTGTTATCTAGCGAAATGATCAGTCATTTTCGAAAAAATCCAACTGTATATGCTTTATAAACACAAATTATCGTCTTGCACATGCTTCCGCTTTCCGTATTCTTCAAAAATGTCTTACGCCTTCCCTATTCAACTTACAGAACGAACGAGGCGCCAGTTTCGTTTTTTTCCATAAGTAGATTAGAGAAGCTGTAGGACATACGGCATAAGCGTTTTGAAGAATGCAGAAAGCAAAAGCATGTGCAAGACGATAATTTGTGTTTATAAAGCAGATACAGTTGGATTTTTTTCAAAAATGACCGATCATTTCACTAGATAAGACGCTTATTCCTTGTCTGGTATCATTTAAAGCCCTTTGAAGCTGCACTGAAACTGTCATTTTGACCTTCAACCGTCTGGAGGCCATTGAAGTCCACTATAAGGAAAATAATCCTGGAATGTTTTCATCAAAAACCTTAATTTCTTTTCGACTGAGGAAAAAAAGACATGAACATTTTGGATGACATGAGGGTAAGTAAATTATCAGGAAATAAAGTGGACTAATCCTTTAAGTGTGTTAAGAAACATAGTTGTGAATGTGTACTCTTTTTAAATGCATTTTTACTGAATTGATATTATCTGCAAGTACAGTTTTTTAAAAATATACTTTTAAGATTTCAAGGTCATTACAAGTGCACATTCAATCACAAGTAACTGAGATATAAATGAGATTGAATTTGTAATTTGTCATTGTCTGTAATAAAAATGAAGTTTGTGGTTATCAGCATTAGTTGTTTTATCAGCCATTGGCCTACAGATCACATGTAATAATCTGTATGTTTTTTCATTGACTGAACGCTGTTTACAGATGCTTAGCTGTCTGGAGTATATGTATCATGACCTGGGACTGGTTAAGGAGTTTAATATGAATCCCATAACTCTCAAAAGATGGCTGGTAAGATGAGCTTTCTGTGACCTGTGTATTAACTAAAGTACTTGGCCTCAAAACTCACCTGCTGTGTCTCTGCCCAATCAAAGCTGGCAATTCAAGAAAACTACCGCGACAACCCTTTCCACAATTTCCGTCACTGCTTTTGTGTGAGCCAGATGATGTATGGAATGATCCATCTGTGTAACCTTCAGGTGAGGTCATGGTGACACATGTATCTGTCCTTTAGAGAGAGTGATTGTGTGTGATTGTCAGATCAACATGCTACTTGCTTTTGTTCCTTAGGAGAGGCTGACAATGACAGACATGTGTATTTTGATGACCGCAGCAGTTTGTCATGACCTGGACCACCCGGGATACAACAACACGTATGTCACTGACATATCCACCCTCTCAGAGAACAATCCCACTGACAGCACTGTTCTGTGTTATTGTATGCAATGCAGCAGTTAGCTAGCTAGCAAACAAACATACAGTACAGTCCAAAAGTTTGAAACCACTAAGATTTTTAATGTTTTTAAAAGAAGTTTCGTCTGTTCACCAAGGCTACATTTATTTAATTAAAAATACAGTAAAAAACAGTAATATTGTGAAATATTATTACAATTTAAAATAACTGTGTACCATTTAAATATATTTGACAAAGTAATTTATTCCTGTGATGCAAAGCTGAATTTTCAGCATCATTACTCCAGTCTTCAGTGTCACATGATCCTTCAGAAATCATTCTAATATTCTGATTTGCTGCTCAATAAACATTTATGATTATTTTCAATTTTGAAAACAGTTGTGTACTTTTTTTTCAGGATTACTTGATGAATAGAAAGTTCAAAAGAACAGCATTTATCTGAAATACAAAGCTTCTGTAGCATTATACACTACCGTTCAAAAGTTTGGGGTCAGTAAGAATTTTTATTTCTATTTTTTGAAAAGAAATTAAAGAAATGAATACTTTTATTCAGCAAGGATGCATTAAATCAATCAAAAGTGGCAGTAAAGACATTTATAATGTTACAAAAGATTATATTTCAGATAAACACTGTTCTTTTGTACTTTCTATTCATCAAATAATCCTGAAAAAAAATATTGTACACAAATATTTTGTACAATTGTACACATTAAATGTTTCTTGAGCAGCAGATCAGCATATTAGAATGATTTCTGAAGGATCATGTGACACTGAAGACTGGAGTAATGATGCTGAAAATTCAGCTTTGCCATCACAGGAATAAATTACTTTGTGAAAATATATTCAAATAGAAAACAGCTATTTTAAATTGTAATAATATTTCACAATATTACTGTTTTTTACTGTGTTTTTAATTAAAAAAATGTAGCCTTGGTGAGCAGACGAAACTTCTTTTAAAAACATTAAAAATCTTAGTCGTTCCAAACTTTTGGACTGTACTGTATGTTCTAAGAACATTTTGCTAATTAGGGCCCGAGCACCGATGGTGTGAGGACCCTATTGTAATTGCTCAGTCAATTATTCTTCTTTTCCGAAATGAATCACATTTTTGAGGGCCTAAACACGCTCAAAAAGTCATGAAACTTTGCACACGCATTAGAAGTGGTGAAAATTTACATCTTTACATATGAGTTTCAGAATTAGGTGTGGCAAAATGGCTCGATAGCGCCACCTACAAAATTTCAATTAAGTGCCCCTCGCGCCACATTTCACGTACAAGTATGAAATTCGGTAGACACATATAACAGCCCAACACCTACAAAAAAGTCCCCCAGGTGCAAAATCTGAAAATCCAACAGAAAGTGAGATATTTTGAATTTTCTCTGCAAAATTTTTTACAGTTTTTGCCATTTCTAGACGTTGTACTCCTCCTAGAATTTTAATCAGATCAACATCATATTTGGTCAGTCTAATATAAAGGCCTTGGCGACGTTAAATTGCGAAGATCCCTTCGCTGAAGGAAGTGTCCGTGGCGGCCTGACAAACTTCAATGTTTCGCCATAAAACAGAAAGTTGTTGTAACTCGGCCATACAATGTCCGATCTGCTCCAAACTTCACATGTTTGATAATAGTCCTGGTTTGAAGACATCTACATGGCAATATTTAGTTACAGTCAAAGCACCACCTGTTGGTAGCAGGAAGTGTGGCACTTTGAGTGTTTGTAGTTCCTAAGGCAACTGGGTGGCGGTGAGCCAGGGTGTGAGGGCCTTTTCATCGCTGAAGAGCATTTTTTTTAATAATGTTTTTATGCAAACATTTTGAGAATATAAGTAAAGACCAGATAACTTTGAACAAATGTTTTATTAATGTTACTGGAAGAACGTTTGTTCATAACTTTGAGAGCGCTTTGCCACATCGTTAGCTAAAGTTCCTATTTAGCTTGGTAGTTTAATGTGTGTTTATTTTTTATACAGTATGAAGTGATAAAGTTTTGCCTTCTATGGTTCTTTAATCAGGTATCAAATTAATGCCCGCACTGAGCTGGCTGTGCGCTATAATGACATCTCTCCACTGGAGAACCATCATTGTGCTGTGGCCTTCCAGATCCTCTCCATGCCCGAGTGCAACATATTCGCCAATGTAGAGCCTGACTCCTTCAAACAGTTACGACAGGTACCTCAGATCCCACGCACATCCGCATCATGTCGCAGATGCAGTTTCTATCCAGAAGAACACTGTTTTGCTCAAAGGTTGTTTTTCCATAGCTTCATGAAACCAGTTAAACCACTATTCAAAAGTTTGGTAAAAAATGTTGTTACACTTTATTTCAATGGTCCACATTCTTCTAACTATAAGTAACTTTGCAACTACATGTCAACTAACTCTCATTAGAGTATTGTTAGACCGTAGTAGACTGTTAGTAGATTGTTAGGTTAGTAGAATAAGTTGACATGTTTGTTGGTGTAGCATCAAAATAAAGTTTTAGCAGATGCAGCATTAAGCAGAAAGTCTACTATTACTCTAATGACAGTTAGCTGATATTTAGTTACAAATTTAGTAGAATGTCTAAGTGGACCATTGAAATAAAGTGATTTTTGAAAAATGCTCACCAAGGCTGCATTTATTTGATCAAAAATATAGAAATCAAAATAATTTTGTGAAATATTATTACAATTTAAAATATTTTTTAATTCAATATAGTTTATTCCTGTGATGGCAAAGCGGAATTTTCTGCATCATTACTCCAGTATTCAGTGTCACATGACAGTATTCAGTGTCACTCTAATTTGCTGATTTGGTGCTCAAGAAATATTTCTTATTATTTTCACAGTTGAAAACATTGTACTGTTTATTACTTTAACATGTTTTTTTTTCTTCTTTTTTTTTCTTTTTTTTCCCAGGATTCTTTGATGAATAGAAAGTTCAAACAAACAACATTTATTTGAAATAGAATTTTCCTTTTTTTTTGTCACTTTACTGTCACTTTTCATCAGTTAAATGCATCCTTGCTGAACTTTTTTTTTTTTTTTTTAAGTGGTACATTTGCATACATCTATATAGGTAGCATATTAAATTCACAGTATAGCACTTTTAAATCAATCTGTATGAATTCAGTGGATAAAACAGAATGCTTCTGTGCATTATACACTCTTTAAAATAAAGGTTTTTCAGCAGTTCCATAAAGAACCTTTAACCTCCATGGAATCTTCCATTGCACATAGTGGAAAAAGGTTCTTCAGATTATTAAAAATGTTTTGGACCTGCTTTTGGAACCTTTATTTTAAAGAGTTTAGTCAAAATTCTGCTGACCATCTTAAACAATCCTGGATGTATTCCTTGTGTCTGCTGTAGGCGATCATTACTCTTATTCTGGCGACGGATATGGCCAGGCATGGAGAGATACTGGACTCCTTCAAACAGAAAGTGGACAACTTTGACTTTACCAATGAGGAGCATGTTAAATGTGTATGTGTTTCCTGCTATTGCTTTCTAAATACTTGTTGGCTTTGTACTCTATACTCAATATACTCTATTCCCTATTATACAGCTGAAGATGGTCTTGATCAAGTGTTGTGACATCTCCAATGAGGTCAGACCCACTGAGGTGGCAGAGCCGTGGGTGGACTGTCTCCTGGAGGAGTACTTCATGCAGGTATCGCTTTAATACGAACAGTTTCATGCAAGTGCTTTGAACATGAATGTGGTCAAAAGCTTACTAAGCTTATCTAGAAATTAATACGTTTATAAGGGATTTATAAAACCATAATAACATTTTCATAAGTTTCATAAGAGACTTCTTTTTAAAAACATTAAAAAATTTAAAACATTTAAAAAAGTTTCTGATTATTTCCTACTTATTTTTGCAGACTTTGATTTCATCAGACTTTTGGACCCCATTATAGTTTGCTTTTTGGTTTGTTTTGGCAGAGTGACAGAGAAAAATCAGAAGGTCTTCCTGTGGCTCCGTTTATGGATCGTGACAAAGTCACCAAACCAACGGCACAAATTGGCTTCATTAAATTCGTCCTCATCCCAATGTTTGAGACTGTCATGAAGGTTTGTACAGCCGTCATAAACTTTGAACTGGAACTTTGAACTGAAGTTATATAACATAGAGTCTGTGTCTGTGTTCAGCTCTTTCCACAGATTGAGGAGATCATGGTTCAGCCTTTGAGAGACTCCCGTGATCACTATGAAGAGCTCAAACAGATAGATGATGCCATGTCGGAGGTAAAAAGAGCATGTAGAGGAAGTCTTATAAATGGCCTTCAGAATGCCAATCAGATTAACTATTATTTGCTTTTGTATGATGCATCAGGCACAGAAGAAGAAAACAGAAAGCATGTCTTTGGGTGGAAAGAAGAAATAATCTACAGTCTGCTTCTTTTATGGTATGGAGGAAGAACTTTCAATCTTTCCATTTATCAAAACAGCTATCGTCTGGTTATTGTCGTTCTAAACACCGTTTTTAACCCCGGAAAAAGGAATGTTTCACACTTGTAATTTAGAAGTGGGGTTAGCACCGATTTTAACCCAGTTTTTACCCAGGGTTTTTGCGGTGCCAAAATTGTACCTACAGTGCAAAACGATGTGGCGTTAGAATGTTACGAGATGATCCGAGCAACGGATAACCAATTGGTGCCTCATATTCACGTACTTTAGACAGTAACAGACACACTGCGCATTGTATTTAAACAGTAAATTCAGCGTTTGAGTGGAAAAGTGTCAAATGTTGACTGAAAACGCGACAATTTGATTGAAGAAGCGACCATTTCATTCTTACCTTTGTAGTCCGAAATGTCCATTCAGTATAAACTTGATAGTATGCTACAGTCGCAGTACGAGGATGCGCAATGCTAAAGCTAGGCTATGTAAACAGGTCACGTGCTGTAACCAAAGAATGACACTGACATCGCAAATATGCACATAAAAATGTTAACCCAGGGTTTAGGAATGTACAATGTGAAACGTCAGCTTATGAATACCCAGAATTAATTGTTAACGCCGGGTTAATTATGACTAGTGTGAAAAGTGAAGCAAGATAACCCAGGATTCCGTTTACCTGGGGTTTACAATGACCCAGGGTTAACTATTTCAAGTGTGAAAACCACTATTCAGGGGTTTTTGGGACACCATTTCAAGTATGTTTTTTTTTTTCTGGAACACACACACAAAAAAGATATTCTGAAAAGAGTTTCAACTGTTTTTGTCCATACAGTGAAACAGACTGTTTGTATATGGACAAAAGACTGACTCACCCCTGTTGTCTTCCTCTAGGAATCTCAGGCCGATCCTGCTCCCAGTTTTCTGAAACTGAGGTTTTGAACTGTTTGGGCTCTCCAAGCACCCTATTTCTGAAGGAGAGTGTTGGACCCCCTTCTATGTATTGAGACATCAAGAATTTCCAGAAAAGACAGTCACCTGTAGTAAAGGAGGGGGTCAAAGTGACTAATTCTGTTGATTTTGGTGATCTAATTATTCCTCACAGATAGGCTATGTTTACACTATTGAAATAAAGTGCTTGGCCCTCAAATATTGTTTTACTGTCACAGTAAAAATATAAATAAACACGTTTTGGAAGGTGCAGTCAAGATTTGTAACTTGAAGATGCTTGATCAGATAATGGCATTATATGAAAACACAAACTGATTTGTACTTTGGTACGTATTGATTTTAATTCTGGCACTGAGTGAATTTTGTAGGAAATGATTTTACCAAAGCAGTTAATAGTAATAACTCAGGAAAACATGTTAAGCATTGTTCCAACAGAAAACCTTACATGTGAACAAAAAACTTTGAAAATCAATAAAATATAATCTTGAAACATGTCTAAATTGGTGTTGTTGTTTTTTATATATTCTTGGGACTGTAAAAATTCACAGCATTTACCTGTGAAAACTATAAAATATTAATTTCTAGAAGAGCATTTATAAATTGAAATTGATCCCTGAAAAAAAGTGAGGCATTTACAAGAAAGGCATTTACTAAGGCGATGTGTCTGAGACACCTGTTTAAAGACGCAGGTGTTTTTGAGGGCTGCAGGTGCAGGAGACATGTCTGTTGCTCTCTGTCGTCACTGGATCTGGATGTGACAGTTACTACACAGCTAGAGTCATTCACAAGATACTTAAATGCTTCTGTTATTGGCCAGCAGAGGAAGCAATTAAACACTTTTCACATACTGTACTCATGATGATGTTTCCTATTGCCTTGAATAACACACAAGAAATGCAGTTAAATATATAAGACATGTCAAAGTTGATGAGACCACACCATTCTCTTTGGATTAGATTTAAATTTTAGAAAAACTGTAACTAGTTAGAAAACCATCAGAAATATTGGTCCCACTTTATAGTGTTGTTAACTACTATATACTAAGATTTAAAAGAATCTCTTTAATTTATTACACATGTTTTTACATTATACTTGCATGTAATTACAATATTGTAATTCATTTCTGTAATTACATCTATAATTACACTGTTGACCCTTCCCTTACACCTTAAACCTACCCATACCACCAAACCTGTCTCTAACCTTACCAGTATCCCACCTCAATAGCAGTTTTTTGCAATACAACATAAACCAAACAATCTTTTTACATAAGTACACAGTAGATACACCTAAGATAAAGTGTGACCAAAATATCTAATCCAAACATCAATCCGAGACATAAATATAGATATACAGAACTGCAATGAAAAATAACAAATTTGATTATTAGTCTGACATTAGTTTTCTTTTATTTCTTCATTTTCTTTTAATAATAGGAGAGGACTATATTCAGTATTATATTTGCATACCTTATGTGTATATATTTGGAGCTATGACTACCAAAATATGCATTATAGCAATTAATGTATATATAATTATTTTTGAAAGTCAGTTTCTCTATGACTATACACACCTGAAAGTCTTAGCTACAAAAATGAATGAATGAATGAATGAATGAATGAATGAATGAATGAATGAATGAATGAATGAATGAATGAATGAATGAATGAATACATTTAATATTGAAAATGTACTGAATAACAATTATTATTAT
Source organism: Megalobrama amblycephala (assembly GCF_018812025.1). Taxonomy (NCBI): domain Eukaryota; kingdom Metazoa; phylum Chordata; class Actinopteri; order Cypriniformes; family Xenocyprididae; genus Megalobrama; species Megalobrama amblycephala. The sequence goes on from NC_063047.1 coordinate 44,678,161, forward strand.
TGAAAAAAGAATATTATCATTTTAAAAAATGTGGTTTATTATAACACACATCATTATGTCACTATGTTGTCACAGTTGGGAACCTGTTGTTTATGGACTTTTATGAACAATTTTTTTAAAAATACAAAAAAAAAAAAAAAACTACTAAAAAAACAGAAACCATTACTAAAAAAAAAAAAAAAAACCCTACTAAAACAACAGAAACCATTACTAAAAAAAAAAAATGCAACAAAACATCATATGATTCTAAAATGTGATATTTTCATAACAGCAAAGATGGAAAAGGTAACATACAGAAAATGTAACTGTATATTGTATTAAATTGCAACACATCTGTAATAAACACCAACATTTGACAAGCCCTAAAATCAGTCTGACAACTATCTCCAACCTATTTATGAAAATCAGTCTTTCCTTGAGCACACAATTTAACCTTTAAAAGTTTAAAATTCATAATATAGTTGATTGCAGCTATAATGTGTGCAAGAGTAGTTGTTAGTCATACAAGGAGATTGAGACATAAATGCAGCAAAATGACTTTAATTACAAAACAACAAAGCAAAAAAGATAAACCACAGGTAAGTATAAATACAACAGCTTTACAACACACAAAGACATGTACTGTGTTCGAAATCGCCCCCTATGCCTCATTCACTATTCCCTACATTAGTCCACTAATAAAGTCCACTTGAAGGAGTGAATGAAAACGAGTGAGTGAATTCGGACACTGAGTGAGCCAGAAGGGCCGCCGCTTTTATGTAGTTTGTGCTTGCTGTTTAATAATCATTTGAAACTTAGAAAATTGACAGCTCCAGTAGTGATAAAAAATATCTTGAACTCTGTCATGAAAACTAGCATGTATAAACCTTAATTAAACAATTTAATAATCAAGTAAAAATGAATTTATACCTGTATGATATTACACTGTAGCCACTTTGGGAACGGTAAGTGGATGGATGGATGGATGGATGGATGGATGGATGGATGGATGGATGGATGGATGGATGATTCAGCTGCAGGCACCATCCTCTGGTCAGAGGCGGGAATTCATTTGGCCCGTGATGCTACTCTCATATTGCATTATGGGTATTCTCTAGCGATTGAGTGTACATCGTTTGTACATTTCTTATTGCGGTGCATTGTGGGATTGAATGAGTGCACTGTTACATCCAATATGGTTTAAGACACCACTACAAATGGCTGTCCCTTCAAATAGTGCTCTATTTAAGAGTATGGGACGATTTCGGACACAGCCAAGGACTGACAAAACTTAGCTGAAAACACGGGCTTAAGGAAATCAGGAAGGCGAGGAACTAAACAAGGAACAGGTGTAATCAATTACCAAATCAGCAATCATGGAAACAAAGCAGCAGAGGAAACCAAGGAAACAAACAGACACAGGAACTAAAAACAAAGAACAGAAACCAAAACTATACGTGACTTGTTATTGTGTTCCTTTTTACCTAAGAGCATTATAACAACATGACAAAAGTGGATTTTTTTTTATGTTTGTTTGCTCATTTTGTTTTATTTTTTTAGAATAGACAGCATTTGAAATGGATAACCTGAATAATTACTTTCTTCTAAGAGTGATTCACGTGATTAGTTTCAGGTCACTTGTCTGAATCCCCTGCCAGCAGTTAAGGTCTCTGCTCTGAGGGGGAGCTCATTTGGAATGACTCCAGAGAGTCTGGCGGTTAACTAATTCATGAGGTTGTAGTGAGGGAGCTACCGTAAATATCTTCCTAAACCTCACAGTCAGTCTGCAGGGCTCACAGGTCATAAGTGGCTCAGTGGGAGCACTTTACAGGCCAGGCCATGTTTTTCACAGCTCAAGCTATCATGATGTTATGTCATAAATTAGAGAGGTATGCTGTAGATGAATCTGTGTGTAAAATTGTGTTTATATTTTAATCAGCTTTGCGACCGATTAATATTAACCTGGTATGCTGCTGTCTTCTTACACATGATTATAGTGAATTATAGTGCATACCAGGAATGTGTTTAATGCAAGCTTACAAGAAGTGTTGAGAAGATCAAAAGGTTAAAGTTCAGGGTTCTGGCGTCCTGCTGCCTCCAAAATCTGATGTGAGGCTCAGGCCTTTTTAACACCAGCAATGCCCATGTTAACAGGTTACAGTTAAGATTCAACAACAAAACATTTTTTAAGTGTGAAAAAAAAATAGCATTTCATTTTAAAACATTTCATTCTTCTAGTGTGTTTTGCAGAAACAAAGTTTTGCATAAAAAAAAAAAAAAAAAAAAGAAATTATGGCAGAATTATAATTTTTGGATGAACTATCTCTTTAACTAAATATGTTGCACATTTGAAGAAAACTGCCAAATAATTTTGTCATAATTCAAAACATATAACCAATTCTTTGTCATTCGAAACCTAACATGCATCTTCTTGTGAACTGTACTGTAGGCATCTGATGCTTTACTTAAAGAGACAGTTCACCCAAAAAATATTTTACTCCCCCCTCATCATGTAATTCCAAACCCATACGACTTTAGTTGTCTTCAAAATACAAATAAAGATATTTTTAATTAAACCTGAGAGGTTTCTGTCTCTCCACTGAAAGTCCAGGTAACCAAACTTAGAAGATCCAAAAAGGTCATAAAGGCATCGTAAAACAAATCCATATGAATCAAGCATATTAATCCGAGTCTTGTGAAGAGATTTGATCATTTTATATGATAAACAGATTTAATTTAGACTTTTATTTTACATCTAAACAGTGATTGACACACATACATCAAGCACATCAGATATGGTAAACACAGAAGCTGAAACATGTGTGCAACTCACCAATGAGGTTTGTTCTATTGTGTTATACACACGGCCTTCCATGTTTATTATATGTGATGAACTCTATGGGCCCTATTTTAACGATCTAAGAGGATGGTCTAATGCGCATGGTGCAAGTGCACTTAGGGCGTGTCCGAATCCACTTTTTCTAGATTAAGGATGGGAAAAATTATCAGCTCACCCGGTGCATGGTCTAAAAGGGTTGTCCCTATTCTCTTAATGAGTAATGGGTGTGTTTTGGGCATAACGTGCAATAAACCAATCAGAGTGTCATCTATGGGTGCAAATGCATTTGCTATTTAAACAACATGGTGGAGGATGTGAAAATGATAACTAAGTCATGCTGAAACTAGCAAAAAATTTCAGAATTTTTGAATTTCCATTTCAAACTTCCAAAAAGAACACAAAATGAACTTCGTTTTGGCCTGATTTTTTCCAAAATGACGTCACATCAGTTCGTTCTTCGATTTAGTTTGAAATATACCAGGGCCTTAATGTTATGAAGCGACAAGAATGCTTTTTGTGTGCAAAAAAGAAAAAAAAGATGGACGAAGGTCTTATGGGTGTGGAATGACATGAGGGTGAGTAATTAATGACAGACATTTGATTTTTGGGTGAAGTAACCCTTTAATCTGTGTTTTGAAAATTAACCAAAATTTAATGGGTTTGGAATGACATGAGGGTGAGTAAATGAATTTTAATTTTTGGGTGCACTGTCCCTTTAAATCAAGTGGTAAGTGGTGTAAAGAAATTGAGAACGTCCCTTGTCTTAATGTTGGCAAGTCTGTGAATAAGATGCTTTTTTTTTTTTTATCTTGATTTTAAAAATATTGGAAAATAAATAGCTATTTAAATAGATAAAAGAGAGAATTACTTTTATAATGATGATTTAAAAAAAAAGATTATTGTTATTGATATTATTTTTATTATTTATTAAGGGTCAAGCTCCTTTATGAAATCTGAGTAATGTCCCTAACTTCTCAAAATAAGGAGTCTGGTCATTAAACAGATGCTTACATGTAATGGGTCAATTTTAGGAAAAAAAAAAAAAGAAAAAAAAAAAGCCCAGTTTTTCCCCCATTGTGTTGCCTTATTATTCCTCATATAATTTACATATATAATATTTACATATATAAAATGATATTTAATTTAGGATGCAAAACTTATTAACATTTGAGAGATTGAACTCGGTTTAGTGTGTAATGAAAAAAAAAACCCACTTTATTTAATTTAAATAAAAATAATAATTTTAAAGTTATGTTTTATTACAATATAAAACAATATGCATGCACCACAGCTGTCAATCCAGTAAGAAGTTTTAATTCTTGAAATCTGAGCCTGTGTCTTTAAGAAGTGGCCCCATGCAGTGTTGGGAGCCCGAGGCGCCTTCAGCCAAATTACTGAAGTTCAGAGGAAGTGACGGGGAATACATGAGCTTTAAGAGTTAGTAAACTATAGAAGGACAGTTTTCGTGTATAATTAAGTCAGTGTTTTCCGAATATCTAGGCAAACGTTAGATAAAAATACAATTTTTGATTGAAGCGCAATTTGTTTTGCTTTGATCATCGAGCTATAGTTTACCAACTAGCTTATTTTATAAACGGGCATTAACGTTACCACTCTAAACAGTAGTTTGCATTCGTTGTCCACAGTTTTGTTATTTGTTTAAAGTCATTTACTTTGACGATATGTCCCATTGTTGTGTTAAATGAGTTTACATTCTTATTGTCTTTTGTAATGAACGCGAGAGTGACTTTACCGGCTTCAGTCCAGATAGCGTTTGTCGTGTTTACTCTGGTATTATCGGTAAGTGTTTGCTCACAGTTGACGGTTCTTGTTCGTCTTAACGATGGTCAAATAACGGAGGAGCTATTAGAGGCGGATAGTGAGAAGGACATCATAACAGTGGAGTTCAAGCAGGCAGACGGGAATCTCATCACATTCCTGTCTGATTTCAAGCGCGTGAGTATAAATCCAAGTAAATATAATTCAACCACAGCTGTGAATGAACTGAAATCAGTGCACTTTTGGAGCACTGCAATGCAACCGTATCACTGTGTGGGAAGAAAAGAGTCAAGACAAGTGCATAAATTATGTGTTTGTGTTTGTTGGACATGCTCCATTGTAGTGCTGTAGTATTCTTGGAAGCACCTTAGTGTACAGTGTCAAATACCATAATATATGAATTTCACTTCCATGGTAATTCAGTGCCATGATACTAAGGTATGTCCAAATGCCATCATACATTCTATGATTCTAAACAACATGGTAATACTATTACACTTTTTGTATAATGTGTTTTTGTAGGTGAAGCCATTTTTGTTTGTTTTAGTATCAGGGTAAATTAATTTCATTTTTATAGCATCATTCTCTATCACGGGACTGTATGTATAGTATCAGAGTACCATGGTTTTACCATCTGATACTATCACTTCACCATGGTATCACTTATAATAGTGATATTTAACTTTTTCAAAACTTTTTTCACAAGTTCATACGTACATATAATCATATAGAATAAAGAGTATGTTTATTTGTTCTCAATTTGTTCCAAACCTGTATGAATTTCTTTCTTCTGTTGAACACAAAAGAAGATATTTTGAAGAATGTTGGTAAGCAGACAGACTTCCATATAAGAAAAAAAAAAATACTATGGAAGTCATTGGGGTCCATCAACTGTTTGGCCCCCAACATTCTTCAAAATATCTTTTTTGGTGTTCAACAAAAACAAACTCATACAGGTTTGGAACAACATAAGTAAATTATGACAATTTTCATTTTTGGGTGAACCATCTCTTTAGTAAAATCACCTAAAAATGCTTTTCCTTTATTTACATAGTGTGATTAGATCAAATTACTCTTGAATCACACACCTGTTTATCAGCTCTTTATGAATGTTATTTTAAAGCTTTGAAAGAACTTAAAGTGGAAGTGTTTTTCTTGACTTGACATACTTAAATGTAGAGACTTTTCAGGATCAAATTATATTCTATTTGATTTTTTTCATCCATGGAAAGTTGGAGGATATCAAGCTGCCGTTAGCCAAACAATCATGCTGCCAAATCCATGCTGTGGGCTGTATGAGAAACATCAGGCAATATGCAAAGCACCCAAAAAACAAAAAAAAAAACAAAAAAAACACAGAACAGGGAAACATCATAGACCATAATTATATATCCATAATTATATATTATATAACATTATAAATAAATTAGCCTAATTGTCCATTTGTGGTTGAGGTGTTTTTTATTTTTTATATTCATAACAATTACCTGGATATGAAAGCACATGATACGGATGCATTTGCACAGGCAAAATGTTGATAAACCACAAAATTAGTTTCAATTGTCCCTCTTTTTCTTAAAAAAACAAACAAACAAAAAACGCCTACAATGGAAGTGAATGAGGCCAATTTGTAAACATTAAAATACTGTTTCAATATTGATAACACAAGATAAGTTATATCCATTTTTATAACAACCCCATAAACCCTAAAATCTTTCATTTAAACAGCTTTAAAGTTCAAATACACATTTTAAAGGGAACATATCCTGAAAATCTGTCTTTTTCCATGTTTAAATGCTATAATCGGGTCCCCTGTGCATCTACCAACCCATGAAAAAGGATAACCAAGTAACTTTGTTTTGGTAAGCCTTTCTCTGCAAGCATGTGACAAAACAAGCCGTTCAGATTTCGCTTCCCATGTGATGTAGGAAGGAGATCTTATTATAATATTACTGCCCCCTTTATCTGTATGTTTCCACTCACGGTGCTGCCATTTTGTTTTTGCAAGTGACAACTGTGTACCTGTACCAGTGACACTGGTCCTGTAGTGCAGCCTTCCTGCACAGTTTAGTTACAACTCTGATCAAACACACTTGAATTTCTTCAGGATTACTAAAGCTACGTGAAGGAGGGTGAGTTGGGTTGAAGCAAAACTCTACAGGACAGCAACACTCAAGAACGACGTCCCTGAGCTTGTGATATTATCACTGATCTGTTAATGGCTATAATAGAAAACATATGAGTCTCCATAAACTCCTGGCATCTGAGCCACTAAGGACGCAGTTGGTGTAATTTTATTTATGAAGGGAATGTGTCCAGATAAATTCATATACCAGTGTGTGCAAGTCATTTTTTACACCAGACTGCTTTGCACACGAGGGTCAGTAAAACTGTTGTCAGTTACTGTTGCCTTTCTATCAGCTCGAACCAGCCTGGCCATTCTCCTCTGTCCTCTGGAATCAACAAGGCATTTTTGCCACAGAACTGCCACTCACTGGATATTTTTTCTCTTTTTCAGACCATTCTCTGTAAACCCTAGAGATGGTTATCAGTTAAAATCCCAGTAGATCAGCAGTTTTTTAAAGGTGCCCTAGAACCCTTTTTCACAAGATGTAATATAAGTCTAAGGTTCCCTGAATGTGTATGTGAAGTTTCAGCTCAAAATGCCCCATATTCAACTGCCTATTTTGGGGCATAATTAAAAATGCACAGATTCTGTGCGTGTCCCCTTTAAATGCTCGCGCTCTCCGCGCCCCAGCTCACAACTCTATAATACATTGCATAAACAAAGTTCACACAGCTAATATAACCCTCAAAATGGATCTTTACAAAGTATTGTCATGCAGCCTATCAGATCATGTAAGTATAATATTTATTTGGATGTTTACATTTGATTCTGAATGAGTTTGATAGTGCTCCATGGCTAACGGGGCTAAAGCTAACATTACACACTGTTGGAGAGATTTATAAAGAATGAAGTTGTGTTTATGAATTATACAGACTGAAAGTGTTTAATAATGAAAATAACAACATGGCCCTGGTCTCCATGAATACAGTAAGAAACAATAGTAACCACATTTAACAGTACATTAGCAACATGCTAACGAAACATTTAGAAAGACAATTTACAAATATCACTAAAAATATCATGGATCATGTCAGTTATTATTGCTCCATATGCCATTTTTCGCTATTGTCCTTGCTTGCTTACCTGCATAACTTCTGATGATTCGGCTCTGTGCTGCTCCAGACGTTAATACTGGCTTGTCTAATGCCTTGAATGTGGACTGGTATATGCAGATATTGGGGGCGTACATATTAATGATCCCGACTGTTGCGTCACAGTCAGTGTTATGTTGAGATTCGCCTGTTCTTCAGAGGTCATTTGCACAAATCAAATTTACATAAGAAGGAGGAAACAATGGAGTTTGAGACTCACTGTATGTCATTTCCATGTACAGAACTCTAATTATTTAGAGGTAAATTCAACCTTTAAATATTCAGACCAGATTCAGTCACTTAAATCACGTTTCTTCCCCATTCTGATGCTCAGTTTGAACTTCAGCATATTGTCTTGCCCATGCCTACGTGCCCAAATGTATTGAGTTGCTGCTAGGGCTGGACAATTAATCGAATGTAATCGAAACCGAAATTCAGAACCTCTAGCCAACGTAATTTTCCCATGTCGGTTATTTCGTTTTTTTAATCCTGTTAAAGGCTTAGTTCACTTTCAAATTAAAATTTCCTGATAATTTACTCACCCCCATGTCATCCAAGATGTTCATATCTTTCTTTCTTCAGTCGAAAAGAAATTAAGGTTTTTGATTAAAACATTCCAGGATTATTCAGCTGCACTGCAGCACACAAACATTCATACAAACACTAGCTCGCACGTCGCGTGAAGATCTAATTCACACACGCAATTCACTAATTCACACACGCAATCGCTCTCATTACGTACTGGTAGTACTGTGCTAATTTATCTTTATCTGATTTACAATGAGCAGAAATCTGTAAGAAATGTTACAAACCATAGATAAAATAACTGCTGAAAGTGAGCTGTTATGTCAGATCACTCTTTCAATAGGAAAAAATATCCACCTTTATTAGTCAAGCATATTTACAGTACAAACCTTCTCAGTGAACTATGAGGGTAACAAAATAAATAAAACATACAAAATAATCATTCATTAATCGTAATCGAGGTAAAATGTTCAATTAATTGAGATTTTGATTTTAGGTCATAATCGTCCAGCCCTAGTTGCTGCCATGTGATTGGCTGATTAAATATTTGCATTAAAAAGCAGTTGAACAGGTAATAAAGTGGATGGTGAGCATATTTAGAGAGCTATGTACAGTTTAAATTTTTGCAACAATATAAACAATCATGCTGACAAGATTTGCTAGTGTATATATTGATTTACTTATTTATACTGTGTAAGTACATAGGTAAAGTAGGATGTACTACATATCCAACTTTTAATATAATGCTGAGCAATAATATAAAGCTTTTACTAAATTATAAGTTTATTCAACTTCTTTTATACGTTTTTTTTTTTTAAAGTCAGAATTATTTGTTGTTGTAATCAATATTATGCCACAAATGGTGTCGATTGAGTTTATATACTGAACCCCAGAAAAAAAGAGCAGCAGTTATGACTAATCTTTTCAGTGACACCTTTTCTATGATTCATATCTCTCTCTTTAAACAGAATCTAAAATGAAATTATTTTGAGCAAATGAGTCTTATTTTGAGTTCTCTAGCTGACATTCTCACGGCTTTAGTCGTATTCAGTGTGAATGCTGTAGTGCGGTTACCACTGGGACGGACGCAAAGAAAAGCAGTATTGTTGTCATGAAAGAGAGGCTGTATTCTTGGTTATGTGCATATGGAAGCAGTTAGCTTGCTTTGCTCTGGGTAAGTTGGTGGATCAGCTGATGCTCAGGGTCATGGTAGGAGGTTACGCTTCAGTTGCATGTGCTCTGACAAGCTGGTATGTTTATAGTTAGACAGGGGCCTCTGCTTTATTTTAGTGTTCATGAAATAAAGGCTTTTTAATGATTTGTGTAACAAGTAAATTTTTGAATTTGGATGCCTCTTCCTCCCAGTCTTAAATTACATTGTTCACATTCATTATTTATCTTTTGTTGTTTCGTTGTATAGAACTTATACTGTATACTGTGAAAATATATTAAAATCTGAAATCTGCAAAAGACCAAGACAAAATGTCTTTATTTTCTATTCATTCTATGAAAATAAGTCTTAATATCTTATGCAGTTTTGCTTTTAAGGTAAATTAATTTTGCTTTAATTTAGATGTTTTGCTTTAAAATGCAAAACAGGTTATACAAATTTTTTTTTTTTTTTTTTTTTTTTTATATTTGCAAAACTCTAACCTTTGATTGAAGTAAAATTATACAAAAATGAAAGTGAATAAAACTGCCACAATTGTGGTGATCTGTTGCAAGAGCTGCTATTTTGGCAAAAGGAAGGTGCACAAAGTATTACATGAAGGTATGCCAGTAATTGTGGCACATATATAAGGTATTTTAAACTTTTCTTTGATCTATTTTAATTAAATTATTAGATTTTTGTAAGTTTTTTTTAATGAAAGTGTGTAAACAGCAGTTACGTTTTCCCAGCCTGTTTTGCTCAATATTTACCAAGGTTACCAGCGTTATTGTTATAGTTGTAGTGTGTTTTTATTGCTATCATTGTAGTTACCGTCCTTTGTGTGAACGGGCCTTCAGTGGAAGATGCTGTCTGCACTGGAAAACAAAAAAAATAAAAGAGCAACGTTTAGGTTTATACATTTTAAGTGCTTTTTATTCTTACCTTACACAACGGATCCCAAGTAAATGAATATTGTTTAAGTACTGTAGTGACACTAGCTCAAAGGGGAAATATTAATAATTATTAATAATATTAAGAACTCATTATGATTATTAATTATTGTTAATTATGTATATTTGAATCAGTTAATCAGATTAACTTGATGTAGCTACATTAAAATTACAATCAATCGATCAGTTCATTCCGTGAACACTCAGTATTGATTATTAATTAAATCTAAGAGAAGGGTATTTTTCATGGCCATAGAAAAATAAATCTTTCTTAGCATTTACTTACTGTTAATAGGATCTAAATCATTTAAGAGCCAATTTATTCACAGACAGGGGGTCAGAACCAAATATGTATTGTGCACAAGTGTTATTAACTAAATCACAAACGCATAACTAAACTAACAAACACATAAATACACACGCGCAAGTCACACGTACATGGGTAAAATGAGGAATGATGGTGTGAGACCGGAAGTGGCAAACATGAGGAGCTATGGAAAAGTTAACCTGGAAATGAACATTTCTTAGAATTAATAAACAATTAACACTGAGTGTTCACTGGACAAATGGGTTAATTGATTGTCATATTAATTTTATTACATTAAGTTAACTTTATTAACTGCTCCAAATATTTATAATTAATTATAACTAGTTATGATTAATTATTCATATTTCTTTTTAGCTAATTTGCTACAGTATTGAATATTTTGACTGGACAATAATTTATCCGTTTCCCTGCCTGTTCTTCTAATTTGCATGTGCTGAAATTTCATAGGAAAAACATCCTGATAATAAAATCCCCTAATTCATTGTTGAAATGTAGGTTTGTCTTGTGACTGTCTAAGCTCACATTTTCTTCATTTTTTCTTTTTCTTTTTTCTAATAGCGTGTGAAGATCTTTCGTGCACTGGTGCTTGGGGAGCCGGAGAAGGGCCAATCACAGTACCAGGCCCTCTGCTTCATCTCACATTTGGATCATGGAGAGCTCATCCCCAGTGAAGCCATGGCTAGACTCAGACAGGTCCAAATTTTAAAAAATTTAAAGCACCATCTGTGTGTAATAGAGACAGAGAGAGAGAGAGTAGTAAGTAAGGCATTGTGAACCATTGATGGTGTATTGTTAATATCAAAATATTAACCTTTTAATATTATATAATATTATAATATCTGCCGGTTCTTATTATTGTTTGAACTCAACAGAAAAACCCTCATGTGGTGCGGAGTGCGGAGGAGAGACATGGTGTGGAACGGTTCACTATGAACGCGGTGCTCAATATGAGTCGCTCCTGGTACCTCAGTACTCACATACGTAATGTGTGCAGGGATGCACGAGACCTTGTGTACACACGGCAGCAAGATGTCAAGCACTGGCTGGACAAAGGTTAGATGAGAGGATGTTCTTCTTACACAAGATGATGCATTGCTGTAAATGTATGTTTCAAGCCCTTGCCCTGTATGTTAAGAATTGTCAGCAATAACTGTCAGCAATCATTCTTAGAAACTGTTTAATTTGTGCATGAAAATTTCAGGAAACCTTTTTTTCTGTAAGCTTACAGCTGAAATTTCAGGAAGATAATTATACTTAGAATAAATATCTTGGAGTAAACTGTGGTAATATATTCAGTGGGCGTTGTAATGAATCACACATAATTTAAATTCTTTTGAACTTTCTGTTCATCAAATAATTTAAAAAAAATGTATCAGTTTCAACAAAAATATTAAGCAGCACAACAGTTTTCACCATTGATAATTATATGAAATGTTAGTGGAGCACCAAATCAGCATATTAGAATGATTTCTGAAGGATCATGTGACACTGAAGACAGTAAAAAAAAAAATCAGCTTCTGCCATAGCAGGAATAAATTAGATCTTAAAATATATTAAAGTAGGAAACGTCTTGGTTATGACAATAACCATGGTTCCCTGAGTAGGGAACGAGACGCTATGTCAAGATGACGCTATGGGAACACCTCAGCGTAATTGAGTCTGAAGCACTTGTCTTATCACCTATTGGTGGAACATCATTCCGTAGCATGACGTCGTAACCAGGGATGACTCCTCACCAGGTTCTGGAGTGCTCATGTCCTAAGCTGTGCTCACCATTATTAACACTAAGGCAGGCAGTTGACATTATGGCATAGTTGGGTATTCAGATTCCCATAGCGCCATGCGTAGTCGCAACCCTCTTACGAGGGAACTTCTATCTCCGTTATAATTGTAACCATGGTTCCCTGAGTAGGGAATGAGATGTTACATTGCCCTGCCATGCTTTCTGCATGCCTGTGAGCAACTTACTTCAGCCAATCAGAAGCTGACGATGTTTGGTCTGGGTATCCTTAATAGCTTTCTGGTTACGATATCACACACTACAGAATGATGTTCCAACAATGAGTGATTAGACAAATGCCTCACGCAGAGGTGTTCCCATAGCTTCATCTCAATGCCGCGTAGAAGTTCCCTGAAAGGGAACAGTTGTTTTAAATTGTAATAATATTGCACAATATTACTGTTTTACTGTATTTTTGATCAAATAAATGCAGCCTTGGTGAGCATTAGAAACTTCTTTTGAAAAACATTACAAAAATCATACCGACCCCAAAATTTTAAAAAGTGTTTTGTGTGTGTATTTATTTAATACGGAAGAGGATTAGGGCCAAGCAATAATAAAAAAATAAAACCATCTCGAGATTAAAGTTGTTAAATTAAAAAAAAAAAAAAAAAAAGTCGAAATAAAATGTTGAGAATAAACTCGTTAAATTACGAGAAAAAAACTCGTTAAATTTCGAGAAAAAGGTCGAGATAAAATGTTGAGAATAAACTCATTAAATTATGAGAAAAAACTTGTTAAATTTCAAGAAAAAAAGTCAAGATAAAATGTTGAGAATAAACTTGTTAAATTACGAGAAAAAAACTCGTTAAATTTCAAGAAAAAAAGTCTAGATAAAATGTTGAGAATAAACTTGTTAAATTACGAGAAAAAAACTCGTTAAATTTCGAGAAAAAACTCGTTAAATTTCAAGAAAAAAAGTCGAGATAAAATGTTGAGAATAAACTTATTAAATTACAAGAAAAAAACTCATTAAGTTTCGAGAAAGTCGAGATAAAATGTTGAGAATAAAGTCATTAAATTACGAGAAAAAAAGTCATTAAATTACGAGAATAAATTCATTAAATTACGAGAACAAATTCATTAAATTACGAGAATAAATTCGTTAATTTAATGACTTTATTTTCAACATTTTATCTTGACTTTTTTCTTGAAATTTAATGACATTTTTCTCATAATTTAACGAATTTGTTCTCTTAATTTAACAACTTTTTTCTTGTAATTTAACAAGTTTATTCTCAACATTTTATCTCAACTTTTTTCTCGAAATTTAACGAGCTTTTTCTCGAAATTTAACAACTTTAATCTCGAGATGGTTTTATTTTTTTATTCTTGCTTGGCCCTAATCCTCTTCCGTAATTTACTTAGTCAGTTTATATAGGTTATATTATGTACCCCTGTTACATTCAAAAAGTTTCTGGGTTAAAAAACAAATGAATCATTATGGACTTAACCTGCAAATATCATGACCATGCAGAGGCATTATGTAAAGTCAAAAATATATATATATTTTTTTGTTGAAATTTTATTTTAACCCATTACATTTCTCTTTGCAGGGGTTGAAGGTTCAATATTTGAGGTCTTTCCTCAGAGTCTGAATGTGACTGGCTTGCAGAGCTGCAGCTCCACAACAGACCCATGGCAGCCCTGCACTTGCACTTATAGGTTAAACCTGGAGTGGTTCCCCTGCCAGCTGAAGTACTGCCGGGGTCAGGGGCCCAACCCCTACAAGTGTGGCATTAAGAGCTGCAGCAAGGGCTACTGGTTTGACTTCTATATACCCTATAAACAGCTGTGCCTTTGGGATGATGACACTTAGTACAACCTGAGAGAAAGGAAGGTTGTTTTTGTTTTGTTTTTTTTAATGGAAACATACTTTTGTAAGGTACTCTACAAAAAATCAGAAGTTTACTTTTACCTCAAGGAACCATTTTGATAATGAGATTATCTAGAAATTACTTGTGCACTTCATTGTATTGAAAGCAACTAAACATTTGGTCCCAACAGGGAACTTTCTCAGACTTTTATGCATTGAGTCAAAGAATGGATATTTTGATATGAATTTGTCAAGCCATTTGTCTTTTCACTTTTGGGCATCACTACAATGATACCTCAGGGCAGAAAATGCTGTTTTAATGGTTAAGTTGTACGTTTAGTTCTGTCTTGTTTTCATTCTGTTAAGTTTTTACATTGCTGACTGAATTTTTACATGTTAAAATATTTGAATGGTAAAGTATTAGCTTTCCTGAACATTCTTTGTTGAGGATATAATTAGTATAAAGGAGTGTATTTTGAAAATATTCAAATCCTATTGTACAAAATGTTTACAATATGATGTCTGAATGTGCTTGTTTTAGTTTTCCTGTTTTAGTTTTAGCTGTTAGTTTAGGTTACAACTTTATTATTCTTTTTTTGTTTTACCATGTTGCCTTCACTTTGTTGTTTGATAAGCTGATGATTATGTCTACTGCATTGTCTTGTCATGCAATAATCTGCAACAGTTTGACTGCTGCAAAATAACATATTTGACTGTTTACAATATCATCATACACGTTTTCAAAACAATTCACATTTTTGTTCTCTGTTTATGAAGCTAAGAGTATGAAGCTGTAACAAAAAGCCTAAGTGGCAGCTAAGACATTGTCTCTGAACATATTGTAATGTCTATTTATTGCAAATTTATTCCGTAGATGCCAAATTTCTTATTCTCAGCTAAGATGCTCTCTATAGCCATGACTAATTCTAATTTACATTTCAATTGCAGCTGTCTTGTGAAGAGTCTTTTGCTTTGGTTTGTGATATACAACATGGATGTTTGAGCTTCGGTCTGGCCAGGCGTTCTGAAGATATGTCCCTCTATTCTCATCTCTTGTTCTCTGCTTTCTTGTGCCACCATCTTGATGTCATTTTCTATCTTCTCGGATTTATAGCTCTGTCTTTTTTTTTTTTTTCCCCCATAAAATATTTGCATGAAGTATTTGTAATGGGTCTATTTGGTTCTGTATGCCAAATCATTTCAACATAACTGTACAACCCAAATGAAGAAGAGGGAAAAAAGCCAAAGACTGTGTTGTGTTGTACTTCCAATGTTGGGGAAAGTTACTTTAAAAAGAAATGCATTATGATATTGTGTTACTCCTTTAAAAAAGTAAATATGAAAAGTGAAAAAATGAAAAGTAATGCTTTGCAGTACATTTGCGTTAGTTTTCTCATCTGGGCTGGGCTTTTTTTGTTTGTCTCTTTTTTTTTTTTTTTTTGCAAATATAAAGGCCCTTTCATACCAAAACTTCAGTGAATAAGCCTCATGCTGAAAGAAATGCAAATTTGCTCCTTTACGGTAGAGGGCGCAGCTCAGGCAAACCTTTCAGCTGTGAAGCCAATGCATGATGGATTGTAGAAGAACATGCAGAAGAAGAAAGTACAACCAAAGAGTATGGTAAAACTTTGGTGCAACACCGGGCCTGTCCAAATACCCACACTTGTGGTCTTTCTTGACGTATTTCCTGTATTTGGCCAAAGTGTTCATCAGTGTTAATTTTGACAGCAGGTGTTAATTTAGTTTTAGTCATAGTCTTTTGACTAAAATGCAATTTTAGTTTTAGTCATATTTTAATCATCTGCTTTGTTTTAGTTTTAGTCTAGTTTTAGTCGACTAAATAGGATAAGATTTTAGTCGACAAAGTCTACTGTAGATTTAGTTGACTAAAATATATTGGGTTTAATTTAAGTGTCATTTAAACGATTGTAATATGCACTATATTCTAACTTAAAATTAAATAAAATCAAGTCTCATTAAAAATATGGAATATAATCTTTCCATAAAAGACCAAATTCTTAATTCTTTAAAGTAAAAGTGCAACTCCAAAATATTAAAAAGAAAAACTGTATTTGACAGTAATGCAACTTCAAATACTGTATGGCCTGAAAAAATTACCTGAATCAACAGTTCTCTTTATAATAAACAGTTTATTTATATATAAGGAATATGTGAAACTGTAAATGTACTGAAACAGCCCCTTCCTTCTTACACCTCAGCAAAACAGAACAACAAAATAGTATTTTGGTGCCAATTAAGTATTAAAATAAAATCTATTGGGTTGAAATGCCAACAATGCGTGGAACTAAAAATCAACTCATCTTATTTTTTAGCATTGACAGTAGAGGTCACTATAAATTGAACTAACAGACCTGTAAACATTCAAGGAGAATGTGCATATTGTTGCTATGAGAAGTGCTATCAGTGGCACTCAATACAATAGTTCTATTTGGTTCGATTCATTTTAAGGAAAGCACTTCATGCCAATGTGACTCTCGCTTTATTTCGCCGACCTCTAGTGAGGTCACCTGTGACACTGAAAACCCCTCCTGCAAAGGCTTGAGAAGCTGGCATAGCCAACAGGTCTAAAGCAAAAGGTTTCAACTTGTGATAAAAAGTGTCACTTTTTGCCAACCAAAAGTCTATTCCTGTTTCTTCAGTGATGGGTTCCTTTGAAAGCTCTTCCTTATACTTTTTGATCTGCTCCCTCATGCTGGTCATTGAGGTCTTCTGTTTAGGCCTTCTGCGGCATTTCGAAAGAAACCGAAAGACTGGCGGCTTTGATGAGGAAGGTGCATCTTCTGGTTTCTCAGGATTTTCCTCTTCTGCATCATCTTCAGAATGATCCTCATCTTGTGTGTGTAGCAGAGTGGATTTTTTTTATCACATAGGGGAGAGTGGGGTGATTTGTGCCAGGGGGGAAGTAGTTCCACCCACTGTTTCTGGAAAACCATAGAAGAAATTGGTCATGTGACCACATAATTTTGAAAAGTCATCCATTTTATTCATCCTCCAAAGAAGAGAGACACATGGCATGAGAGGAAAGCACATTTTAGCTCAAAAAACTGTTTTTTTTTTTTTTCTTTCAAAATAAAATTTCTATGATTAAGGTTTTTTGATTGTAGTGTCTGAACAATTATAGACAAGTCTGTAAACATTTCACACATTTTAGTGCTTTAGCAGGCTACACAATGAGTCTATACAGTTAGCATGATGTTAGCTCTTAACTGCTGGATCATGTTAGTTTTTCAAACTTGTGGGTCCGGGGTGATTTGTGCCAGAGGGCCTGGGTTAAGTTGTGCCAGTGGCACAACTCACCCCCACGTATGATTATTTTCAACATATTATTAATTTGTAATTGTACATTGTACTCTTACATTTTAGCAGTTAAACTATGCGACATTCTTGATTTTAGACCAAAACCCATCATGCCACGCACTTATAAAACGCACTTTCTGAAGATGAAAAGCATGAAATGGTCCAATGTTGTGCAAAAGGCATGAAAACAACTAATATTGTGTGAAAACTGAATGGAGATTATCGAATTATCGTAAGATTTGTGAGTGATTTAGAGCACAGCAGAACTCAGTCAGATAAAGGCTTATTAATGAAAGTTCCTGTAAAAAAATGGGCAGCATTAAAAAATGGGCTGTATTAAAAGGGCAGCTATAAAAAAAAAGCCAGTGTTTAGCAGCAAACAGGTATTTTCATCTTCAGAAAGATCTTTCTTCCTCCCCATTTTGCATGAAAACTGTGACTTGCTTAGTAATGTGGAACAACCTCTAAGTAAGGTTTCCATAGACCTGGCAAATTATTTTGTCTGAGATTGATACCAGTTATAAGACATGGACAAATAAACAAACAAACATTTTCTTAGAAAAACTAAAATCTGAATGTTTATTCTACTGAAATCTTACTGATATGTCACTTGCATAATAATTTGGATTGTGGCGTATTCTTATATGTTATTCTTATAATTGACAGACAGCGTTCTATGTATGTCAACAGGCATCTATTGCCAAAGTCTTTTTGCCTGAAATGATTCACAAATATCATATATTGTGTATTTAAGTTTTTTGTGTTTTCCCAAAAACTACAAAATATGACTTAGCCTATTCCAACAGTTTAATAGGGTGACAATATCTAAATAAACCTTAAATGAGTAATTTTGTATTGAATTTGTCTTGCTTTCATATAGCATTACAGTTCATAACATTAAAATGTTCCGTTTTACTTCAGAAATGACTGGCACAATTTACCCCTACGTATTCTCCCCAAAGGCACAACTTACCCCGCACCAGGGGCAAGTTGTGCCACGAGACCACTTTTTTTTCCAAAAGCTATATTTCTGAAACAATTTATTTCAGATCCAAAGTTATTGTTCTCAGGCATGCACCACATCCTGAAATACATGTACATTCTTAAGTTGAAGGCATTACTGCCATGGCCTCACTTTAAAGTCACTTTGAGTAAAAACTGGCACATCTCACCCCACTTTCCCCTACTCCTCTGCATGTTTAAGAAGTTCCTCAATATTGTCATCAGCCACATCAGAGTTTCACAGACAGTAGGGTTGACAAAGCAGGCAGCTGCTACAAGTGGTGAGAACTTTTCATCAGTTGGATCCAAGAGCCAAGCAAAACGCTGGTTCACACTGGTTTTCATTTTATGTGCAAGAGTGGAAAGGTCTCTGTATGTAGTGTTCTTTTCAAAGTCTGCAAGGTGGCTGAGTAGATCATAGAGGGCTGGGACCACCAGGGACATTGACATAGTGTCACTCTGGAGGGTTTTTGTATGTTCTGCAAAAGGCAGCAGTAGCTCATGCAAAGATGTAAGCTTTTGCCACTCACTTGGAAGCAAGCTGTCCCATCCCATGCTGTTTGCAATTTGTGAGACTGAGTCTTTCACTTTGAGAAGTCGAGCAACCATGTTGAATGTGCTTGACCAGCGTGTGGGGCAGTCATTTACAACAGTAAGGCCACACATGCCCAGCATCCTCTGTGTTGCAATGGATGACTTATGCAACAGCTTGACCACTGACCTTGATTTATCAAGGATTCTTTTGACACCTGTCTCCTTCTGCACCATGTTTACCACCAGTTGTAGAGTATGCACCACACACAGTGTTCTGTCTAAGTCAACATGACGACACCTAACAAGAGAAAAACAACCAAATAAGTTTCTATTTAACCCTCAAATTTAATGATGGAAATCCTTTTACATGACATTACAAATACATCATAAAAATTAAAAGATACACTACTAGAGCACAGTATCAATTTTTCATTGTCTCATATTCATTGACTATCATGTAAAATAATAAAAAATACAACACACTCACCGCAGGTCATCATCTGTTTCCGAATCAGAGTCATTTTCCACCATGGGGGAGTCTTCAGAGTCTGTTATAATTGTAAGGACCTTTTTCTTTGATATTTCCCACTCCTGCAAACATTTGTCCACACATGCCTTGATTGACTGTGCAGTGTGTGGGTGGGCTACTTGTTCAAGGTTTAATAATATGTGTTCAGGTTTATTTTGTTCAACACAAAAGTAGCATGAACTTATTGCAAGGAATGAAGCCGACAGTCCTTTTTTTGTCCACAAGTCAGTGCCTATAGACATTCTCCTGACAGCAGACAGTCTCTTTTTGAATTTTTGTCTTTCGTCTTCATAATGTTTGTCAATCAGATTGCTTATTTTACTTTTCTTTGGAACAGTCAGCCTCCTATCTACTGTCTCCATCATTAAGATAAAGTCCTCATCTTCAATTGTCGTGACGGGTAATCCTGTGCGCCCAATCCATTTTGCTATGGCGTCCTCCTTAGTCTGCTGTTCTTTAGAGTCACTTTTGTACTTTGATGCGTTAAAAAAAGAGCTGTTGAAATACTCTGGATGGGATGTACTAATTTTATTGGAACATGGTGGCCCATCCTTCTCATTTGAGGTCTTTTGTATCTGTTAAGTAGAAAAAAAATCAGGTTCATCAATTCAATCAATCTTTTTCTTTCCCCTCTATCATGCTCATGCACAAGTAGTTCTGTACTACATTTCTACTCCTTTCACATCTCTTGTGGTGAAAACATTATCAAACATATGAAAACATTATTTAACAAACATTGTATGTTAAATCCTTAAAACTTCAACCAAGACAAATAAAATTATGCCTAAAAACACAAAACAGCTTTTGCATTTAGAAATAACATTTACTGTAACTTTACACACATAAATCTGTGCTTATTTTAAATGTGGGGCTGTCTTCAATGATCTTTGTATTGCACCCGATTACTGTCTTTGAACAAAATTGATGCATTTTTTTAATGACCGATTCGCTCATTTCGTTCACGGATGAGCCAGCTGATTCGCTTTTTTTTTTTTTTTGATAATAAATGAACAAGATGTTTCAGTTTATTCATGAATGAGAGCTCTCTCTCTCGTTCAGAATCAAATCACAGTGAAGTAGTGATGTGTTGTTCTTGAATGATTTTTTCATTTTGAACGAATCTTTAATGTGACTCAGGAAGAACGAGTCGTCTCGGGGGGTGATTCGTTCAGTCACGCATACGCAATATTCTATAGGTTCTGTACTGCTAATAGTAGTTCCCTTTCGATACTTTCACTGTGTATGGGGGAAAAGCTCTTTTTTTCCTCCTTGCTGAAGCCTCTTTTCTCTTTTCGCTGGATTCCTGCTGAACGCCTTCGCCGCTGGAGCGAGCTCTCTCCGCCTTAGAAGAGGCTTCACGAAGGACAGCTGAGATCGCCACCTGCTTCAGCGCCAGTGCCTCTGCAGACTGCTGCCTCGAGCGCCGCTCTCGATCCACCCGCCGCGAGTTTCCGGTTTCGCTCTCAGCGAGTCTCCTGCCGCCATCCGGCGAGCTTTTCACATAGCGCAAATTTCAGCGGTTTCTCACCGCTCTAAAAGAGCATTTCCAGTGGTCTATACCGCTCTAAAAGAGCCCACACAAGCGCCGTTTTCACGGCAGCGGCGTTGATATAATGCCGTGCCACACTTGTGGCACCTGCAGAGCCCCTCTGCAGGATGATGACGGCCACGGTGAGTGCGTTGGATATCTGGCCAAGCCGAGACTTCATGCCCGCACTGCAAGTATATGAGTCTCGCCTCTCTGCGCTCGCGGATCGCTTTCTTCAATGAAAGCGGTCCCGCCCCCCGCGCCTTCCCGTCTTCTTCCTCCCGCGAGCCGGCTAGGAAAAGACAGCGAGGTAGAGGGGCTCAGTGCCCGGATTTGGGAGAGCTTACGCCGGCCCAGTGCCCGCCTACCTCTCCCTCTTCTATGAGAGAGCCGTCCCCCGTCCTCTTCTCACGCCGGAGCAGCGTTCCTCGGCGGAAGCGAGAGACCTCGTCTCCTTCGGCGGTTCAGAGGATGAGCCGCTCGATGACTCCATGTCGCTCGCCGTGTCTGAAATGGAGGAATGGGTTGGCGACGAAGAGCCCGCCCCCCTGCCGTCACTGGAGCCCATTGATTGCAGGCCTGGGATGGAAGCCGAGTTAATCCGCATCCTCTCAAAGGCCGTCGAGGAGCTCGACTTGGAATGGGCCACACCTGAGGAGCCGACTCGCAGCAGGCTGGACGAGTGGTATCTGCCGGGACCCCGCCAGACCCCCCGCCAGCGATCTACACCCTTCTTCCCCGAGATCCACGTAGAGCTGACGAAGTCATGGCGCGTTCCTTACTCCGCCCGCCTGCGAACTTCTTCACCTGCGGCTCTCACCTCGGTCGACGGCTCATGTGAGAAGGGTTACGAGCAGATGCCGCCGCTGGACGAAGCCGTGGCCGCTCACCTCTGTCCTCCAGCGGCTGTGGGCTGGAAAAGCAAGAGGGCCCTTCCTTCCAAGCCCTGCCGTACGACCTCCGCCATCGCCAGCCGAGCGTACTCCTCAGCTGGGCAGGCTGCATCAGCGCTTCACACTTATGGCCATTCTCCAGGTCTTCCAGGCCAAACTCCTCCGTTCTCTGGACGAGTCTGGAATCGACACGCCAGCTTTCCGCGACCTACGCAGCGCCACTGACCTGGCCCTGCGCGCTACGAAAGCCACGGCTCAAGCCATCGGGAGATCCATGGCCAACCTAGTTGTGTTGGAACAGAGATCAAAGAAGCAGACAAGATGGCCTTCCTGGACATCCCAGTCTCGCCTTCAGGTCTCTTTGGGCCACCTGTGGAAGGATTCACCGAGCGCTTCACCGCCGCGCAGAAATCGTCCCAGGCTATGCAACATTTCTTGCCCAAGTGCTTGAGCTCTTCTGCTGCAAGTCGGCCCAAGCCTGCGCCAACCCAGCACCAGAGCAAGCCTGCCCCTTCCGCACCGCAAGCAGCGCCACCTAAGGAGCAGCGACAGTGGGCCCGCCCTGCTAAACGCTCCACGCTCCCGAGACGCCAGGGTCCCCGGCCCAAGATAGTGCTGGACCCGATGCCTCCAGCGTCTTCCTGATCAGAAGGGAAGAAAGAGGATGGGGCAAAGTCTCGCCGCGGCCGGACCACCCAAAAAGCTCTCTCGCATAGTTCCCCGCCACCTTGTGTAGTACTGGGTGTTGGGGACCAATGGGTTATTGCCTTGGGCCCACAGTGGTTGCGCCCACGCAAAACACCGTTCTAATGGCGAACTCAACATTTTTAAATTGTCAAAAAGAGAGCAAATTTCCTCTTCCTTTAACGTCAGTGCAAAGACCCCTGCACAGCGTTCTGTCACCAGACGCTATCCAGCCCCTTGCCACATGGGCCAAGGCCTGGCAAGCCATCCCTGGTGTGTCAAAGTGGGTCATGGGGACCATAAGTCATGGCTACTCACTGCAGTTCGCCCGAGGACCCCCGTGCTTCAGCGGCGTGGTTCCCATTTCGGTCAAACCGGACGACACGCATGTCCTCCGTGCAGAAGTGATGTCTCTGTTAAAGAAGGGAGCCATAGAAATCGCCCCCCCCCAGAGAGCGAGTCGGGCTTCTACAGCCGCTACTTCATTGTCCCCAAGAAAGATGGCGGTCTTAGACCCATCTTAGACCTCAGACTTCTGAACCGCTCCCTCGTGAGATGGAAGTTCAGGATGTTAACGTTGAAACAGATCATTGCACAGATACGTCCCGAGGACTGGTTCTTCTTGCTGGATCTGAAAGACACCTACTTTCATATCCAGATAGCCCCCCGTCACAGGCGATTCTTGAGATACGCTTTAGAGGGTGTGGCTTATCAATACACGGTCCTTCCCTTCGGGCTGTTCCTAGCTCCCCGCACTTTTACAGGGACTCGGCGCTTCTCCCTCTGACACAGATGGGAATCCGAGTTCTGAACTATCTTGACGACTGGCTCATACTGGCCCAGTCTCGTACTGAGCTAGAACACTACAGATCCATGCTCCTCAGCCACCTCCAGTGCCTGGGACTCAGGGTCAACTTTGCCAAGAGCTCGCTGCTCCCCAGCAAACGTATCACGTTCCTGGGCGCAGTTTTTGACTCAGTCCAAATGAGGGCTGTAGTCTCACCAGAGCGCACTCTGACGATTCAGAAGCTCACGGCATCTGCCAGGAACAAAGCTTGTTACCCTCTGAGGTTCTTCCAGAGGATGTTAGGGCTGATGGCTTCCGCCTCGGCCTCCTCCGGATGCGGCCTCTGCAATACTGGCTGAAACTCAGGGTTCCACCCCACGCTTGGTGGCATGGCCACTTTTTAGTCAAGGTCAATCAGGCCTGTATCATGGCCCTGAAACCTTGGATGAACCCCAGTTGGTTCGAACGTGGTGTTCCCCTACAGGCGGTGTCCAGAAGGAAGGTGCTCTCGACGGACACCTCCAACGCAGGTTGGGGCGCTGTATTCGAGGGCAGGCCAGCCTTCTGCCTTCTCTCCGGTCTCAGCCATCTGCACATCAACTGCCTCGAGATGCTGGCAGTGGAATGAGCCCTCATCTCGTTCCAAGAGTTCCTGGAAGGACACCACGTCTTAGTCCAGTCGGACAGCATGACGGTAGTGTCTTAGTGTCGTAGTGTCTCCAGTCGCCTTTGCGCCCTGACAAAGCGCCTCCTCGAATGGGCAGCACCCAGGTTGCGGTCGCTAAGAGCGATGCACATACCTGGAAAATCGTACCTGGGAGCAATGTCCCCTCAGACGAGTGGATGCTCCATCCCCAGACGGTACAAAAGATATGGGAGATCTTCGGGAAGGCGGAGGTCGACCTCTTCGCCTCAGAAGACAACTCTCACTGCCCAACTTTCTTCTCAAAGGAGATGGATGTGCTGGCCCACGACTGGCCCAGGCTCCTCCTTTATGCCTTTCCCCCGATCGCGATGATTCCTTACGTCATCAGACGAATCAGGGAAGACAGACACAGAGTCCTCCTGGTGGCCCCACTCTGGAGAACCCAAATCTGGCTCTGCACCTCTGGTCCCTCGATGGGAGCCGATAAGCCTCCCCGGGAACATTCTACACACCATTTCTCAGGCTAGAGCTCCATCTACCAGGCGCCTCTACGCCCAGAAGTGGTCGGTCTTCGTTGACTGGTGCTCAGCACACAAGTTGACCCTGTGGAGAGTGACGTATCTCAGATACTGTCATTCCTCCAAGAGCGGCTGGACAGAGGTCTTACAGAGGTTTACGTAGCAGCCATAGGAGCATTCCACGCTCCCATCACTGGGCAGACAGTGGGTAGAAACAGCCTTATTGTGCATTTCTTGAGAGGTGCTAGGCGGCTGAATCCCCCCTATACTGCTCACCGTTCCCACATGGGACCTTTCCACAGTCCTTGCAGCCCTCAAAGGTCCTCCTTTTGAACCGCTGTGGTCAGCTGACCTCCGGCCCTTAACGCTTAACCCTCTGGAGTCTGAGGCTGATTTGGGGCCTGGAGAAGTTTTGACATGCCCTGACATTTGTGCTTTTTTCAGTTGTTCATAAACATATTAATGACACAAGTGTCATTACACTGTATTCAGCACAAACTAGGCTACCATAATATGTGAGGAACATGTGTGTACATGTTTGTGTTTTTGAAGGAATAACGTTTATGCGTGGTTACTGAAAAAACAAAAAACTTAAGTCACTGATATAAGGCCAATAAAAGTATATTAAATCTGTGTTCACAAGACTTTTGGGTATTGAAGGTTGTAGACTAGAGTTTTTGCTTCAAAATTATGTAAAAATTATGCTGACTACTCTTTCATTTATAACAATATACTGATTTAGTTTTTGTAAGACACTTTTTGCCAAGAAACACGGTATGCGAGGAGGCGTGAATCTCCATGAATAATGGCTCATTCTCACCTGTGAAGACAAAAGAATTGAATAGTAATGACCTGAAAAGACTTGCATATTAATGAGGCATTTCAGTCAGGTAGGCTGTGAAAAAAAACTTCTGTGATGTCTCAAGCTCATCATGATATATGAAACATACAGAAAAATTTTATTACAATATAAAATAATGGTTTTATATTATACTTTAAAATATAATGTATTTCTGTGATGCAAAGAGTCTGAATATAGGCTTTTAGTTTAAAAGCATGCACATTTGGAGAAATATAGGATTCTCATATGTTTATGTCAATTTTCTATACAGAGGAGTTATTTTTTATTTAATATTCATTGTTATCTCTATGAGCGCTGGTGTTTGCAATTCATACTGCAGCCGGAGGGCGCTCTGTGCATTTTAGTCCACAAATTCACCTAAGAAGAAGACGATATTCCATGAATGGTGTTTACCAATTCATACTACAGCCGGAGGGCGCTAAAGAAACAAAAACTCACTTAAAACTTATCAATAGAAGAAAACAAACAGGAATTTACTGAATGTCTTCCAGAGATCGCTAACCATGGCTTTTTCATCCAGATAAACAATTTTCAAGGCAATAAATACACGATTGAGATGATGAATGCATGTGTTGTCTCTGAATTTGCCTGTGAATAGCGCTCCCTCCGTGGGCGTGGCCGCATTAGTGGGTAATGAGCTGAATCACGGACTTCTGACATGGCTCTCTTTTCATACAGATTACATAAACACAGAATGTTTGTTTTCGATTTGACTTGCACGATTTAAAACCTGACATTTCAACGTTTTGTTAGACATAAGTATGAATTTTTTGTGATTAGTATTCACTAAGTTACACTTCATTTTCTGAGAACTATCAGATTGGACTTCGTTCAGAGGGAGATGAGAGATCACGCATCATGTTAGTTTTCTTTATTTTACAAAAAGCACAACATTTTGTTTTTACTCTGAGTGTATACAAATAAAAGGAGATATTCTATAGTTTCAATTGATGTATTACTTATGTCTCTATGACAAAAAATGACAAAAAATTGCTGCAATGTGAAAAAAAACCTGCAAAACGCGCCGGCGCGTTTTTAGACCTCAGAGTGTTAAAACCGCTCTGCTACTAGCACTAGCACAGGTCAAACACGTTGGCAACCTGCAGGCCCTCTCTGTAAGCCCTGCATGCTTTGAATTTGGGCCCAACAACTCTAAAGTCGTTCTAAAACCCAGGCATGGCTACGTCCCTAAAGTGCTCTCTACTCCATTCAGAGCACAGATCATTTCCCTCTCGGTGCTACCTCCTTCTTCGGATGAGTGAGAGGTGGAATTGCTCTGCCCTGTCAGGGCGTTGAGAGTCTATGTTGAGCGGTCTGGGCTGTTTAGGTAGTCCGACCAGCTCTTCGTCTGCTTTGGCGGCCGCACCAAGGGGTCTCCGGTCTCAAAGCAACGCCTCTCGCGTTAGATAGTCGACGCGATCGCTCTATGCTACTCCTCTATGGGCCTGGATTGCCCCATAAGAGTAAGAGCACACTCCACTAGAGGTATGGCCTCTTCTTGGGCGTGGTCTTGTGGCGTTTCACTCAAGGACATCTGTGAGGCAGCCGGCTTGTCCTCGCCGTCCACTTTTGTCAGGTTCTACAACTTGGATATCCCGACCTTGCATGCTCGGGTCCTCTCGGTGTGACACGACGGCCTCGTGTCGAGCTCTGTCATCATACCTCTGTCAGGGTATTCTTTCCCTGTTCCATTGTAACTCGAAAGGGTTCGACGGCCCCCGGCCCTTCAAGTATCCACTGGGCCCCTAGGCGCCCAAGATATGTTCTTGTTGTTCCCTGCCGTGGCACGGCGTGATTGTATTCGTTCCCCATACGCAGTATGAGTGAAAGTATCGAAAGGGAACGTACTCGGTTACGTACGTAACCTCGGTTCCCTGAGATACGGGAACGAGTACTGCGTATGGGGGAAAAGCTTGGGGGAAATTGTAGTTTTGCATTGTTTGTAGTGTGATCAACGTTTGCCTAAGTAGTAGATGTGTTGGGGAAGTAACATGTAACATTTTAATTACATTTTGCTAAAATGAACGAAATGACTCGGAAAAAGATTCGTTCATTTTGCTGAACGACATTCAAAAGTCTGAGTCGGTAAAATGATCCGAACTTCCCATCACTAGTGTCTAAATCCAACTGTCAAAAAGTGCACATAGTAAAAGGTATGTCATTGCAGTCAGACACTAGTGATAGCATGCACTTCCAACAGTTGCTGAAAGTGAATTTAACTAAAGTCAATGGCAGAGTGCCTGAATTAAAGGGAACACTAATCACCATTATGGTTTATCCCAGACAGGTCCAAACAAGAAGCATCCTCTAGTGAGATATTTATTTTAATTGCAGTTGATTTCATCTAAGGCTATGTGGCTGTGAGTCAGTTGTTGTGCTGTTTGCTTGTCTCCTCTCTTTTTTTCTGTTCTTGTTGTTCCTCTTATCTTCAGTGATTTTGCTTGTTAACCACAGGTGTTCATCACTAATGGTCAGTCATCACTTGTAGAGTGAATCTACTTTATTTCACCAACTCCAACACTGCTTCAGTATTACTTTTACTTGGTCTTTATTTAACTATGAACACACACTAAGGTCCTGTTTCCATCTGGTATTAAGATGTGTTTTGGTTGATTGGATCACAAGTGGACAAGGGAGATGCATAACTGTTTCCACCTGGTATCCGTCTCTTTTGTCCACTTTCAACCACTTCGGTCCTGATTTCTTTGAGGGGAGGGTCTATGGGCGGGTAAACATATGAGTTTTTTCAGATGTAGAGCAGCAGCTTTAATTTCTTCTCTGATAGCCGCAATACCACGCTAAACGCTGTGAAATGGTGAGAATGGTGAGAGAACATTGCGCTTAGTATGTTTTTTTGTCTTCATCCAAACTTGGGTCTCCAGCCGACAAAGTTTAAATTGCGTCTGACTAGCGTGCATCCCGTAATGTTTATGCGTTAGGTCAGTAGGCGGAGAGTAGGCAGTCTTTTGTGAATGTTTGAAAACATGAGCATTTCCCCTAAGAAATAAATCCTGTCCAAAGCATTTTCGACTCCCTTTGGAAGTGGTCGAAAGTGGACAAGCTCAAAACATTTTACACTCCATTTACACCTATATTTAGTGTCGTCAACTTGTGATCTGATC
This sequence comes from Megalobrama amblycephala, assembly GCF_018812025.1. Classification (NCBI taxonomy): domain Eukaryota; kingdom Metazoa; phylum Chordata; class Actinopteri; order Cypriniformes; family Xenocyprididae; genus Megalobrama; species Megalobrama amblycephala. The sequence goes on from NC_063047.1 coordinate 44,706,949, forward strand.
AACCAAAATGCATCTTAATACCAGCTGTAAACAGTGCCTAAGAAACGTGATATGTAACATATACGCAGGTTTTGTTGTGGTCTTGCTGGGATCATACCAGCACCCAAAAGACAACATGTGCTGGTCCACAAGCACATCACCAGCATTACAACCTGATCCCAGCATGCAAAACATACCTTATGCTGGTCAACCAGCACACACACTTCCCATGCTGGGAACCAGCAAACCAGCATCCCTGTTCTTAGCTTGCAAAACACAGGCCTACCTTATGCCGGTGACCAGCAATGCTGGATTTTTCAGCTGGGTTTTTATTTTCGTCTCTTTTGTTATGATGATCTTTCCTACAATTTTCAGCTATACAACACTGTAAAATCAACCATACGTAAAAATAAATACAAACCCGATTCCAAAAAAGTTGGGACACTGTACAAATTGTGAATAAAAAGGAATGCAATAATTTACAAATCTCATAAATTTATATTTTATTCACAATAGAATATAGATAACATATCAAATGTTGAAAGTAAGACATTTTGAAATGTCATGCCAAATATTGGCTCATTTTGGATTTCATGAGAGCTACACATTACAAAAAAGTTGGGACAGGTAGCAATAAGAGGCCGGAAAAGTTAAATGTACATATAAGGAACAGCTGGAGGACCAATTTGCAACTTATTAGGTCAAATGGCAACATGATTGGGTATAAAAAGAGCCTCTCAGAGTGGCAGTGTCTCTCAGAAGTCAAGATGGGCAGAGAATCACCAATTCCCCCAATGCTGCGGCGAAAAATAGTGGAGCAATATCAGAAAGGAGTATCTCAGAGAAAAATTGCAAAGAGTTTGAAGTTATCATCATCTACAGTGCATAATATCAACCAAAGATTCAGAGAATCTGGAACAATCTCTGTGCGTAAGGGTCAAGGCCAGAAAACCATACTGGATGCCCGTGATCTTCGGGCCCTTAGACGGCACTGTATCACATACAGGAATGCTACTGTAATGGAAATCACAACATGGGCTCAGGAATACTTCCAGAAAACATTGTTGGTGAACACAATCCACCATTCGCCGTTGCCAGCTAAAACTCTATAGGTCAAAAAAGAAGCCATATCTAAACATGATCCAGAAGTGCAGGCATTTTCTCTGGAAATTTGAAGTTCTTTTTGGAAAACTGGGATGCCATGTCATCCGGACTAAAGAGGACAAGGACAACCTAAGTTGTTATCAGCGCTCAGTTCAGAAGCCTGCATCTCTGATGGTATGGGGTTGCATGAGTGCGTGTGGCATGGGCAGCTTACACATCTGGAAAGACACCATCAATGCTGAAAGGTATATCCAAGTTCTAGAACAACATATGCTCCCATCCAGACGTCGTCTCTTTCAGGGAATACCTTGCATTTTCCAACATGACAATGCCAGACCACATACTGCATCAATTACAACATCATGGCTGCGTAGAAGAAGGATCCGGGTACTGAAATGGCCAGCCTGCAGTCCAGATCTTTCACCCAAAGAAAACATTTGGCGCATCATAAAGAGGAAGTTGCGACAAAGAATACCTAAGACAGTTGAGCAACTAGAAGCCTGTATTAGACAAGAATGGGACAACATTCCTATTCCTAAACTTGAGCAACTTGTCTCCTCAGTCCCCAGACGTTTGCAGACTGTTATAAAAAGAAGAGGGGATGCCACACAGTGGTAAACCTGGCCTTGTCCCAACTTTTTTGAGATGTGTTGATGACATGAAATTTAAAATCAACTTATTTTTCCCTTAAAATGATACATTTTCTCAGTTTAAACATTTGATATGTCATCTATGTTGTATTCTGAATAAAATATTGAAATTTGAAACATCATTGCATTCTGTTTTTATTCACAATTTGTACAGAGTCCCAACTTTTTTGGAATCGGGTTTGTAAATAAATAAAATAAAAAAATCATGCAAATGGTCAACAATGACTTTATGCAAGCATTATGTCTCCAAGATTAACAAAGACTGAATGCTGCCCCCTTGTGTATGTTTTCTGTGTTATTCAATCTGGATGTGTGACAGTAAAACTCATCTTTAGATGATAATGTTACAACTTATTAATGTAACATGGTTTCTTCGTGAATGTAATGTAGAGGTGGGTCTTACCGACAAAGTGTAAATCTGCTCAAACACAGGAATCCGCAACAAACAAAACACAACTGTGCACACTAACTGCATTAATTTATAACCTATTTTACACCCTTGCAAGTTTTTTTTTTTTGTTCAGTCTTTTATCGGGATGACACAAACTACTAACGGATTTGAACCGGTTCATTCAAAAAACCGTTCGAAAGAAATAAATTAGTCAGACTTTTAACTAAACAGTTAGTCAGACTTCTAAACTAAAGAGTACCATAACATTCAGGGCTGAACTGGGACAAGAAAAAAATCAGTCCTGGCATTTTTGGTCCGAAATTCATGCCTGGATACAGCACTATTCTGGCCGAGCGAATGAGACCACCAGTGAGGTAGAGGAGGCAGGTGTGTGTCAAACTGTCAATTCGCCATCGGAGGGAAGGGAGAGCAAGAACGCACAGAAAGTATTGGTGTTTCACCAGGCTACAGTGGAAAATGAGTACTGGAATCGTTTCAGATATTTATATAGATATTGAAATATCTATAATTTTTACAACATTAGCACGCACACATATATATTATAGCTATATTACACAAACACAATTAATTAATTAATTAATTAATTATTTAATAGCCTATTAATATTAATAAATGTATCGGCCCCAAAGTGCGCCAGCCCACTGGGAAATTCCTGGTATGCCAGATACGCTACACCCCTGCACACCATGGAGTCATGAGAAACTTGGTGGGCGAATTCATTGGAATAGTGTGGGGGATAGAATCATAATCTCTTTGGATCCAGTTTTATAAACTTTTGGATCCAGTTTTATAAACTTTAACACATCAATAATGAATTGACTTACTATATCAAATATTTTTTTGGTTAAAGAAAAAAACGAAGAGACACTTTTAATGGGTGGTTTTGCTTTTAATATCCATATTTACATTTCCACAGAACTCTGGCTAGAGAAACAATCTCCTCATCTCTGTTGTGCAATGAACCGTAACTGCCAGAACTTATTCAGTCAAACCCATTCTCTTATAAAGCCTAGTAAAAAAAAAAAGCATCATAATTCCAGCCTTTATACGTGTTGCTATATCTGAATAAATAGAGCTATGCCATGTTCAATCAAAGACCAGGCACACTTTAAGTTTGCCAATGTACATAGACACAGGCAGAGTTGCACGCATGCTCTTACTCTCAAGCTTTTAGAAGTTTGCTGTCTGCCTATTGTTGTTTTATGCAAAAAGTCAGAGTCTGGATAGGACACACCGAGGGCCTTATGCAAATGACGTGTCTATCGGCTGGTGTGGGATACTGGAGAGGTGAATGCTCTTCTACTAACCCACATTGCTAAATGTGTTTCTCTGAACCTTTTTGAGAAAGGTTCACTCAGTTCACCTGAGAAAAGCACCACAGAACCAGGGATTTAATCTACAGAGACTGGATCTGTGGATCTTCGCTTCTATAAGGTAAGTGTAGATGTACTTCTCAAAGTTTTTAGAGAAATACTGCTTCGTTTCCCAGATGCCTGTTCTCTTCTCAAGCAGTGACCGTATTGTGGAATCATATTGTTTTGCATTGTACCTGTTCACAGCTCTAGATATTGACAGATTTAAATGTTTTTGACTAGAAGAGATTAGGGTGGAGAGACAGAGTGATTGTGGTGAATGGTGAATGGGGATACCCTTGCTCTTATGAATATTACAACAAGCCTTTTACATAAAGGAGACCATTTGAAAGCTGGACACATTAGAATAAACCTCAAGATCATTTTACTGGCTGGGCCCGGGCATGAATTGCCTCAGTGTCTGCATAAAGTTGTGATCCTGTAGGAAAATCAGCTGTATTTATCATTACAGATATTAAGATGAGCACAGAGGCTGTTGAACAGACAGAATCTCAGCATGAACCAGCTGGTAAGGTGCCTTTTCACTCTCTGGAATATTGTCAATTGCCTTGAAATGGTACAATTACCTCTTAACTAATGTGTGGTGACATTTGAATGTAAATAACACAGAAATATTATTCAATCAATTATGTGCCAATTAAAGTTTTCTGTTTACGCTTGTAAAATAACATCATTTGTGTGACGTGAAACAGTTATAAGTGAGATTTACAATATTTCAAAACTCTCTTTTAAATGCACATTTGAAAATGTTCTGTGATACATTACAAATATTATTAGTTTATTTTCTTAAATATTTAAAATATTTTTTTCACTTTTTTAGATCTACATGTGATTATTTTTTGAGCATATTTTCTAACAAATTGTCTACTTTCCAGACCCTTTTTTGAACATATTATCTGTGGCTAAATGTGTTTATGATTCACCTTTACGTTCACTAGAAATGAGGATCATAATTTCACGAACTGCCACCGGGCTTCTTTACAAAAACCGTTTGTGGTTATGACCAAAAGTTTAACTCTTTGTGTTAATAGGACACTGGTCACGCTCTCAGGCGAGTCTGTGGAAATGGCTTTGTGCCAACCTTAGAAGTCATTTTTATGTTCTGTGCATTTCTATCAACGCATTTTTTTTTAAATATTATTTTATTTGTCATCCCATATTTTTGTATTTATAAAAAAAGCATTCTGGTAACTTATGTTTTGTTGAATTCAGAATACAGAGTTCATTAGACATCTAGGTGTGTGATACGTGCAGGTTGATGGATGTGAAGTCTACCAGGATGTATGTGGCGGTTTGTTTGCAGTGAAGCGCTCATAGCCTCAGGTGTTACTGAATCATGGTCTGGTTACAATGGCTTCTCTACGGAACCATCTCACTCAAATGAGGAACCTGAGAGAAATGAGAATTCAGAGAGAGCAGTGTATTGTCCTTCAATGTTAAATATATTTATTTCATTTATGTTCCATCACCTCTATGGTGTGAAGTGTTTGGATATGGATTAGGGTTAGACCTATCAGATGTCCCATCAGGTCATGTGATAACTACAAATATTTGGATTGTACAAATAAAATGTTGTTCGTGTTTACAAACATCTTTATATGAACCTACATGGAATCTACACTGTAAAAAAAATATTGTTGGTTTAACTTAAAAGTGAACTGGTTGTCTTAAAATTTTGAGTTCATTGAAATTAAAAATTTGTGTAATAAATAGAAACTCAAAATATTATGTTATCCGAACCACATTAATTTAAGTTGATTTGACAAAAGAAAAAGTTGTAATAACAAATCATGAAAATAATTGTTTACAGTGTAGTGAAAGTATATCTAAATCATTTTTTATCGTTATTATTTTACTGTTTTGTAGTTTTAAGGTTGTTTTATTGTTTTGGACATGTACAATAGCTATCAAGTATCATCACAGTTTATGTGCAGGCACGTATGACTGGTGACTATAACCATTCAGACTTTAAAATCAGGGATTTTAAGAAATATGATGTAATCGACATGGAGGACATAGGTTACAGCAGGTTTTATAATCATAGTATTGTTAGTCATATCATTTATAGTTTGTGTGTGTGTGTGTGTGTGTGTGTGTGTGTGTGTGTGAGGGAAAGAGAAATACAGAGGGTAGGAGATGCACCTGGAGGTCTGTAAGTATTCAAATGTGAAGGCCTCTAAAGGTTGCCATGGAAACTCATTTGCATGATCTGATGATTTCCATACTGGAAGTTTGGCTCAGGAGAAGGGTAGATTTCCATATTGTGGAGTGAGTGAGTGCCGTTCTAACCACGGCCTCATAGAGATAGATTTGAATTTCAAATGAAGAGAGATTACCTGGTATTGACGACCTTTGAACCGCCGACTGACTCTATTCGCTCAGTTTAATGGAACATTTGGGAGTTTGTTTTTATGGTATAGTCTTAATATTAAAACCCCTTGAAAGAAATAATGATAAAAGTTTAAATGAAAACTAAAATGTTTTGTAACATTGGCTGGATCCCTCAGGTGGGATGCAGTCTGAATGTTAATGCATACGTGTAACTCTCACTTTGATGCTGAGTGTGATTATCTTTTCATTTTCCAGATATTGAACAAAATGGCATTGACTTCACCAGACAAGTGAGTACAAACGTTGCTTTACTTAATATTCATAATCTGAAAACGTACTGTTTTTGGTATTCAGAGCAGTGCATTGCTCTGAACTCTATGGGAGTTCAAGGAGAAACAGCTTGAGAGATTACAAAAGTTACATTACGTGAGATATCATGAATCATAATGTCATAATGAATAAGCTTCATTAGTTCTTCAGATCAGCCTGTCATTTGATCTAGTGGTGAGGACAGTGAAAAGTTTCGTGCACAGGAACTAGCTTCAGGCTTCTGAGGGCATTTGCATACTGTGCCTGCGGGAAGGGAAGGAATGTTTGTTAAAGGCCCTCTGCAGAACGAGTCCTGCAGCCTTACTGGTCTCTGAGTACACACAAAGAGTGCATGTATACACACATGCCTGAGGACCAAAACACAACAGTGAACAACTCCATATCTTCAAATGTTCACCTGGTTTGGGTTATCTAACGAATATTTTGTTTCACGTACAGATAAAGACTGAGAACCTGAACGATTCTCCTCATTCTGGATCGTCGCACAAGACATGCCACTTAACTCAGGGATCACCGGTGCCTGGTGGCCAGCTTACTGGGGTACGTCTTTATCACCTCAGTCATAGAGGGTCCTGAAATCCATCACAAGCATGTTCGGATCATATGCAGTCAAACCAAAATGTATTCAGACACCTTGAACATTTCATTCGTTATTAAAGTTTATTCACTATAAATGGTATACAAATGAAAATAAAATATGACAAGATCTCAGAGTTAAACTGTGTCAGAATAAAATTCAGATAACACTTAAGCAAAACATGGTCAGGTCAAAGTGTCTAAATAATTTTTGGTTCCAAATTTTACTGGTTGTCCACTGTATGAAGAATTTTTGGGTATAATATGTCACAGTTTATTTTATTTCACTATCTTCACTTACATAAATGAACTATACTGTCCTGCACCCACTAGAAAAAAAATATAAAAAAATTTATATCTAGTGCCTGAATAATTGTTGGTTTTACTGTATTTCACACACACACGATTATGTTTTGCATACGAAAATTAAGCCTATAAGATCATTAGGCCTTTTGGCATTGTTACTTTTTTAATAATAGTTAAAGGGATAATTCACCCCAATTCTGTCATCATTTACTCACCCTCAAGTTGTTCCAAACCTGTATGAATTTAATTCTTCTGCTGTTTGGAACAACCTGAGGGTGAGTAAATGATGACAGAATTTTTATTTTGGGGTGAACTATCCCTTTAAGCACCAATTAAGCAATTGATTTTAGTCCCAATTCTCATAACTGTAATTAGTGTAATGTAAGAAAAATGGATATATAAATATTTATTTTTTTGTTTAAGTATTTATGAGGGAAAAAACAATACATTAAATATTTATTGTTTATTTTATTATTTAAGTATTTATAAATCATGGAAGTATTTTGTTTAATGCCTTTAATTTATAATGATTTCAATTTAAAAAAATGCAATGCATTTTTTCATATAATACAGTAAAAGAGATTCTAATTATGGATGCCATAATTATGGCATTTTGGGAAAGTGTGCTTAAAGGGATAGTTCATCCCAAAATGAAAATTCTGTTATCATTTACTCACCCTCATGTTGTTCCAAACCTGTGTGAGTTTCTTTTTTTTTTCTATTGAACATAAAAGAAGATATATTGAAGAATGTGTGTAACCAAACAGTTGATGGTAGTAGTATTTCTTTTTATAAACTTATACAGGTTTGGAACAACTTGAAGGTGAGTAAATTAATTTTATTTTCAGGTGAATTATCCCTTTAACTGTCATGAAAATTATGTCATAATTCAAAATATCTCAACAGACTTTAAGCAAAATATTTTCTTCTTTTTGGATGCATTGTGACCTGAAAATATTTTGTGGGATTTAATCCTCTCACACAAAGTGAAATTGTGGTGAAAGATAAGGTATGCATGTAATGGCTGGTGTTTTTTAGGAGCTGCCCTCCCTGCACTCTCTCCCCCAGCTCGTCCTGATGCCTGGATCTCATCTGTCCTCCCCTTCATCATTTCTCCTCTCACAGGCCCAATCAGGACACCAAGGTCAGTGGATGTACTGGATCATATTAAGTGCGATGTTGCTCATCAGTACACATCACTGAGAAAGTTATTTTTGTTTGACTTTACTACAGTACATACATGTTTAAATGCTGTTTCCTCCAGCACTTCTGCAGCCCAATCTGCTTTCCTTGCCATCTCAGTCTCAGACAGGACTCTTACCACACCAGCCTGGTCTCGCACTCACTCCTCAGGTACCCCAGAGCCTAATGCTGGATTATTTCTTAAAACAAATTTATTCATTAATGGAAACAGTTCGCAATAGGGTTTCATTTGTTAGCATTAGTTAACCACTGTACATTAGTTAAAGGGCTAGTTCACCCAAAAATTTATATTTTGTCATTACTTACTCAACCTTAAACTTGTATGAGTTTCTTGTTTCTTTCTTCTGTTGAACACAAATGGAGATATTTTAAGAATGTATGGTAACCAGGCAGTTGACGGCACCCATTGACTTCCATAGTATTTTTTTTTTTCCTACTATGGAAGTAAATGGCTACCGTAAACTGTCTGGTTACCAGCATTCTACTACTGTGACTACTACTGTAATGCATAATACCGGGGTGCTTTTTTAATGGCATGAGAAAAGGAAAGCACACACCCAAACAATAATACAAATAGCATGTAAGCAAACAAAGGTGATAAGAACTGATTACCTAGACTCTAAAAGCTTATATTTTCTCATAAGGCAATGGGCAGGACAGGGCTGGCTGGCTCTTCTATGGATGGACACTTGGACATGTCTCACTTACAGGTCCCTAAACATGTGGGATCACCACAAGATGAGCCTAATGACCTGGAGGAGCTAGAGCAGTTTGCTAAAGCCTTCAAACAAAGACGCATTAAACTAGGCTTTACTCAGGTAAGACTTGCCTGGTTTTATAACGGTTTTAAAAACTGTATATGTAAGCAATAAGGTTTGAGAGGCTGTGCTGTATCCTTGAGTACCTTCTTGTTTTATAAAACGGTTACCACACAATACAAATATTAAAGCCAAAACAATATGTATCAATGCAACTTTTATGAAGTAAAATCACTAAAAAACCTTCCTTCCACCAGAAAAAATAGTCCCTGACCGTGAACAGCAACAGAAGTTACATTATTACGCCATTAGATGGTGGCAAAGACCGTCTTTATTAGTGATTCACTCAGTCGCAAAGACTTTTATATTGAAAAGACTGAATTGTTGTGAACACGGAACAAGACGCAACTGACAAATGCTTTGACTAGCGCTGTCAGTCAAGGGAAAACCCTTTAAATGTTAAAAGGACAAGATATTGCAGTGGACATTTAAACAGATTTTTTATTATGAACATAGGACTGACCTGAAGGAAAATGCTAAATCTGAATGGAGGTAATAAGCTCGCTCAATCTATCTCTTTCTCACAATACTCTTCTACATAATACAGTAAGCTTCAATGAACAATATCAATTGAGCACATACAGTTTACGTTGCTAAGAGTGGTTGCTAAAGGTGTTGTGTAGTGATACAAAGAATCATTCGGTGAAGCGGTCATAGCTGTGTTTTATCATGAATAAAACAATGCTATTGACCAGGAACTAACCGTTTTATAATTTATGGTTTTGAACAGACTATACATTATAAATATCATCAGTGTCCGTTGAGTTTGGAAAATTCTTCACACACTAATCATCGGAATATCTCTTTTCCGGTCTCTGAAAATGTCCAGAAATCTTCTTGCTGACACTTATTTTACAGCAAGTGGCTAGTCAATTGAAAATATATATAACCGAACATAAATGAGTTGTACTATCTAAAAACGGAAGTGCGTTATGAAAATTGGTACAAGTAAAAGAGAGAAATAGATTGTGCTTGAAGCTGCTTAATTCTCATCTCATTCTCATAGAAAGCGAATAGAAATGACAATTCTTTGTATCCGAATACATATTATGTAGGCCTAAATGTGTGAGTATATAAATTTTCTCCCTTATGAACATTGTTTAGTCGAGCCCTGTGATCAAAAATAAACCGGAACAAACATGATTGAATACATACAGATATTCTATTCAAAATAACTACTGATTGATTTTGCATAATTTTCCTGACAGAAATGAGGAAATTACTGTCATTGTAACCAGGTTTTATCATAAACCAAATAATGAAGCTATTCTAATGGTACACAGTTTCTCAAGCTCAAATAAGAATGTTTTGTGTTTCACGTATCAGTGAATAAGTCCAAATGTATGATGTATTTGATTTTGTTGGACTAATAAAATTCACCTATATTGTGACAGTGTTGTTGTTGTTGTTGTTTTTGTTTTTTGTATAATTATTATTTTATTATTGCAGTTTTGTAAATTTCTTTCCCTGTCATTTCAATTGTCTTTTCATTTTAATAATGAAATAATAATACTTTCATTGGGTATTATCCACTCAAATTTGAAAAGGAGCCAATTTTGAATAGGTATATGTTGCCCGACCCTGTCATGGACCTCATCCAGTTCTCAAACTCTTTTATCATGTGTTTTCAGGGTGATGTGGGGCTAGCCATGGGAAAGCTGTATGGAAATGACTTCAGTCAGACTACCATTTCACGCTTCGAGGCTCTCAATCTTAGCTTCAAAAACATGTGCAAGCTCAAGCCCTTGCTAGAGAAGTGGCTGAGTGATGCAGGTATGTGCTGCTGCCCTCTTGTGGACAGAAGATACTAATGTTGTTTTTTTTTTTTTTTTCCTGTATGCATCGTTAGGTAATTGTTTGGCGGACTGTACTGGGATATTAAACCTTCCCTTCTTTCCCTCACTTCAGAGAACTCGCCATCTGACTCCATGACCAACCCCACCACCCTACCACCCCTTATGGAGGGTTATGGGAGGAAGAGGAAAAAGAGAACAAGCATTGAAACTAACATCAAGCTCACACTTGAGAAACGCTTTCTAGATGTGAGTTTGTCATTTTTTACTCCTTTTCAGATGGTTCAGGCCCTCATATGAACATAATTTTCTGCTTTTTATTGCTAGTCTTGTATGGTGGTATTAGGGAGAAAGAATTTCTCGTTGTAGAGAGCATTTGGTATGCTGGAAGAATGATTCATATTTTTGGTCCATACAGAGTTAAAAAAATCAACTGTTAACACTTTACAATAAGATCTAACATTAACTTACAATGAGCAACACATTTGTTACAGTGTTTGTTAATCATTTTCAACATTAATTGTTAAAAATTGTTAGTTCGTTTTTTTCATATTTTCAATTTTTCAATATATTTGAAAGACGTTTGTGTTCATGAAGGATGCATTTGATCAAAAATAAAGTAAAACAGTAATGTTGTGAAATATTATTACAATTTAAAGTAACTATTTTCTATTTGAATATATTTTAAAATGTAATTTATTCCTGTGATGTCAAAGCTGAATTTTTTTAGCATCATTACTCCAGTCTTCAGTGTCACATGATCCTTCAGAAATCAGTCTAATATGCCGATTTGCTGCTCGGTTGTTATTATTGGTGCTCAGTTATTAATAATGTTTCTTATAATTGTCAATGTTGCTGCTGATATTTAAGTTGAAACCATTAACTAATGTTAACAAGTGGAACCTTATTGCAAAGTGTTACCTTTGATCTACCATTTGCAGTGATATAATATAATAACGTTGCATTTGTAATCTGCTACATGTTAATTTAGTCGACTGTGTGCACTAGCAGTCGAGGTTTAATCCTAAACTATCACAAGATTTAGAAAACTATAAGATCTCACTACCTGCTCCAGACAGTTCCCAACCTGCTCCTGGTAAACTGAACTTACTAACATGATGTAACAGGTCCTTTTCAGCAATGACAAAGTTTTCTTTTAGTGCCCCCTGCAGGCTGTGATACATAAACACACTTTATTCTATGTCTAGAACCCAAAACCCAACTCTGAAGAGATTACGCACATCTCAGAGCAGCTAGCCATGGAGAAGGAAGTAGTACGGGTTTGGTTCTGCAACCGGCGGCAGAAAGAAAAGAGGATATACTGCCCCATTTCCACTTCACCCATGAAGTCTCACAACTACAACCCTCGTCTGGTGAGTCTGAGAAATCATTGAATGAGACTGGTGTCTGTTTACTCTAGTAATGATTCATCACGTCCAGAGGAAATTATTAACAGTCCAGTTCAGCTACCCCTGAAATTTTTGAGCAAAGCACCTAACCCCCAATCCCTCCACTGTAAATGGCTGCCCTCTGCTCTGATTGTGTGTGCCCACGGTTTGCAGTGTGTGTGTGTGTGTGTGTGTGTGTGTGTGTGTGTGTGTGTGTGTGTGTGTGTGTGTGTGTTCACTACTCACTACTCCTAATATGTGTGCACTAACTTGAATGGGTTACCATACTTGGCCTTCACATCATGTCACTTTTCACTTTCAACCAAAATGGTGACCATCAAGTTTTATTACTAATAATCTCTTGTTCCACATGGATAGAGCCACATTGGGCAAGGCATTTTATATTATATTATAGTATATTATATTATATTGTTGTCATTAGTATGTTAGATTCTTCGTGTTTTGGTTCTGTTCTGTTCCTGTTTGCTTGTGTTCCCGATCCTTGTTTGTTTCTATGATTACTGATGATGTTACGCACCTGATTCTAGTTCTCTTGATTAGCTTCCTTGTGTATTTAAGCCCTGAGTTGTCCTTAGTCCCTTGTCTAGTGTTAATATTGTTATAGTGTGTAGTGCTTTGTTTTCCCTGGTGTTCATTAAAAGTCAGTTTGATCATCTTCTTTGCATTCTCCCATGGATTACTAAAGCTAACTGTACAGTAACAATTATATTATACCATTCCATGGTTTGGGGTTGGTAAAATTGTTTAAAAGAAATTAATACTTTCATTCAGCAAGGATGTCTTTGTCATTTTTGATCAATTTATTGCAATAAATTGATCAAAAATGACAAAGACTTACATTTTCTTAATGTAAAATAAGATTTATATTTCTAATAAATGTTGTTCTTTTGAACTTTCTATTTATCAAAGAATCCTGAAAAGATATGTAGCATGGTTTTCACAAAATATTAAGCAGCAAGACCATTTTCAACTGTGAAAATAATAACAAATGTTACTTGAGCACCAAATCAGCATATTCAAATGACTGGAGTAATGGCTGCTGAAAATTCACCTTAGTCAACACAGGATTCAATTACATTTTAAAATATATTAAAATAGAAAATAGTTAATGTGAATTATATTAATATTTCACAATATTACTGTTTTTACTGTATATAAATGCAGCGTTGTTCAGCATAAAAGACTTAAAAAAAAAATTAAACAACCTTACTGACCCCAAACTTCACATATTTTATGATTTCTACATGATTAAATGGGACAAATGGATAACCCAATATGTTATAATAAATTTTAAAGGTGCATTAGAATCAAAAAATGATTTTACCTCGGCATAGTTGAATAACAAGAGTTCAGTACATGGAAAAGACATACGTTGAGTTTCAAACTCCATTGTTTCCTCCTTCTTATATAAATCTCATTTGTTTAAAAGACCTCAGAAGAACAGGTGAATCTCAATATAACACCAACTGTTACATAACAGTCAGGATATGTATGACCCCAATATTTGCATATGCCAGCTCATGTTCAAGGCATTAGACAAGCCAGTATTAACGTCTGGATGTGCACAGCTGAATCATCAGACTAGATAAGCAAGCAAGAACAATAGCGAAAAATGGCAGATGGAGCAATAATAACTGACATGATCCATGATTACATGATATTTTTAGTGATATTTGTAAATTGTCTTTCTAAATGTTTCATTAGCATGTTGCTAATGTACTGTTAAATGTGGTTAAAGTTACCATCGTTTCTTACTGTATTCACAGAGACAAGAGCCGTCGCTATTTTAATTTTTAAACACTTGCAGTCTGTATAATTCATAAACACAACTTCAATCTCTCCAACAGTGTAGCATTAGCTTGTTAGCCACAGAGCATATAGCCTCAAACTCATTCAGAATCAAATGTTAACATCCAAATAAATACTATACTCACAGGAATCGATGCATGCATGCAGCATGAATGACGAACATCTTGTAAAGATCCATTTGAGGGTTATATTAGCTGTGTGAACTTTGTTTATGCACTGTATAACTGCACTTAAATTTGAAAGCTCGGGAGGGCAGGGAGCGAGAGATTTAAAGGGGCCGCAGCCTGAATCGGTGCATAGTTAATGATGCCCCAAAATAATTTTTTTAATAAAAAATTACTAAAAAAAAATCTATGGGGTATTTTGAGCTGAAGCTTCACAGACACATTCAGGGGACATCTTAGACTTATATTACATCTTTTGAAAAGACGTTCTACGGCACCTTTAAATTAAAAATGCATCCTGTTGGCATGTTTATAACTTCATTGTACTCCTCAAACTGTGTGTGTTTTAGAGGGTTTGTGATTAAAAGGATGTATGCTTTTCTTTAAAAATGTTCTCCACCCTGTTTCCCACTAATTTGATTCATTTCCTATTTCAGCCTTCAACTTCACGCTCATTCAGTCCACTCACCTCTGGAGGTGGTAAGTATAGTGCTGGTGGGATGACAAACCACACTATTGCCATTGTAGGAAAATGTAATTTTGGAGATTTATTACCTTAATGTGTTTTCTGAGGTTATAACACATTTTTCTTGCAGTGTCAACAAGCTCCTCCCCCAACAGCCCCAGTCGAGGCTCTTCCCCCAGCACTCTGTCCACCACATCCAGTGCACTGACGGCACAGGGGGTCAACCAGACGTTCAACACTGCAGGGTATAACCACATCAAATACCATCTTAATCTTAAGTTACTTCACACATGCAGCCATTTTATGTAGATCATATGATGCTATTTAAAAGGTCATTATTTTGTTTATTGGGTGTACTAGAATAGGTTAACATGCTTTAATATTTAAAAAAAAAATGTAAAAAAATTTTTGTGGATGATCAAGCTGGGCAGCGTTTCCCAAAAGCATCGTAAGCTTAAGTTGATCGTAGCTCCATTGCCACCAGATCGATCGGAACCAACTTTGTAAGCACGACTTGTGCATAACCAGCGTTGTACTTGTCCAGTGTGGAGAGAAATCAAGTCCCCCCAGGAATCAGGTTTCCTTTAGGAACCCGAGTAATCTCATTGGTTCAACAGACTTTTAAATGGATGTATTTTTAGCACCTGATTATAATTCAATATAGTTTAAAATGCGTTATAATGACAATTAATGTCTTTTAAATTACATGGTTCATTCACTAGTTTATAACTGAAGATATAAGTTGTGAAATCAAGCATTTCTCTTTCTTACTTTTTTTTTTTTTTTAGTTTGCACTTAATGTAATAAACATCATACAATAGTGAAATAGTGAATAGTGGTTATTATTAAAGACATCATGAAAACAACTTTTGATTAGGCATTACTGCCTGGGTCCTAAAGGAGACCCGATTCCTGGGGGGAATGACACTGGCACACTTGGTGGGAGACTATTAGCTTTGTAACTTTGCAGATCTTATACATGCACAAACAGATACATTACAAAGCATCGTATGGCCTCTTTAATTAATTAAAGAACCAGTCAAACTGACATATGATGAATTTTACAGATCCTGGTATCGCTGGAACACCACGTCATACCACCACTGAGCACCTCGCCAGAACTCCAGTACATCCGGAGGCAATAGCTTCACTTCATAACTTGCCAGACGAGAGGGGTCTCTGTGAAAGAAAGGAAATATTCATTCTGTAATGTTTACAACCTGCACTAAACGTGGAGGCAGAAAGCAGAGAACCACTATTCTGCTTCTCATGGTCTAATGTTCAAAGGGCTTGTGAATAGCTTCACTGCTAATTACTGAAGGGAAAAGCACTAATATGCAACAGCACATTGTTTAGATATGCAAACTTGCTGCAAAGAACATAACAGGCATGTTCAGCATTTTCAACAGAGCTTTTAATGTGCATGAAACCTTATTTTTACTTCCTGTGCAAGATCTCTGTGCCAATTTTGTTGTACATGAAGGTTCAAATCTGGCTTTATGTGTACTGATAATGACGAATAAACTGCACACAACCAAAAACAATCTTTTAAAACCCACTGATATTTGTATATCTTGTTTACATGTTGCTTTGTTAGAAACTTGTGTCACTGTGTGTAATTTTATGCTGAAGGTTCGTTGACAATTTTAGATAGGTCAAGAATGGGACAGCTGGCTCTGATGTGTGCAGTTATTTTGAGACAACATTTAGTATATTGGTCAGCACAGTTTACAGTTTTTCATATATTTTCAGCATGTACCTAGTTTTGTGTTTCTGAATATTTTCTAAGGATTTCTGGCAGGGAAAACATTTTATATGCCTGGTGTGGAATATAAATATTTCACACTACTTTTTATGCAACATTGTCCAACGCATTTGAAGTGCCTTGAGTTTCACATTTTAGCTTTAATGTATGATTAATAATATTATCTAGATATTGTTTGTTTGGTTGTTCTTTGCTTTTTTTAATTTGTAAAACACTGTTGTAAATTTCAATTTCACTGTTTGACTGTTATTAAAATGTGCACTTGCGTTTGTCTCTTCTTAATTTACTATTCAACTGTATTGCAGTGGGGGGAAGGGGAGCATATAATTATGTCATGATTATGAGATAGAAGTCGGAATTATGATATACTAACTATAATTATGAGATAGTTTAAATTATAACATAAAAAGTGTAGATTATGAGATAAAAAGACAGAAGTATGACAGATTTTAGTCATAATTATGTCTTTTTGCCATCATTTTCTAACAAAACAAAAGTTCACCTGGGTTTTCTGAGGAACTGAGTGCTACTAAACAATGATTTAGGAATATTTTTGGTTCCCACATCATCATTGTGTATGTAAAACATTAAAGCGATCCTTGATTATGATTTCACTTTTTTTAACTTTAGTTAGTGTGTAATGTTGCTGTTTGAGCATAAACAACATCTGCGAAGTGACGATGCTCAAAGTTCAATGCAAAGGGAGATATTGTACAGAAATCGCTTTTTAAGGACTACAACAAACGGCTGGTAGGGACTACAACATGCATCTTCCGGGGTTGGTGACATCCCAACCCCCAAAATTTACATAATCCCTGCCCCCGGGGAACAAGCAACAAAGGGGGTGAGGCCATGTTGGTCTGAGTTGTTGTAGTACAGTGTTGTTATCATGTCATCATTTTATACCGGACTGCTTCACAAACAAGGGACAATTCAATGCTGGATTTGCACAAAAGATTAACATGACGGCACATGCTAGTCAATGAGTTGAATCAACTCCACAGCAACTACATAAATTTATCCACTAACCATTCAGAAATGTCCAGTATCATTCTAAAAGTTGTAACTTCTTCCTGAATCTCTCAATCAGTGCCTGACTCCGGTTTGAACAATAATGGAAGGCTGAACACTGTTACAATCCTCATTTTGGCTGCGTGAGATTCTCCAGCTTTGTTGTTGTTGAGCAACCTGAAGCACGAGCTGTTAAAGCTCCGCCCTCTTCTGGAAAGGGGGCCGGGAGCAGCAGCTCATTTGCATTTAAAGGGACACACAAAAATGGTGTGTTTCTGCTCATACCCAAATAGGGACAAATTTGATAAGCTCGTACAATTTGATAAATGATCTGTGGGGTATTTTTGAGCTGAAACTTCATGGACACATTCTGGAGACACCAGAGACTTATATAACATCGTGTAAAACATCCTTAGACAAACCGTAATTCCATCATATGCAACTTAAGCATAAAGTTTTAAAAAATTGCAAAGCTGTTTTATATATATATATATATATATATATATATATATATAGGTTAGTATTTAACATCAGTTAGATATGTTTTGTTATTTATTTTGGCCTTGCCCCCTTCCAAAGTTTATGTTGCCTTATTTAATTTTCTTAATATTTCCAGTGTTGGGGGTACGCATTGCAAGTATCGCAAGTTATGTAATCAGATTACTTTTTCCAAGTAACTAGTAAAGTAATGCATTACTTTTTAAATTACAGGAAAATATGAGTTACTTTTTCAAATAATGCAAGTTACTTTTTTTTCCTATTTATTGACTGACACCTCAACCTGTTTCCATGTTGAGAGGAATCATGAGTAATAGTGCAGAGGCGTTGTGAGCACTGTGTAAACATGATGGTTATTGTAGTTCTAGACTAAATGTGAACATGCATTTACTCATCTCACTTGCACAAAAACAGTCAGTATTCCTCAAAATGAATAAAACTGCACTAATTAAATGTCAAAAACAAACAAACAAACAAAAAAACACACAAATATACTTTATGTATTTACTCTCACTTTATTAACCAGGGTCTTTGCTGCTGACCTTCAATGATCCAACTCAACCATAAGCAAAAATGACTTTAGATAAACATCACATTTGTGTTTCATTTTTTGTTTTTATTGTTGAAGAGTGCTAAACTTTTGTATGAGCTGCGCCCTCTACTGTACAGGCGTGAATTTGAAAAAACAAACAAGCAAGCCCAGCCCAGATAAGAAAAAGTAGCGCAAACATAAGGTAACACATTACTTTCCATAAAAAGTAACTATGTAACAGAATTAGTTACTTTTTTAGGGAGTAATGCAATATTGTAATGCATTACTTGTAAAAGTAACTTTCCCCAACACTGTTTATTTCTTGCGCTATTAAAGTGGTTGCGAGCTTTGAAGTCTTGGGAGTGAGAGTGGGGGCTCCAGGGATCTTTTTGATCGTATCCCTGTTATTTGTTACAAGTATTTTTTTTTTTAAGATTATAATATTTCATGACAACAGATAAATCATTTATAATAAATACTGAAATATTCCATAAAAAAAATAACAATTTTGAATTCATGGTGACGTTAAATTACAGAAGATAAAGTATAACTTTAGACTTATAAGCATAAAACTACTTAATGGCAATAGAGAGATTATATTGTTCTTAAGAATCAATATTGATTTCACAAGAAGACACGTACCCTGCAATAGTAATAAATATTTTGGTCTGTTTGTTCCTCAAAGCTCTCGCATCACTTCAGAAAATGTGGAATATAGTGTGTTAGCTATATGAACCACTTTTATTGAACTTTTGTAGCTTGAAGATTTCTCATTTTGTGTTTCACATGAGAAATAAAGTCTTAAGGGTTTGGAAAAACACGAGCATTATGAATATTAGTTAGGATTAGTCATTGTCCCTCAGTAGCCTTAATAATAATATAAGGATTTACCATGTCAGTTAGAACATGCATTCCAGATTGAAGGCCTCCCTAAAGTGTATCGAAGGGAAGGGCTGTTATTTTATACACACCTGGTCAAACCTGTTCTCTGTGCTCACTGATTGGCTCAATAATACCGTTCAGTCCTGCTTGTCTGGTTTCAGCCATACTGTTATTCTGTTATTTCCCATCCCACTGTCTTATCCAGAGCATTGCGAGTCGTGCACACACCTGTACTCTATAGGACAATATGTTGGCTGTGCTCTTCATCCTGGGGGTGTTGTGTCCCCTAAACTTTGCAGGTAAAAATAATAACCTTTTTTTATGTCTTCACATTACCACTACAAACTACTGTTGCTTAATATTTGTTGCCAGTAAGCGTTCATTACTCAGTTTTAATTATTATTTGCTTTTTAGTAATCCCGATTAGTTTGCTGAGTCCTGAAGCAGATGGGGTGTTGGCGAGCAAATTCACAAACTCTTTTCTACTGAAACTGCCTGACTGCTCTACTTATGGAAATAAGACCGTTGAGCTGCTGTACACAGAACTGGGCACCAATATAAACAGTATGCATTGTTTTCATCCTGAATATAGTTCACATGACATTGTCTAAAGAGTAAGCATTATGACTTATGTGTCTTGCAGAAACAGAGAATTTCACGGTTCCATCTTGTCCAGTCAGTCAGCCGTGGTTCCTTCTGAAAGACCTAAAAAATGGAACAACTTACAAGTATGTGTGTGTGTATGTGTATGTGTGTGTGTGTTTCAGGTAAACCCTACATTATGGGGACAAAATTATTCTCACAAAGATGGCAAACTCTGAAATTAATACAGTTACAGTACAGTACAGTTTGTATAAAAACCATTACGTCTATGCGTAAATGTGTGCATGCGTGTGTGTGTTTGTGTGACCATCAATCAGCAAATTGAATCTCATTATTAATGTCTTTGTCTTTCAGCATGAAGTACAAGACTGAAACTGATACAAGCACAGTCTTGACTGATACGACTACCAACGGTAATAGATTTACATTTAAAAAATGTTACAGTAAATTTTAATGAGCTACTTGTGATATGATACACATGCCAATTTGATCTTTTATCATGCCAAAAAAAAAAAAAAAAACAATTGAATGAAACCCCAGCTTGAAAAAGATGTAACATTAAGGGTTAGGTTATTGTGAGATGACTAATCAGGTCTGTTTGTTTGTTTTTTTCCCCAGTCATGGACTATCAGCTAATAAACAGTGGTCTTCCAGCACGTAGTGGAGCCATGGTGGTCATCACCGTCATTCTGTCTTTGACTATGGCGATTCTACTGGTTGGCCTCTTTATTATCGTGTTCTTTTCAGGCTGAGCTCAACCAATTTGATCTTTAATAATAATGCACTTCAACACTACATGAAATCTATTTAATTTCAAAAAGAATTCAATTGCATTTCAGATTTAGAAGAGATCTTTCTTTCTTTCTGTCTATATTAGGTAATAGTTTACCTGTGTGGGATGTAACAGGGAATTACACAAATGTAAATATATATATATTCATTAATCATTTCAAACTGAATGGTGTAGTGCATTTCAAATAAATCTTGTTCCTTAAATACATGGTTTTATGTTTGTTGCTGTTTTTTGGGGGGCGGGGGTGGGGGTATTTGTTAAATTAAAATAACTGACAAGCAGAAAATACTATTTTCAATTTTTATATGAAATCTATGTTTACTCTAAAACTGAGAAAATCAAAACCTTAAATCTAAACAAGTTGTGTTCCAATTCCAGATTTGAGGTATAGCCTATCAAAAAATTAGCTTTCAGTAAGATTTTGTTTGGGCACAGTACCAAATGTTTCCACTAGATGAAATGTGAATAGAAATGAAAACATGTTTGATATTTAGGATTTTAAATCGGGAAGATTACGTCAGTTTTTTAACAACAGCCACTGAGAGACGTGAATGAGAGCGCTTTTGAAATCGCGACCGTGAAATCAGATGCTGTATGGGTTCGTTAGACAGCTGAGATAGCGGACCGGCGCGTGGAAGTGTTGCAACAACACGTCTTCGAAAAACATGACACAACCATACGACAAAGAGAAAAGCTGGGGAGAAATCGGTATGGTTTTGAACATATCGGGTGAGTGTAGAAAGCTGCTAGCAATGTAAACATGACCTGTTTAGATGTCAGCGACGATCTGCTATGTATACATCAGCTTCCACACGAAATCACGTGAGGTGCTCTTCTGGGTCTGATAATATACTTTTAGTGTATGCTGTGCTACAGTTTTCACATCTTGTAGAGTGTGCATGTTCGAGATTTGCGAGAAAAAAAATCTGTTAAAATTCTCCTTATGTGTGTGCTGCAACCAGATTCCATAAGTGGGATTTTAAAACTCTAGCCCCCGGTTTCACAGACAAGGCTCAAGCTAGTCTCAGACTAAAATGCATTTGAGCCGTTTTAACTGAAAGCAGCTTGCACTGACATATCTTAAAATATGCCAGAGCCATTGTTTTGTCTCAAGATGCACACCAGTAATGTTTCTTTTTAGGGTACATTTATAAAAGCTAGGCTACTTAAATGGCTTAATTGAACTAAGGCCTAATCCTGGCTTAGTCTAAGCCCTGTCTTTGAAACCGGGCCTAGAAGTGTGGATTTCACAATATAAGTTTTTTTTTTTTTGTAATGTTCAAAGTAAATTTAACTTTTTTAGAATTGAACTAATCATCTTCGATGGGAAATGTTGTAGTTTTTGTAGGGCATACAGAGGAAACAGACACCGGGACAGCATCATTTCACAAACAGAATCACAAAAATATTAAGCAGAACAACAGTGATAATAATATGAAATATTTTTCAACATTGATAATATTTTTTTTTCCAGCAAATTAGCAAATCAGCATATTCCAATGATTTCTGAAGAATCAGGTGACACAGAATGACTGATGCTGAAAATTCAGCTTTGCCATTACAATACATTTCAATTTAATATAATATTAAAATGTATTTAATATATTTTAAATATATTAACATTAAAATATATTTCATATTATTTTCTATAATAAAATAGAGGAAAAAAAGCTATTTTAAAAGCTCACATTGTTCAGAGTTCTCACTGTTGTGACATCATAGTGGAGATTCCATTCTGGCAGCACTAAACTGCAACACTGATTCTGGTCTGCTGTTGGTGTGTTAGGAGTGAACTGATCGAAAGACTTTCGAGACTTTCTGCAGATATATCGACAAATATTGAATTCGATTGCAGCATTCAGTGTCCATTAATGGCGCTGTTTAGCAGTGTTTTTATTCGACTGTTTGGAGTGTGAGGCCTTCGACTTCACTGCCAATGACAGGAAGTGCAGGAAGAGACGCCGCAAGGTACCTAAGAAGTGCCAGCTTGGAGAGAGAGAGGAGGAAAGAGAGGTGAAGATCGAGGGAAAGATCAGTCATAAAGATGAGGCTGAAGAGGAGAGAGCACCACTCAGACTTGAAAAGATAAAGGTAAAGAAGAGTGGATGTGTGCATCAGAAAAAAAGAGAGATGCACAGTCTAGAAAAGTTGATGGGGGGAGGAAGTGAGCTTAGGGAAGCTGTAGAAAAGAAAAAGAAGAAGAGAAAACTGAAGCAATGGAAGGCCACAGAGCCAACACCACTTCTTGTGGAGGTCAAACCTCTGCATACTCTGGTCAGATCTTCCTTCTTGAAGCCAATAGAGGGAGAACTACCAATGCCTCCAAGTGTCTCCGAACACCTCGCTCTACCAGCTGCTCGCTTCGAACCCCTGCCGCCAGTGACAAAACCACATGAGAGTCCTCAGAAACCGGCTCCAGCACCTCTAGTGGATCCTCCCAAACTGTCTGTGGTTCCTCCATGTCCTGATGAAGTTGTTTCGCTCCAGAACTCTTCATCCCAGATGCGTCCTTCCAAACCACCGATGCTTCCATTGGCGGTTTCTCTGTGCCCCACTCCAGCATCTGATGAACTGTTTTCTTCATCTCAAGGGCTTCATCCCAAACGACTTCCTCTGAGCCCGACTCCTGCACCTGATAAAGTCGTTGCTCTGCAACGTCCTCCCAGCCGGAAGCCTCAGCCATTTACTTCTTCCCTGTTTGAGCCGCTTTCAGAACTTATGCTGATTGATATAGAGGATGAGGAGAATGAGTATGTGACCTTCCCTGCCAGTGACTTTCTCAAGTCTGAACGCCCCCAAATGCCGGAGGCTGAAATGAAACCGAGAAAGATGGTTGCTTGGTTGGAGAAGGACAGCGAGGTGCAGGAGGAAGCATGGGAGTGCAAAGTGGTGGATGTCCAGGGATTTGAAGAAGAGGACCTCAGTGAAATGGGAGACTCCAGTGCCATACAAGGCCATGCCTCTCCGAAAACAGAGCTCGATGAGCTCTCAATGAAGCTCTTCTGTGTAACCTCTCCTGACTGTCCCAAGAATGAGACCCAGCACACTGTGAACATCCAGGAAAAGTGCAAAAGAAAAGTGCCACTTTTTCTGTTCACCTGGGCAGAGGAGAAGGCCAAGAAGAAGGAGGAGAAGAAAATAATCAAGGAAAAGGAATGACGAGAAAAAGAGTTGTTGCTTGAACGCTACATGAACGATCCAAAACTGAAGCACTTGTGGATCAACAAGCACAACCGCAACTACTGCTTCTCCTAATGCGGATCATCGTCCCTCCTCACCTTTATCCTGTGTAAATAAAATACTTTTTACCTTTAACCTGTGTTTGTCTAACACACGTAATATGAAGTGAATCAATTTTAACTAGTTTGGTTAGTTAAAACTAACTGTTTAACCAGTGTTGGGGGTAAAGCATTACAAGTAACTTGAGTTACCTAATCAGATTACTTTTTTCAAGTAACTAATAAAGTAACACATTATTTTTAAATTTACAATAACATATCTGAGTTGCTTTTTCAAATAAATAACTAGGGCTGGGTATCGAACTCGATACTTTTTAGGTACCGACCGAATTGCTTTGATACTATCAAGTATCAAAAAGTGTCTTGTCATTTGGTACCAAATTTCGATACCTCAGAACGGAGCCGGGGAGAGGGGACGGAGAAATGCTTTCACTGTCCCGTTGAGCAAGTAATAACGTTGCACTACATTGTTATTTATATCTAAATATATAAAACTATGCATGTGAGAGAGACCCTATGTGCGAGAGAGCAAGTGAATCAACGGTTTCACTTTCAGTTTATCTCCGAAAAGGACGGGTGAGTACCAAACATAAGTGTCGCAGCCTGCAGAAACAGCGGGACACGCAATGTTTTTTTAGACTAGTTATGGGCAGGTACGACGCAGCAGCTTTACATCAGCGTTTGTTCCTTAAAGGTCCCGTTCTTCGTGATCCCATGTTTCAAACTTTAGTTAGTGTGTAATGTTGTTGTTAGAGTATAAATAAAATCTGTAAAATTTTAAAGCTCAAAGTTCAATGCCAAGCGAGATATTTTATTTAACAGAAGTCGCCTACATCGAACGGCCAGTTTGGACTACATCCCTCTACTTCCTTCTTTAATGACGTCACTAAAACAGTTTTTTGACTAACCTCCGCCCACAGGAATACACAAAAAAAGGGGGCGTGGTCTTGTTGCTCTCCCACGGAGAAGAGCAAGAGTTGCGTTTGTAGAGTGTGTTTGTCGCCATGTCGTCGAAACGCTGTTATTTTCATCCCGCAGTCCAATCACCTTTGTTTGGCCTTCCCAGGGACGCTGTACTTAGAGATCAATGGTTACAATTTATGTTTAACTCGGTTCCCGAAAATTATAATCCACATGTAAAACTACGTTTACAATAACACTGAGCGCATGCATCTCCACGTTATGGTAAGAGGCGCGACCTTTCCGGGCAAGGTGCGCTAAGCTGCTGTCGATTCACAACACAGGAACCGCTGGCACAATCAGAACTCGTTACGTATTTCTGAAGGAGGGACTTCATAGAACAAGGAAGTCATCAGCCCGTTTTTATGACAGTGGAAACAGCGGTATACAGATAAGTAAATTATGTGAAAAATACTGTGTTTTTTTACACGCGAAACATGAACACATGTTATATTGCACACTATAAACACAATTAAAGCTTCAAAAAAACATGAAAAACAGGATCTTTAAGTCTATGTAAACACGCGACCGGTTTGTGACGGGCTCTAGTTCGGCTGCACGAGCCCAGGCTCTGGCTCCAGAACGTGAACAATTCTGGTGGAAAAGGGGTATCAGCATCCTCCTGATAAAAAATAACATTCCAATTAATTGCGGGTGGATGAGAGATTAATGATTAATGTATTGATTTTAATAAAGACACGGAACTCTCATTTCACGGTAAGACGCAACGAATGTGCATCACTCTTACTTTCGCTTTGAACTGAAAGTATTTCTCTTCAGAGAAAATCAATTAAGCAAAACGTGTGCATAGAGTACCTCCTAGTGGTCATTATATAAAACACAAAGAGATGCTTTATAACTTAACAGTATTAACTAAAAATATACACAAGCTTAACTAACAGAAATTATATAATTATACATCCAGCAATGATGTAAGGTGCTCTAAGCGATGTCACACGTTTTTAGGCCAAAACATTTTTTGTCACATACAGCAAACATCTCCTCACTATCCGCCAACTGCCTGTCCCCTGAACACACTATAAAAAAAATGTGGTCTCTGTAGTCGCCACAAGCTCCGAAAACGGCAATAAAAACAAACTGGTGCAGCCTGGACCACGAATCATTATAAATAGGCTCCAGCCAATAACCGACAAGAATGATTTTAAATGCTCGTTCATGACTGTTTCAGGAAGCATGGAGGGGAGGGGGAGGAGGAGGAGGGAGGGTCTAGCTAGCCTCTGTTTTGTTTGACAACACTTCGAACGTCAACAGGAAGTTACTCCACCCAGGATCACTTAGAGCACCTTTAAGGGAGTAAAGCCTGTTTTTAGGCTAAGGAAATGAAATCAAGCCAAATAAGAACTTTAATGTTAATTTATAAGCAGCTTACTTCAGTGTGATAAGTTACCATATCATCATGCTTAACACTGAGAATTTTAATAATTGTAATGTGATGATCAGATGCAGATAATCGGATAAATCAGAGAATATCATCGGACGTTTGGTGGGTGGACTTTGTCTTTGTTCAATTTGCACAATGAACATCTTTATTTTGAACTCTCAAAGTGCACCAAATTAATGAATTTATCATTAAAATGTACAAAATTTTCTATTGTTAATAATAATTTTTTTTTTTGAAGAAGAAGAACACCAATTGCTCAGTGATTTAAAAAGATCTGCAGTGATGCTTTTTTATTCCTTTTTGCAGTGGCTCAAGAGATGAGTCTTTGAGTCTGTTAAAAAAAAAAAAAAAAAGTCAACAAACTTTAAATATAAAACCAAAGATTTTTTGAGGTAATGTAATCTTGTTAAAACTACGGAAGAGGATTAGGGCCAAGCAATAATAAAAAAATAAAACCATCTCGAGATTAAAGTTCGTTAAATTACGAATTTGTTCTCATAATTTAATTACTTTTTTCTCATAATTTAATGACTTTATTCTCAACATTTTATCTTGACTTTTTTCTCGAAATTTAACAACATTTTTCTCATAATTTAACGAATTTGTTCTCGTAATTTAACGAGTTTTTTCTCGTAATTTAATGACTTTATTCTCAACATTTTATCACGACTTTTTTCTTGAAATTGAACGAGTTTTTTCTCGTAATTTAACGAGTTCATTCTCAACATTTTATCTTGACTTTTTTCTTGAAATTTAACGAGTTTTTTCTCGTAATTTAACGAGTTTATTCTCAACATTTTATCTAGACTTTTTTCTTGAAATTTAACGAGTTTTTTCTCGTAATTTAACGAGTTTATTCTCAACATTTTATCTCAACATTTTTCTCGAAATTGAACGAGTTTTTTCTCGTAATTTAACGAGTTTATTCTCAACATTTTATCTAGACTTTTTTCTCGAAATTTAACGAGTTTTTTCTCGAAATTTAACAACTTTAATCTCGAGATCGTTTTATTTTTTTATTATTGCTTGGCCCTAATCCTCTTCCGTATAAAACAGATTTTATAAAATTGGTATCAAAAAAGGTATCGTTCAGGATTCGGTATCGAAGTCAAGGTATCGGTATTGTATCGGTATCGAAAATTTTTGAACGATACCCAGCCCTATAAATAACGCAAGTTACTTTGTTTTCCCATGTATTGACTGACAGCTCTCCTGTCCCCAAGTTTAAATAAATTGAGATTAAGTGCAGAGACATTGTGTGTAATGACGGTTATTGTAGTTCTAGACTAAATGTGAGCATTTACTCATCTCACTTGCACAAAAGCCGAAAATGTCTAAAATTCCACAAAATGTATGAAAACTGTGAAATCCAATCTCAGAAAATTGCATAAACCTGCAACAATTAAAGCTGCTGTAGGTAACTTTTGTAAAAAAATTTTTTTTTACATATTTGTTAAACCTGACATTATGTCCTGACAGTAGAATATGAGACAGATAATCTGTGAAAAAATCAAGCTCCTCTGGCTCCTACCAATGGTCCTATTGCCATTTGCAGAAATGCACCGCTCCCGGTAAGAAACAACCAATCAGAGCCAGGAGGAGTGTCTTAGCAGTGTCAATCAATCAAGCGCGCGTGCGCGCTGATCTCACCCCTCCCATACACAGCGCCAGCGCATACAGGCTTCAAGATTACCGGTGTGCCGCAGCTTTGCTTATGGCGGAAAAACAATCCAAACTGCCAATTCCTCGAGTGGCACCTGCTCATAAAATAAAGACGGGTAAACGGAAAAAGACAGATGACGATGATAAAAAAGCCAAAAAGAAAGAATTAGATAGAGCCCGAAATAAAACGAGGGTAAATATCGGAGCGGCTTTTCCGAGGTGGAGGGAGCTAACGTTATGTGTCCTGAACGGATTAAAAACCGATGCAGAGTCAGCCACATTTCTGCTTGACAAGTAAGTATCCCCGCTTGATTTGTTTAATTTTTTAAGAACTACACAACTAAGATAATTTCAACAGCCAGCATAATCTCAAACAGGACTGACAAATTATGTATGGCATGGTTTCTTGTAGATTTCAGGGTGGTCCTTTGCATATAACATCGTTTTATTTCGCCATAAGCAAAGCTGCGGCACACCGGTAATCTTGAATTTGACGCCTGTACACTGTGCATGACAGGAGTGTGATCAGCGCGCACGCGAGCTTGATTGATTGACACTGCTAAGACACTCCTCCTGGCTCTGATTGGTTGTTTCTTACCGGGAGCGGTGTATTTCTGCAAATGGCAATAGGACCACTGGGAGGAGCCAGAGGAGCTTGATTTTTTCACAGATTATCTGTCTCATATTCTACTGTCAGGACATAATGTCAGGTTTAACAAATATGTAAAAAATATTTTTTTACAAAAGTTACCTACAGCAGCTTTAAATATATTAAATTAAACAAATATATTTTATGTATTTAATCTCACTTTATTAACCAATGTCTTTGCTGCTGACTTTCATGATCTATTTCAACCATACTAAGAAGCAAAAATGGCTTTAGATAAATATCACATTTGTAATCAGCCTGAGGCTTATTCATTTTCAATTTTGGTGTGAAAAGGCCTTTACATTTGACTAAAAATATAACCTTTTTGTTGTTATTAAAAAACAAACAAGCAAGCCCAGCCCAAGGAAAAGTCGAAAAGTAACACAAAAGTAATGTAACGCATTACTTTTCATAAAACGTAACGCAATTAGTTACTTTTTTAGGGAGTAACTCAATATTGTAATGCATTACTTTTAAAAGTAACTTTCCTCAACACTGCTATTTTTTTCCTCTGGGGTCAACTTATTTATGTAAACATGACTTTTTTTATGATTCTGTCTGACCCTTAGATAATATAAAAAGGCTGTTTTTGCTACTGTGCATTCAAAACATGTTTAAACATCATTTGTCATGAGCTGCAGGACTGTAAGCCTGCATTACATTGAGCAATCTGTGCTGAAATATGCCTGAAATGGACTGAAATGATCAGGGACCTTGTAAACTTCAGATGGATATGAAGAAGAATCATAACATCTGGTGTTTATAAATAATAGTATCTATACGTCTTCTTAATTGTCCTTAATTGTTGAGCGTAAGGTGGACAGGACTAGTCAGTCGTCATGAAGGAAGGATCATGCCAAGAACAGCTCACTTTCAAGCTTCTTTACAATAATTAGATCAGGGATAAGAGGCTCATATTTATTTCAGACAGCACGCAAATACTGTTCTCTTTCAAGTCTTGCGCTTCAGCAGACAAATTCATTCAAAAATGATGTCAACATGCCCATCTTGACGAGTACACTATAGCAAACATAGTCGTTTATGTCTTAAATGAACATATAATAGTCGAGAAAGACATTGCATGTGTAACAGTGTATGTGCTGGATCGTGCATGTCTTAAAGGGAAAAAAACTATTCCTGCTGCCTGTGTTTTCTTCAATAATGATTAATCTTCATTTATTTTATACGGTGAAAATAATATGCAGTGCTATTTTATATTTGATTACTTTATCCATTTTCTGAACCTGAAAACGGTTAGATACCTGAAAAACCTGAAAATCACTGTTTATTTTATTTGAATGTTTGCTCTATTGTATTTATTTGTGCTGTTGCTTGTAGTTTATTTGTTCTTATTTTCTTTATTTTTAGACAGTAGTCCTATTTTTACGTAACATAGCAAATACCGAACCGTACCGAAACCGTGACCCTAAAACCGTGATACGAACCGAACCGTGAGCAATTTGAACCGTTGCACCCCTATTACAAATATATATTCTAAAATAAAGTATGTTGGAGATTAAAAACAATTTGACTCTCTCTTTTCCTCTTATCATCTTCTCTGAAGAAGAACTGAGCACATTTGTGTTTGTGGACATGCGTTCATCCAGGGAAAATTGTGATGTCGTCAGTCAAGTTCTGAACAGGAACCAATCTTTGGAGTTCATTTATTCCCAAAGGTGGACACAAAAACATTGTATTGGATTTTTAAAGACTATTTTTGCTATCACTTTTACTCACATGCTGTGGAGAAGATGGAGTACAGACATTGATAATGATCAGAAATGTTTCTTGAGCAGAAAATCCTAGAATGATTTCTGAAGGATCATGTGACACTGAAGACTGGAGTAATGATGCTGAAAATTCTGCTTTGATCACAGGAATAAATTACATTTTAACATATATTCACATAGAAAAGTTGTAATAATAACTCATAATATTACTGTTTTTGCTGTATTTTCTGTTTAAAATCAAGCTTTGGCGAGCTAAAGGGACTTCTTTTAAAAATATTAAAATGTTTAGTGTTTTCCAAACTTTTGGCTGCCAATGTACATAAATCAAACAATGTTTGGAAATAAGTAAAACTATTTTGAAGGTAGGGACGGGTTATGTGTCATGTTGCCTAATGAGATTGAAAATAACTATTTTGTCCTTTGTTGGACATCCTTTTTGACTGCTTAAAATTGTATTATTATATTGTGCGTTGAATTTAATTATTTATATTTTATTGTAATAAATTGACAATAAGAAAAACAACCAATGACTTTACATTCATTTTTTCAAATGCATTTAGGATTTTAGTATACCTTTTTTAACACAACGTGTTAAGCAAAGGATAACACAATGTTACACATCTTTTACACATCATTGTGTTATCCTTTCCAACACATTTACTGTGTTAAAATCATTAACACAGTGACTGTGTAGAAATCAACACAAAAAAACATCCCTAAACTCACCCATTGATGTGTAAGAATTTAACACAGTTTGAGTCAATTTTAACACATCCTTTCTAAGAGTGATAAATGACATTATTTTCATTTTTGGGTGGACTAACCCTTTAAGCTGTATGCTATGAACTAAACTCTTACGGTCAGCAAATCTAATAATGTTAAACCGTTTTTGTAGTCAAAATGTATGCGCATATAGACAAACTGATTTTAGAATGACAATTAGCCCCAGTGACTTGTTGAACACACTTGATTCCTAATAATGAAGCTTAATGATTCCCACCTGTTATAATGAACGATATCGCCACAGTTTTAAGTCTTAATCGATACAACGCCATTTCTTCGAATAAAAAAGATACCGGGCTTTATTTACACACGTTTTGCTGGCTGTTCCGACATAGTCGACAAAATGTATTTACAGCTTCAATCCAAAAGTAGATTTCTCGACCTTCATTTAACCAGCGGCTTACATGACTGGGACATGAACGAAGAAATAAAGTTAACGACGACGACTGACCAGTTTTACCACGGTAAGATAATTTCAGTGAGAAATTCACTCGAGTATGCGAAACAGGGCCGTCTATTCACTGTCACTGAAGTGTTGTGGTTTGGCAGATGACAAGCGGACTGACCAGTATCTGGCGCAGTGGCACTACGCGAGAATCTCCAGAAGATCATTACCGGCCGAAGCTCACAGGAGTTTCCTGCTCCCGCTCAGCGCCAGAGGTGTGTTCCTCAAACACTGCATTCATGACATCACCGCAGATTACTAAACACAAACTACATCTCCCAGTGAGAGGTTTCTCCCAGAGGTTTCAAAGCTTTTTCATTGCAAAGCTTAGTTTACTTAGGATTAGTTTACTTTCAAATTAAAATGTCCTGATAATTTACTCACCCCCATGTCATCCAAGATGTTCATGTCTTTCTTTTTTTCTTCAGTTGAAAAGAAATTAAGGTTTTTAATGAGAACATTTCAGGATTTTTCTCCATATAGTGGACTTCAATGGAGCCCAAACGGTTGAAGGTCAAAATTACAGTTTCAGTGCAGCTTCAAAGCATTCTACATGATCCCAGACGAGGAATAATGGTCTTAGAGAAACCATCCCTCATCTTCTAAAAAAAACCCAAACAATATTTTTAATATATATCTATACATCTATATATCCTATATCATAATCATATGTTTTAACAATAAATGCTCATCTTGAACTAGCTCTCTACTTCTCTATTAGAATTCCGGCAGTGTAATATAACTAATTGTTATAAACTTGCACTAGCATATTGTATATGACAATTTAGTTCAAACTTTGACCTGTGGAGGGCAGTAATAGACTTAGCAGTGCTGGAATTCAAATAGAGACGAAGAGGAGAGCTAGTTCAAGATGAGCATTTATGGTTAAAACGTATAAGTTTTTTTTTTTTTTTTTTTTTTTTTTTTTAGAAAATGAGCGACGGTTTCTCTAGATGAGACCCTTATTTCTCATCTGGGATCGCTGTAAACTGTAATTTTGACCTTCAACCGTTTGGGCTCCATTGAAGTCCACTATATGGAGAAAAATCCTGAAATGTTTTCATCAAAAACCTTAATTTCTTTTCGACTGAAGAAAGAAAGACATAAACATCCTGGATGACATGGGGGTGAGTAAACTATCAGGAAATTAATTTGAAAATGAACTAATCCTTGAAAAAAAATAAGTTTACATTCACACGTTTTGTTTCAAAATACAAAATGTATTCAAATATTAATTTAAATAAAATAAATAATTTTATTTTATTTAAATAGGAAAATACTTCCTTTTGTTCAACAGATGGCAGTTTCTTTTCCTCCCCAATAGCAAGATATTATGCCATTTAAACAAGTAGAATTACTGCTAAATAGTATAATATATCCAGTAAGACTTTCCAGGCCTAGGGTTTAGATTAAGTCAGGATTAGATCCTCAGTTAGTGCATTTAAGTAGCATTTATAAATGTGCCTTCGAGAAGAAGAAAGAAAAACATTACTGGAGTGCATCTTGAGACAAAACAATGGCACTGACATGTTTTAAGATATGTCAGTGCAAGTCACATTCAGTTAAAACAGCTCAAACATACATTTTAGTCTGGGACTATCTTAAGCCTTGTCTGTGAAACCAGGGGTACAAATTTCAGATGAGCCTATCCTCTAGAATAGTGTTTGATTCTCTGAAAATCCTTATGTGAGGGTCCTTTCTGATTGGTTCCAAATGATGAAAGACATTCCGATAGGAATCTTGGGTACATTCTTTTAAGATTTTTTTTTTTTTTCCCTCCAAATCCTGTTTTTAAGTTTCTTGATTCTGTCTTTAAAGAGCCTGAAATACAACCTAATCTGTGGTTGATGGTGAATCCCAGTTTAGCCTGCCCCATAAAATACCCTATTAATCACCTCAAAGCCCCAACACCCCCAAAACCAACAGCACTTTCCACAATGCCAAGAACCACCACACCTGTTCTGGAACAAAGTGTGCGGCCAGTGATCCTGCCTGATGAGACCTGCCTGAATGAGTCAGTGCACGACACCTCCCTCTCCAGCGAGTATCAGGTATGAGTAAAACAGCATTACATACTTTGTTTGCCACGCTGATGTAATGTCAAGCAAACCTGAGAGATTATTTATGTCTTGGAGAGCGGCATGTAAAACATAAATGTTTGAAAGATGACTTTTTATCTGACCATTTCCACATTGTCCCAGTTCACAGATGAAGATGACGCCTCCTCTGTAGACGTGCCTGTTTGTCGTAAGGTGAAGGGTGCTCGGAAGGGGAGGACGCCCAAAGCGTCCACTCGCAAACTGGGTCTGACGCAGAACCGAAGGCTTCAGAGAGCGCTGCAGGACAGCATCAACCTGAAGAACGGCGGATGGCCTCGGCCACCTGTTAACTACTGCATCCTCATCGCCATGGCCCTCAGCAGCAGCCGTAACGGCAGTCTTAACGTACAGCAGATCTATAACTTCACCAGGTTATTTATATAGGGTTAAGGATTTGAACCGTATGTCTGTATGTATGTCTGTATGTATGTCTGTATGTATGTCTGTATGTATGTCTGTATGTATGTCTGTATGTATGTCTGTATGTATGTCTGTATGTATGTCTGTATGTATGTCTGTATGTATGTATGTATGTATGTATGTATGTATGTATGTATGTATGTCACACACAGTATATACTATAAAATGTATCAATTATTTTATTTATACATTTATTTATTTTAAATTTTAATTTATCAAAAATAAACAAAACGTATATATTAATTTACAAACACATATTATACATATAATATAAAAAATATATACGCACACTGCCCTCCAAAAGTTTGGAAACACCTCTGGCAAAGTGTGGTTTTGGATGATATCAGCATAAATCTTTTTTTTTTTTTTTTTTTTTTTTTTTTTTTGGTGCAAATATATTAAAGTACTTTGACATCATTGAAGACCAGCAATAATAATTTTCATTTGGATTACATAATAATGGCAATATATACATGTCAAAGTCAGACATGCCCCTTTGCCAGCTGTGATGTCTGGTTACTGGATTAAACTTTGTCCAGGTTTGTAAAATATTTTTGGGTCAGCACACCTTAATAGCTTCAACAATTGATTGCCAATTAAGTTTAGAATACAATGAACCAATTAAAACCCAGTGTAGGTCAGATCTGCTAATGGTGGATATTTTGATGAATCGAAAATTAATTTTTTTTTTCTATGTATAAACTGTTTATGTAATATGTTTTCGTAGTTTGTGTTGTCCCTTATCAGTGCAAAATTATCACAAATTAAAAAGGATTCATGCCAATATTGTCCAAAACCCCACTTTTCTAGGGCATTTCCAAACTTTTGGAGGGCAGTGTATATTTACTTTTTTGCTGTGTTTCTCATCCCATTTTCTTTTCTGTCTTTCTAGAGAGCACTTTCCCTTTTTCCTTACAGCTCCAGATGGGTGGAAAAACACAATCCGACATAATTTGTGTTTCAGCAACAGTTTTAAAAAGACCCCACAGCAGGTATCTGGAGATGGCAAGAGGAAGTCGTGTCTGTGGCATCTCACTCTGGACGGCCGACAGAGACTGAGAGATGAAATTCACACACTTACAGGAGATTCCTTCAGAATGCTGAAGAGGAGCATGAACTATCCAGGTGAAGACTTGCATCTGGAAGGGCTTGAGTGGTGAAATAAGCAGCATTCTGTTTAACATGAATGAGTTTTAACTGATTTCACTCTATCACAGATATGATTCAAGCGTTGTTAGAGCTGTAATCTAACTTTGACCCCTGACAAATGAGATCATCTGGCTGGACGGCAGGACCTGCCATGATATATTTTTCTTTATGAATTTGTGAAATATTATCACCTTTCTCTTTAATTTCATTGTTATTTATGAAATTTTCTTTTTGTGTGCCTGTTTCCTTTTTCCTCAATGTACTCATTGTGCCTTATTAAATAAACAAATGCATATTATCATAGTTTCTTTATTTCCTTAAAGCAGCATATATATATATATATATATATATATACACACACACACACGTCATGTGCCACTTTACAATCACAGGAATAAATAACATTTAACATTTTCAAAAAAAACAATTCTAGTAATATTTCAGAATATTGCTGTTTTTACTGTATTTCTGATCAGCTAAATGCAGCATTTTGAGCAGATTCATTTTGAGCTATGTATGCTGCTTGAATTTGTTTCTCAATGATAATGCCTTTGTTGTTTGAAGAGGTTTAATAAAGGTTTTGTTTATTTCCACATCCCAACCACAAGAGGGCGATGCTGCATATTTGACAACAAAAAACGTCACTCTGTGTTTGGGAAAACATCAAGTGAATGTTAGCGCTTGCAGTGGCTAAAGAAAAAACCCCAAAGCAGCCAAATGGGAGCATTTTATTGCTCGATCTGCAGAAAAACAGATTTTACTGGAAAAGGACACATTCATGGGAAAAGCCACCAGAGTAAACTTAAAGTGATTCTTGTCAAATTCATGGAGAAGGTAAGTTTGCTAACTAAACTAGCTGAAGATACTGCTACAGTGGCTCCAAATACGGTTTGGGTGCTTAAGTCACGGATAATACTTGAATTTTATTGTATTAAATAAAAAATAAAAAAACATCTAAAAGAGTGAGACATTTTTGCAGTTCCTTTTAATCAAGTGGTATTTTTTTTAAGTGTCTGTTTGAAGTCAGTTCAGGTGTACTTAACCACATTAAAGAGAGTTCACCCGAAAACTATTAAAACACACACACACACACACACACACACACACACACACAAACACACACACAAACAAAAAAAAGATATTTTGAATCTGAAGAATATGGGTAACCAAACAGTTGGTCCACATGCCATTGACTTCTATAGTATTTTTTCCATTGTTTTGGAACATATTGAGGGTGAGTAAATGATGACAGAATTGTATTCTCTGGGTTAACTATCCCTTTAACTATAAATGGGTTCAGCTGATTGATTGTTAACAACCTCAAATGTCTTAATTAAATATATGCTTCTTTTTCCTTTTACAATTGAAGCTTGTTTCCACCAAGGAATAAAAAAAAAAGGTAATTGTGACTTTTTATATCACAATTCTGAGGAAAAAAAAAAAAATCAGAATGTTATAAACTCTTACTTTATTTTTCAATTCCTAGTTTATAACTCGTGAGATAAAGTCACAGTTATTTTTTTTATTATTGTGATAATATATCTCACAATTCTGTTTTTGTGTGGAAAAATATAAATTATATTATTATAAAATAATAATTGTGGGTTTGTCGCAATTCTGACTTTTATTTCTCGCAATTCGTTTATATCTTGCAATTCTGGTTTTTTTTTCTTAAAATTGTAAGATATAAAATAAATTAAACTGACAAATGTATGTTAGTTCTAATTCCATGGCGGAAACAAGCTTCCATAGAAATCACATTTAGGATGACTTGAGTGTCGATGTACTGTTTGATGGAAGCTTGTTTCTGCCACAGAATAAAACTTTTTATCTCACAATTCTGACTTTTTTTTTTTTTCCCTCACAATTGCGAGTTATGATGTCAGAATTGAAAGATATAAAATCTATTATTTATTCCAATTGCGAGTTTATATCTCTGATATTTTTAAGTTTTCTTGCAATTCTGAGAAAAGAATTGGTCTTCAAAGAATTTCCCTCAGAATTGGACTTGCAATTGCGAGTTTATATTATGCAATTCTGAGTCAGAAGTCAGAATTATGAAATATAAAGTCGCAATTACCTTTTTTAAATTTTTTTTATTCAATGGTGGAAATAAGCTTCCATACAATTTGGAGCCACTACCTGAAATAAATGAGATCAGCACTGCACATATATAACATTCCCAGATGTTCTTACAGGTCAAAGAAGCACGGCGGACCATTAAAAATCCTCAGGTGGAGAAATACAGTCCCAATCATGACGTTAAGTTCTGGTGTTACTGCTGCTCGCTTGAGGTGCAGACACATGTGACTGACGGTAACATCAGTGTGATGTATGGAGGACTGCTGGAGCACATGAGCACGTAAGATCATATCATGCCCGAAAACATTTGAGAAACACTTGCAGAGCTTGCAGTGAATTCACAGAGCGCTTTTCATTTCAGCACAGAGCACAGGAAAAACACACACAAGTTCTGGTGGGACAATAAAGCCGATCCCAAACTACGAGACAAGTTTATCGTAACAGAAGAGGAAACTGAGAGGTAGCTTGCTTGCTTGCTTATTTGTGTTTTGGGAAATAGCTGTGTTTAACTGTTACTGTAAAAGTGTTCAGATGTTCAACAGAGAAATAAATGAAGAATGCCTTTTTTTTCTAGATTCAAGGCTGAGGTTTCCAAGGCTCTTGAACAGTTTGAGGAAAAAGAGGATGTGTTTATTAAACAGGTAAGACGTTTTACAGGTTCTTTCTGTGTTAATGGTTGTCGGTTTAAACATATCTGATGGTTTCTTCTCTTCTTTCGTTCCTCAGCAAGCTGCGGTGATCCGATCTCAGGAGCAGCACAGACTGGAGGTCCTTCAGTCATTATCAGAGGTTTGTTTTCCTGGGATGCTCCAAGCGTATCCATATCTCAGTACTCGTCTGTTCTGTTTGTTTGATGAAAATGTTAACTGAAAATGTTTTTTGTGAATTTTCCAAACCCCAGTGTTGATACTTTTTAAAAACAGCATGCATTTGTCAAAATAATTCCTTTGCTGGGAAAATAATGTTAAAGAGACATGGAGCATTACTGTTGACTTTTCCTGAATCAAACTTAGCCTGATCCGGAACTGCTACAGCCTGCTGAACTGGACCGGTGCAGCAATAAACAAACAGCCAGGTAAAATATATGTAAATATTATGACCAGTGTTGTCCTGAAACGTTAGGGATGCACCAATACTCGTTTACCAAAATGCTCCAATACCTGTATATATCCATTCCAATACACTTGCATGCAAAAGTTTGGGGTAATTTTTGTTTTAATACTTTAATACTAGCAGGGATGCATTAAATTGATCAAAAGTGACAGTAAAGGCATATATAATGTTTCTATTTTAAAAATATTAAGCGGCACAACTGTTTTTATCAATAATAATATTAAATACTGAGCAGCAAATCAGCATATTAGAATGATTTCTGAAGGATCATGTGACACTGAAAACTAGAGTAATGATTCTGAAAATTCAGCTTTGACATCGCATGAATAATTTACAAATATATTATAATAGAAAAGTTATTTTAAATTGTAATATTTCGCAATATTACTGATTTTACTATGTATTTGATTCAAAAAAAGTCTTAGTGAGCATAAGAGACTTTCAAAAACATTTTAAAAAAATATGACCCCAAACGTTTGATAGGTATTGTGTGTTAGGTGTGATTATATATATCCAATACTGTGCAGTTCATGCAAAGATGGAGTGAGAATGGATAAATAACTCAAGGGAAGGGAAGTATAATGGAAATAATGGATTACATTGGTTGTATGTAAGATTATATTCAGCTATATTGGCATTGTGCAGAGTACAGTATTAAGCAAATGGTTTAAATGTGATGCTTTAGGGGTAGTTTTCTGTATTTGATGTTATAATGATGAAAATACTACGCTGTCATTAAATTACAGTGTTACTAGAAATACTGGTGCAGATTGATCGGTGCATCCCTAATCTTTATACATGTATACAATACTAGTCAAAAGTTTGGACATGTGAAATGATAGGATATTATACCTATATATGAATTTCATTTAGTTTTTCTTCTAGTTTTTTTTTTTTTTAATGGATTTAATTTTAATCAACATTTTTAAACACTACATAATTTCCCTTAATTTTAAATGTATTAAATATTTTTGATGACTGTACCATTTTAATAAAATGTGTAAAATGATAATAAACGAGTAGGTGTGTCTGGTACTAACACCTGTCAAAAGTTTGTGTAATATGCATTGAGGAACAGAAATTGTATGCAACTGAATGCTGGTTTAGTATCATTTGATGATCAGAATCAGAGTTTGTCATATCTAAAGCATGAGTTTCGATGTTTGATAAGAAGGTCCCACAGTCGCTCTTATGAAATGGAAGCACAGCCCGGGCCGAGCCACAAGGATCTCGCCTCGCACAGTCAGTGGAGTGAGCCAGGACTCGGCCTAACTTTCATTGGTTACCAGGTATTCTCTCTACACTATATACATGCAACTATGATTGACTGGATCAATAAACAAGGAAGGCATCATTTTGGTTTGCTGTCTATATTTGCAGGATGCATCCAGCAGTGGAAATGTTCATACTGGTGAGTAAAACTGATTTAGTTTGGGGTTGGCGTGTGGATTTATCTCTTTAGCTTTACTACTAGTTACAGCATGAAATAAACATGAATGAACATCAGAAGGTATGTTGAAAGATACAGTACAACTTACTGAAATCCGTATCATGCCTCATGTTATTACTCAACTGCGGAAAGACGTCAAAAAAACAGCTTGTCATGTAACATCACCTCAGAAAAAGCCATTCGGTGTCCATAAACTGGTCAGCTAGTAAAATTAACTTTAGAGAGGAGCATTTTTGCTAAATTTATGCATTGTATTTTTCATTATATTCTTACTTAACTCAATGTATGAATAAA
The DNA here is from genome assembly GCF_018812025.1 of Megalobrama amblycephala. NCBI lineage: Eukaryota > Metazoa > Chordata > Actinopteri > Cypriniformes > Xenocyprididae > Megalobrama > Megalobrama amblycephala. The sequence continues at coordinate 44,747,233 of NC_063047.1, forward strand.
TCCATAATGAAAACAAGTGTTTATGACAGCCACTGTTTAAATGTTTATATTTCAAAAAACAAACTGGAGTAGAAACACAATTGTCATTAAAAAGTAAAATAACGTCCCCTCCATCTCTTCTCTTATGACGTGTTTACTGGCGTGAGGGCGGAACAGCCATAGCAATAGCAAACTACAACCATCCAATCTATTCCCTATAAACAAAATCAACTCCCGCCCTGCATTTTTTCTTTTTTGAGAAGCTGTTTCACTCTGACATGTCACATTGGGGAAGAGAAGACTATTGCAACATGTTTCATGCTGACTTTAAATGATTGTATACAAACCTGTAATTTTATCCTTCAATATTATATTAAAGTGTTAGTTCACCCAAAAATGAAATTTGTCATTAAGTACTCACCCTCATGTCGTTCCACACCCATAAGATGTTATTTTTGATGAAATCCGTTGGCTCAGTGAGGCCTGCATTGCCAGCAAGACAATTAACACTTTAAATGGCCAGAAAGCTACTAAGGACATATTTGGAACAGTTCATGTGGTTCAACCTTAATGTTATGATAATGAAGCGACGAGAATACTTTCTGGAGGAATTGAATGGAATTGCAATTGTGTCAATACCCAGCTGTAATACTGACCATGCTGTGTTGAATTGCAGGTGCTGTACCGCCATGGTTATTGGAGGAGCCTGATGAAGACTCAGGCAGCGGACAGCAGGAAATGGGCCCCTCACTTCAGGAGTTTCTCAAACACAGTATGTTCTTCACTTTCATGGTGACACTTTTTTTTTTTTTTTTTTTTTTAAGTTGCCAGCCAGCATTTTTGATCATTTTCATGTTTATTGCTGCCAATATTTTGTTGTATGAATATCTGAACATGCAATATATCAGAAGGACAGTCTCTCTGCCTTAAAACTGTTTTATTCTATTTTTTTTTTTTTCTTTTTTACCCCCATAAAAAATTTTTTTCCCCGCTTGTTTCTGCTCCTTTTTTTGTCTGTTTTGATCTGGAGATTCTGTACTCTTTCAGAAGTTGTGCCCCTGAATGTATAACAGTGAAAACACAAAGCATGAAAATTGTCAATGGCGGCCTGTCTGTGAAACCGGGCCAAAGGGACAGCTAACCCAACAATGAAATTTTTAATTTACTCACCTTCATGTTGTTCCAAACATATGCATTTCTTTCCTCTGCAGAACATAGAAGATATTTTAAACGTGTTTTTTTTTTTCAAAAAAGTGCTATTAATTTTATAATACTTTAATATATTAAAACAAACTTCCACAGTCTTCCTTCTATGGTAGGGATGACGTGTTTTTGTAGGCCAACCCGGAAGTTAGCGGCGCACGGGTTCCCTCGATTGAAAGCCTATGCATTTTTCCCATAGACTTTTGGAAAATCTTAGAAAATAAGCTCTGTGTTTAACAAAGGGTTATGACACTTACACGTTTTGTCTATCAAGATAATCTTTACAAGTTAACACAACATTTATAGATTTTGAAGCCTAAATAAAGTCGTCAGATATAAAAGGCTAACAGTAGGCTATAAACGGACTACAGCACACCATAGTCGCGGATCAACGTCGTCACCACCAAGCTTCCTCAAACTTTATTTAGAAAACAACTTTATTATAAACATACTTGCTGATTATGATCTGTGCTGTTATGAATACTTATCCACTTTTTAATGAGAAATGCTGTCCAAATGTCCTGTTTTTAATGATGACGTCTAAAGTCCCCACCAAAGGAAGTAGTCCCTTTTAATTTCAATTTGTTAGCAACCGCCGATTTTAAGACTCAGTAAAAGTTTAAAAAAAATCACAAGCGGGTTATAACTGGTGTGTTTTATGTCATAGATCAAAATGTTAAAGTATTTAGAGGCTTTGTTAACCACAGACCTTATTTCAGGCGATTTAGCAAAAACCCATTCAAAAAACCCATAGACTTTACGGCGTTGGATCCTAAAATGCTAACTCGCTTCCGGGTTTTGCCTACAAAAACGCGTCATCCCTGAGGCACTCTATATCAAATGAAAGATATATTGCAATAAAATATTTTTTAATATATTTAACCATCTAAGAAGTTAACCAGGTTTACTGCAAGTTGTATTCTGTATGTACTGTAACTGTTACGAATAAGGAATCTTGAATCTTGATTCACAGAGGAGCAAGAGAAGCTCAAGAAGCTTCCACCCAACCGTGTGGGTGCAAACTTTGACCACAGCTCACACACAGACGCCAACTGGCTGCCATCTTTTGGACGCGTGTGGAATAGTGGCAGGCGCTGGCAGTCCAGGTGAGTGCTAACTGCTGCACAAATAGCAGGCTCATTTAATTCTTCTCCTCATTGTGCTTACTGACACTTTCCCCCCCTCAGGCATCAGTTCAGAGAAGAGGAGGCAAAAACTAGGGGGAAGAGGAAGTGGCAAGATGATGGGAAAGCAACAAAGAAGCAAAAAGGCCTCAGTAATGGAGAGTTATGAAATGGATATACCAATTACATTGGCTGCAGGAGGACAGTATGTGAAAAATGGCATATATATTGCTTTTCTCATATTGAGAATAACTATGTAAAGGCTTCAATTTGACACCAATTAGGGGTATTATGTTTGTTTCAGCTTCTGAATATTTGAAGAATTTGTATGAGAAATGAACAGCACCGTTTGTGTTTCCAGTTTATTGAATACATTTTTTTTTTGCTACAGATGCTGTGTAATTTCCTTTTTTGGTCATAAATCCAAAACAAAATATCCTTCCCACTCTCCTCAAAAGGTAAATGTGATAAAATGAAGACACAATGTGCAATAGCTTCTTTCCATTTGGAACAATACATCAGTTCAGTCAAATTTAATAGAATCTCATCTATTAGAGCTATTTCATGTTCTCAACGGAAAGCCAAGACCATATTAATGTTCAATAATATAATAAAATACCTCAAACGTCTAGACAGAATAATAAAAATACAGATTACATTAATATTAAAGGATACCTTGCAGTCTTTTATTTTTCTTCTTTTTTTTAGTAGTTTCTGTTAAAATAATACATGACTGAACGCTTTAGAATGCAAAAGAAGAAGAAGAAAAAACAAGTCTCTGTAAGAGATGCAGTGTTGGTCATAATTGTACAATACATTACATTTAAAATGGACCATTAAGGGTCTTCATCAAGTTCCTGCGTTGAAGCTTCTTTCTATTTAACTTCATTCTCAAAACCAAGAAAATCTGAAAGATGGGTCGGGCCGAGCTGCCGGAAATACGTCGCGCCAGCCCAACCCGACGACATTACGAAAGGTCCGGTTTTCCCGTGGCTGCAAGCCAGAGAAAACGCTTTCAGTAGCTTCATTAAATAGCATGTGGTTTATTAAGAGAGGAGGAATGAGAGACACCACCACAATCGTCAGCCCATCCTCAGACTCGTTTCCATACTAGTATCATTTGCCTTCATCAGTCAGCAAACATTGGCAGTTCCTCTTTGAGACGTCTCATTTTAGGCTAGTATTCTCCGCACATCTAACAACGTTACAGGACTTCAATCAGAAGTTTTCAATGCCACTCACTGCTGATGATTTCTATATCGTAACATCACATATACCGCATGCCAGGCATTCGGTTTATGTCAATATCTATCTGAACTAACCACTCTTATCATCGTTATTAAACATGCTAGTGAGGTCAAAGATCTGTGGAGCTACCCATGTAAAAGATCACGTGACCACAAGCTGTACTTTGATTGGATGAATCAATATTAGCCAATTAAACTTCATGAAAAAATATCATGTGACCTGGGGCAGTTTTGTAGACCCACGCTTACATTTACCCTCAAATCTTTTCTTTCCCATCCAATGTGGTTCATCAGGACAGCATGGTTTTGACAACGACGGAGGTTTGCTGAATTGTCTTCTGTCTTCAAAACTTGTGGTCGAGTGAGAGGCGATGAAACTTCCTTGCGTAGCAATCGTTCTCAAAGTACCATGATGTGCGCTTGTCTCTGCTGGTGTGCAGAGATTTGGAGCGAGTGATTGGGGTTGTCCTGTTGTGTGTGTGTGTGTGTGTGTGTGTGTGTGAACAGAAGCTCCAGATCTCCTGTTCATTCTGTCTCGAGCATGAGCGTTGTTTTAGGAGAAGCAGGGCTGGAGCAACCCAGTGTCTCTGTGTCTCCTCCTGTCTCAATAAACAGAAAGAGCTCCACTTCACTAACTTTTATCTGAAAGAAGGATAAAAAAAAAAAGAGATACAAATAAGAGAACTATGAAATGAAAGCTCTTTTATGATATCTATAGGGGCTTTCGCATCGGGTAGTTCTAGGAACAAGCCACCAGAGTGGTTCCTCGAGAACTAATAGTCCTCCTAGGGCCATTTTCCTGGTTGCATTCGCCAGTGGGAACTATAAAGTGACGTAAGCCTGGATTGTTGTGACTTTTATTTTGACAATTTCTCCGTCTTCATTAATTTAAGATTTGCTTTTTATAGCCTGTCTAATAGGGGTGGGACAAAATATCGATATATCGTCATCCTTCTCTTTGCGATACGAGAATCGATATGCTGCTCCAAATATCGATATTTTAATTAATAAAATAAGGCGCTATAAATTCTCTGCTCACAGCGTAGCTACTTTAAGGTGGCACTCAACACGTGAATGAGGGAAACGTGAACTTAAGTTAAACAGCCTAAGAAAAAGAGGTTTTTAACAGGATGACTTATAGCAGTGTGAGTAAAATAGATGCCCCAGCCACGGGGATATTCAAATTTCTGACGGGGCTTTATCCATTTGCGGATAAAGAGAGAAAACCAGTTAGACAGATATCGTGATGTATCATTATAGGATTGTCTAGCAAAATATAGATTATCGCAGAATCACTTAATCTTAAAATTATTGTTATTGTGAGCCATGTCGTGAGGTACCCTGCGATTCCCACCCCTACTGTCTAATATGTTAGTAGATTGAACTGTTCTACAAAGAAAGAAGAAAGTATATGAAAAATTATTAGCGTTTGTCGTGTGGTTGATGTCCATTGTCACTAGTTGAGCAGAAATACATAATCATGTTTTGCTTGGTCCTCTCAAAGTTGTGTTGGATTTTCTCCTTAAATCTATCATTGTTTTCCATGTTCATAGAGTTAGTTTGTGGAGTACATCTATAGGCTATAAACTGTGTGTATTCACAGGTATTTTAAAAATGGTGGGCACCAGTGTTTTGCGTGCGTTCGGCCAATCAACATACACTTACGTCACTGATAGTTTCTATAGTGCTGGGTTAGACCCTACTCTGAAGTAGGAGCTAATTTAGGTCCCCCAAAAGGAGCTCCTAGAACTAAAATCGTCTTCTATTTCCTGTGGTGTAAACACAGCAAAATCCGGGTGCGTCCGCCAATAGTTCTAGGAACTATGAAAAAGTTCCTCCGGTGCGAAAGCCTCTTATAATGGCAGCACAACATCGAACCACCAGCAGGTAGAACAAAAATGCACTACCTTTGTTTTCCTCTGTGTCAGTAGCGGTTTCCTCTGATAGCCTTTGGCGTAGCTGGTTATACTTGATTTCTGTATCCTGAAGAAAAAACAAAAAAACAAAACAAATTTGAGTATTACTTCAAAATTGTGTAAACAGGTATGAAGAACTTAAGCCAAACAAGTATATATATATATATTTTTTTTTTTTTTTTTAATTACTAAAAATCATTTGCTGACATGCAGTGGGCCCAAAAAATATTTAGACACTTCAGTCACATTAAAATGTATGAATCTCCTTGCATTAAATCAGGAGTTTTCAAACTGTTTTAATTTCAAGGACCCCAATATATTGATCCCCTTGCAAAGACCCCCTGTCCTAAAATATATAGACAGCTATATATTCTTAAGTTAATATTAAAAATTAAACTTTTGGTCTTTTTCATTTGGCAGTCAAAAATATTAAAATATCTGGAGATTTACAGAAATTACAGCATTTATTTCTCTAGCAATTTTTTTTTGGGATACTATTAAAACATTTTCAATACATTTATATTTTTAGCACTGTTCAGTAAATATAATTCTAAACAGCCGTAGAACAAGTGCACGCGCTAAGCTTGCAACATTGCAAGGAGAGATTTAAAGGGTTACTTCATCCAAAAATGACATTTCTGTCATTAATTATGCACCTTCATGTCGTTCCAAACCCGTAACGCATTCATTAACCTTCGGAACACAAATTAAGATATTTTTGATGAAATCTGAGATTTTCTTTTATCTCCCATGGAAAGCAATGAAATTACCACATTCAAGGTCCAGAGAAGTAGTAAAGACATCATTAAAATAGTCCATGTGACTACAGTGGTTCAACCATAATGTTATGAAGCGACGAGAATACTTTTTGTGTGCAAAAACAAAACAAAAATAAAGACTTAATTCAACAATTTTTCATCTTCCCTGTCAGTCTCAGTATTGACCGGCTCCTGCGTCAGCATCACACGCATGTGTCGTGGTGCTCACGTGAACAGTGTTGGCCAATACTGAGCCGGCGTTCGGACATAAACACGGAAGCTCTGCACTGTGTTCACTGCACCAACTGAGAAGGATACTGACAGGGAAGAGGAAAAATTGTTGAATAAAGTCGTTATTTATGTTTTGTTTTTGAGCACAAAAAGTATTCTTGTCGCTTCATAACATTAAAGTTGAACCACTGTAGTCACAATTTCGTTGCTTTCTATGAGATATAACAAATCTATCGGATTTCATCAAAAATATCTTAATTTGTGTTCCAAAGATGAATGAAGGTTTTGCGGGTTTGGAACGTCATGAAGGTGAGTAATAAATGACAGAAATGTCAATTTTATGTGAACTTGCCCTTTTATTTTCAAGGAAGTACCATGTCTATTAATGGGTATAGCTATAGTGATGTCTTCAGATAGTCAGCTTGAGTTTTTTTTTAACCACTAGAGGGCCAAAAGTTACATAGTGCACCATTAAAAACAGAACAATTGGCCCTGAAAAGTAAACTTACTTTTGAGAAAAGATCTAGTGGATGCCACTTGGTTTTGGCATGTTAAAGGTGCCATCGAATTGAAAATTGAATTTACCTCAGCACAGTTGAATAACAAGAGTTCAGTACATGGAAATGATATACAGTGAGTCTCAAACTCCATTGTTTCCTCCTTCTTATATAAATCTCATTTGTTTAAAAGACCTCAGAAGAACAGGCGAATCTCAACATAACACCGACTGTTACGTAACAGTCGGGATCATTAACGTCCCCAATATTTGCATATGCCAGCTCATGTTCAAGGCATTAGACAAGGGCAGCCAGTATTAATGTCTGGATCTGTGCACAGCTGAATCAGACTAGGTAAGCAAGCAAGAACAATAGCGAAAAATGGCAGATGGAGCAATAATAACTGACATGATCCATGATTACATGATATTTTTAGTGATATTTGTAAATTGTCTTTCTAAATGTTTCGTTAGCATGTTGCTAATGTACTGTTAAATGTGGTTAAAGTTACCATCGGTTATTACTGTATTCACGGAGACAAGAGCCGTCGCTATTTTCATTTTTAAACACTTGCAGTCTGTATAATTCATAAACAACTTCATTCTTTATAAATCTCTCCAACAGTGTAGCATTAGCCCGTTAGCCACGGAGCACAGCCTCAAACTCATTCAGAATCAAATGTAAACATCCAAATAAATACCATACTTGCGCGATTAGACATGCTGCATGACGAACACTTTGTAAAGATCCATTTTGAGGGTTATATTAGCTGTGTGAACTTTGTTTATGCAATGATAGAGTTGAGAGCTCAGGAGGGGGTGGAGAGCGTGAGCAATTAAAGGGGCCGCAGCCTGAATCGGCGCATTTCTAATTATGCCTCAAAATAGGCAGTTAAAAAAATTAATTAAAAAAAATCTATAGGGTATTTTGAGCTGCAACATCACAGACACATTCAGGGGACACCTTAGACTTATATTACATCTTGTAAAAAAACATTCGATGGCACCTTTATAGGGTGTGATGAGAGTTGGCTCACGAGAAGAGACACGAGATTAGGTTCACGAAAAAACGAGACAAGAATTTTGCACAGTATATTTAAGAAATCCTCAATGACAAAATTCATGACTGGAAAAATAATCTACAGAACATTTTGAAATGTTTTTACTAATCTTGTAATGAATGTCATTTCAGTTCTACTTTCTGAGTATGAATGATCATATGTATTGAAAGACAACAATATAAAAGCACTGTAAAAGGTTTTGCCACAAACTCATCTGACTGGCTTCTCTCCTGTTTGATTTGACATGAGCCTCTTCAGACCTTACTGTGCATGAATTATGAGCTTCCAGAACTTCTGATTGAGGCTGTGCGACTGAATTCCTTTCCACAAATTGAACAAGATAAGACATTTATCAGATGCTTAGGCTCTGTTGCGCAACAAACCCTTCGCCATGGTCTTGTCAGTCATCTCGCTTTACTCTCATCACGTGATCAGTGAACTGTGATTCCTGCTGCACTGTGTGCGACTCTGCAGCTCGTGCTGGATGAGCAGAGCAGATGTTTACAATTGAAATGACAATTATCTAACTGAATTAAATGTTTTTTATTTTTCTACATGAAAGCAAAACGACAGTGGAGGCAGTGCCGCGGTGGGCACCATAATGTAATGTAGTGTCTGCATGGTGATATCGCGAGACAGCTTTACACCTCAACGAGAAATCTCGTCACGTTTTAATATCACAAGATCTGTGTGGCACGAAATCTCATCACACCCCTATTAAATAATATAAATTGAATAAGTGTCTATAAATACTTTTTGGTCATTATATATTTATCCGTGACCGGTTTTCTTGGTGGGCAACATGTCACCTTCAGGTGCTGCAGGTTGGCCTGTAGTAGACGTATGTGGGTCATGATCTGTCTGTTGAGGTTTGGTCCTCCGCTGCTCTGAGAGGAGGAAGAGAGGAGCTTCTTCAAGTCAATGCCTGAGTCTCCCCCGGCCACTGGCTCCCCGCTGCTGCCCTGCACGTCATCATCTGTGCTGCTTTCACCTGAGCCTCCATACACCTCCAGAACCATGTAACTGCCTGCAGAGACTGACAGAAAACAAGAGTAAGGGTTACAGGATACAGCCAACAGAAAATGTAAATGTATTGCAAAAAAGTAGGTTCAGTACAATATTTTCCAAAAAATAAATCAAGCATGCAAAACATATGCACACATTTAGACTTGTGCCAAATGAAGCTGGCACGTGAGCCCAAGATTATTTGTATATCTGCGCATTTCCCACCAGCCAGTAGTTTCACTTTAATAAATTTGTTTAGGTTTGGCATTTTAAATAAATAAACTAAACTAAAACACAGTTTAGTATTAACTAAAATACATTTTTATAATGTTTGTAAACATTTTGTTTTATATGCCGGTACTTCACATTATTTCTAAATGTAATAATAAAATGTGACTTATAGAAAGATGCAATTTATTTGTGTTTTGTTCTCTCAATAAATATGTACATGTAATTGTGACCCAGTGCAACTTATTAATGAAATGTATGGTTTCTGTAAAGAGTAGAATTCACAGTTTTCATAAAATAGTACTGGAAAAAGTACCCAGACAACCTACTACTTCTGCCGAGATTCTGAAGTGTGCATACAACAGATACTTTTCAATCCCATCAGGCCACAGGAGAGGATTTGTGAATGGCAGTGAAGTGACTGACAGAGGTAGGTCACATAACAATGACAAAGTAGTACGCCCGGATTACATTCATACTACACACATCCGTACTATACAACACTTACTTTTTTTAACGGTTGCCAAGTAATTACTTATTTAAAAGAAGTACCTAGGATTTTATGTGTTTGTTTCACTGATCAATATAGCAGTAGTCTTGGTCTTTATAGTGACACCTACTGGTGTGGATGAAACATCACATAAACTGACCAGCTAATAATTAATACTGTAACTAAACATGTTTAGTTTTAATTGTTGCAGAAAACATTTTTCCAAATTAAAGACTGTTAAACTTTATTACCACACAACCAATGTCCTACATAGCTGTGCTAGTTTCATGTCTCATTTTACTCTGCAGTCTTTTTTTTAACAAAAATCAACATTTCACATCCATTTACTTATTAAAGGGGACCTATAATGCCCCTTTTACAAGATGTAATATAAGTCTCTGGTGTCCCCAGAATGTGTCTGTTAAATTTCAGCTAAAAATACCCCACAGATAATTTATTATAGCTTGTCAAATTTGCCCCTATTTGGGTGTGAGGAAAAACACGCCATTTTTGTGTGTGTCCCTTTAAATGCAAATAAGCTGCTGCTCCCAGCCACTTTCCAAAAGAGGGTGGAGCTTTAACAGCTTGAGCTTCAGTTGCTCAACAACAACAAAGCTGGAGAATCTCACGCAGCCAAAATGATGATTGTCAGTAACGGTGTTCAGCCTTGGTCTTTATAGTGACACCTACTGGTGTGGATGAAACATCACATAAACTGACCAGCTAATAATTAATACTGTAACTAAACATGTTTAGTTTGTTCAGCCTTACATTGTTCAAACCGGAGTCAGACGCTGATGGAGAGACTCGGGAAGAAGTTACAACTTTTAGAATGAAACTGGATGTTTCTGAATGCTTAGTGGATAAATTGATTCAACTCATCGACTAGCATGTGCCTTCATGTTAATCTTTTGTGCAAATCCAGTGTTGAACTGACCCTTGTTTGTGAAGCAGTCCAGCGTAAAATGACGGCATGGTAACAACTTTTCCTATTGCCTATGTAGTCATGTAATAAGCAGGATAATGTGCAGTCAGCTGGGCATTATCATATCATAAAACCGGACAAACACGCACCACAATCCTCAGACGTCTCAAAGAAGCCTGTGTCTCCGGAGGGCAGTTCCTGTGTGTTCTCCCCTCTGTTCTCGCCCCTCTCTGAGCCGTTCTCAACAGTGGACCCAATCGCAGCGCTGTCCTCCGGCCCATGCTGAGAACCCGTCCTCGCCACGTGTTCCCGTTGCTCTCCTCTCTCGGGGTCTCTGTCTGTGTCCTCCTGACTGGACATGTGGTTGATCAGGAGCTGCCTCAGTGTCGCCACTAAAGTACACACAAATAAGATTTATAGGGCTGTAACTAACAATTATTTTGAAAATTGATTAATCTTTTGATTATTTTTCGATTCACCAATATATTTTTCCAACGATTAATCTATTGATTATTTTCCGATTATTCGATTAATTCTTTAGTTAACTTGCCAAGCGATAGAAGCATTGCTTATACAATAAATAATGTGATCATCAAACATTAAAGAGCATATCAATCAAAACTGCTGTTACAGAATGAAATGTCGACCCAGGAAGAGGTAAAGGACTGTAAAGCTTTGGGGGTGTTGATGGACTTGATCTACTCTATCTGTTTTAATCATTGTTCTGAACTGAATCCTGATGTAGTCTTTGACAACAACGTGATTTTAAAAGCTTTGTAACCGAGTGCAGAGAATACACTTAAGGCCGCACCTAGACAACTAGTTGTCCAGTGCGGTTCCTTTCATTCAGCATAGGTGTGTCGAATCAATCTATTTTAATAATCGACGTCAACGTAAAACAGCCCTACAGATTTAAGGCCTTTTCACACTGAGCGCTTGGTGTCTGAGAACAGATTTATTCTCACATTACTTATACAGAACATAATTTCATTTTCCACTGAATTATTCAATCTGAGGAGCTTGAAACAGCGTACAGAGCTCTGTTTTCATGTCTGTTATGAGTCAGAGAGCTTGTTTGCTCTAGAGCCGTCAATCATATTATGTGATCATAATGTGTCCTTCTGAATGCCGTCACTGTTTTCATTTCCTCCTTCTGAGTTCCGTACATAAATAACTGAGAGAAACGTTTCTTCGGATGAAGCATGAAGCCAAATAAATATATGATTACGACAATATATGTTCTATATGTGTTTTTCATGCGGCTTGGGGTATTTTTATAACAATAAAGATTGAATGAGAGATGCGTGCATGAGAAATGCTAAGCAGGTATAGCATTCAGTTTATAAAACTCTACAAATGATGCAAGTCTGCCCATTATTTAATCAAAATCCACTTTAGATCGCAGTCAGAAGTTATTACACGCACTCGATGATGGTTCCTGTTTAGTACCAAACTTTATTTATCTTAATTTACTGATGTATGTTGTGCAGCGGACAAGGTTAAAGCCAAATGGGAAAACCTCCCGGATATATACATAAGGAAAAATGTATTCTCGGTCAGTGCCACCTATTGTGCAGGTGCTAAAGGCAATCAGTCGTTTCGCGTTCAGTGTGAAAGCTCCGTTCGTCTGCGATTTACTTAGCTTTATCACGTCGCGCTCAGTGTGAAAGGGCCTTTATAAAGATACAGTTTATCGCAGGTTGTTTTGCTGGATTTTAGTTAGTGTCCCTATCCGAATTTAGTTTTCAGTGTATCGGGAGAGGGATAGCTCGTAGCAGTCATGTCTTCTACTCACGTGTTCTGAGAGCTTCATCAGCTCTGAGTGGCTGGAGCTCAAAGGCCTCAGCCTCGTCCTCATCTATGGCGATGCCCAGCCTCGAGCGCTGCTTCAGTAATGTCAGTCGATCGGTCAGGTCAGCCACCTCGAACGCTTCATCATCTTCAGCCTGATCCTGTAGTGAGTTTTCTTCCTCTTCATCCTCCTCATCAGATTTGGTCTCAAACGGGTTGGTGTTGGAAGGTGGGGTTGACATGACCTCAGTGTCATCTTTTTCTGCAGAAAACATACAACAAAATTGAAGAAAAAAAATTGGAATTATTTGAATTAAAGGTGCAGTTTGTAGGAATTCTGTCCCCTAGAGGGCGCTAGAGGCCTATTCAAAACAAAGGCGTAGCTTGATGACGGCAAGTTTGAATGCAGAATCTTGGGACATGTGGTCTCCACCTCAAGGGACGATGCAAAAGAATCGGGATAGGACTCTGGAAGAAATCATGTTCATGTATGTGATTATTAACGTTACTGTAGTATGAAGCAGAGCAGGAGCGAGTGTTGTGTGATTGCGCAACACACGGCTCACGAGCAGCGGGACTTTTATTATGCCACAGTCGCCGGCGCCGCTTCTGCTTTTCCGGTCATGAGTATGAGGTAACACAGCTCTGTTTATCATATTAGACACATTTGAGAGTGTTGAAAACTATGTTCTAACGTTACTCTGTGCGTTCGCTCGGCGGCTGCTGTGAGACACTTGTTTGAGACACACTGCAGTAAACTAGATCGATTTTAGAATATCATATTAAATGCTGGATGGCTTGTGTTGATAAATGGCATGCAATTAATTTTAAAACGTATTGTATGATAGAGAAAATTCTGTATTACTGTTACTAAAAATAAAGCTGCATCTGATTATGCTATGTTAGCTACTTCACAAAATAGTGTTTTTCTCTGAGGCATGGTAAAGCATGGTACTTGCAAAAAATCAAGAAGATTAGATTTAAACAATAAAACTAAACCTTTTGAGCTATATAACAATAATTAGTTTTCTGTCTATAAATATATCAAAACAGTTATTTCCTTGTCTATTAAAACATGTAATATTATTAAAGTGTCTTTGGTGTTTCCATGGTTTCTACAAAATAAAACCGGAAACCGAGGGTAACGCGGGTATGACGCAATTGACAGGCGACTCCTCACACGTCCCGGAGCCTTGGTTAAAATTGCAATTTTCTCACGACTTACAAATAGTTGGAAACATTTGGGATATTGTAAGTACTCAACTGAACAAAATGTATAACAATGGCCTAGTGCTTTTTGGATATTTTTCTGCTCATCTATTACTGTGGTATCTCATATTTACTCACACTACACTTATCTACTACTACTATCTTAAAAAAGAAAATGAAAATCTGTCACTGGTTGCTGTACACAGTCATATGGTCTCTTCCTGTTTAAGTGAGCAAATGCAGATCAGACTTTATGCTGGTATTACTGAAGTGAATGAATGCACTGCACAACAACCTGCTGTGGTGAGCTGAGATAAATGAAAATAAACAAACAAACAAAATGTTTACCTGGAGACTGAATGCTCCCTAAAGAAATGGGCTCAGAGTCTTTGTTTAGTTTCTGAACACCAGAGTTCATCAACTCGACCTCTTCACGTTCCCCACTGAAAAACATGTCATGTTATCACATTAACTTGCTGCCTAAAAAATCATATAAATGATGTAGAAACCTTAAACTCACTCAGCCTGAGGTAATGGAATGATGTTGAGTAGTTTGGTCTTCATGCAGTCTGCTCTTTGTGTGATCAGACACTGCCACCTAGTGTTTGGAAAATCAATCAAAACAGGACACAATTTTGACTGAAATGTTTAAAAAACTGAAATAAAGGTTTCCTAAAATTAAAGATATTTAGAAAAAAAAAAAAAAGCACATAAAATAATTCCAAATTTTACAAAACTATAATGGGTCATTTGTGAACTGTAAATCAACATTCGTCCACTGTTTTAGAGGCTAAACATACTGAGGAGTATTTTGTACGCTTAAACTGAATAACAGATACTTTACGGACACTCTAAAAGGGCAGATAAAAAGGAATTATGGATAAAAAAGATCAGGACTCACGTCTTCTGCTCAGATACAGTCTGGGCCATCAGCTCATAGATCTGGGCTCCATTATCAGACATAGACAGCACAAAGAATGATCTGTTGTCTGTAACATTCAGACGATAATTTTATTTCAACTTACCCTTTAATATGCTTTTATTTTAATCAAGAGGCCATTAAACAACTTTTTTTTTTTTTAGTTCATTTGATTATGGAAGAAATAATTTTTGAAGTTTTGATCAAAAGTATGATCTGATATATGTTCAAGCATTCACAAAGTCTTATCTGTTTTGAAAAGCAATGCTTACCGGTGGCGACCGAGCGCACCATCACAGTGCTGAGTTTGATGATGGGGCTGAAGATGTGTTTAGTCTCAGCGGTGCCCGCCAGATTCTTACTGTGGCATTTTAAGATCAGCTTCTCATCTTGTCTTTGAAGTAGCACCAATATATCTTCCAGCAGCAATGTGTACAGCTCTGCACACACACACACACACACACACCATATGTAAACATTTCACATTAATATTACATTAAAGTGCACCTATTATGCTTTCTTGGACACTACCTTTCATGTAGGGTGTTATATAAACGCTTGTGAATGTAAAAGGTCTGCAAAGTTTAAAGATCAGAATGCACTATAACAGAGCTATTGTCTCCCAAAAGAAAAGGCCGATTCTGAACTTCCTGAAACAAGTCATCAGTAATTCCAGTCTTACTTCCTACACGAACCTACTTAGATTTGTAACAAGAGTGAAGACTCGGGCTCGAATTGATAGGGTAAAACCAATGCCATCGTTACTGTTGTTTCCGACACATGCTGTAAGTGGTAGACCAATCACAACAGACTGGGCCATCTGACCAATCAGAGCAGAGTAGGCTCTCGGAAATGAGGGGTTTAGAGAGACTGAATCTTTACTTAACCATTTCAGGCACTGTGAGAAAAGAGGAGATGCTACAATGTATATTATTAAAAAAAAAAGTTTTTTGATGCATGTGAGTCTATTGTAGAAGACACTGAAAACTAAATTGGGAACCTTTGAAAAAGCATAATAGGGGAACTTTAAAAATGCCATATTATACACATTTGCAACATTCAATTTTTGACCTCATGTTCACTTAAATTGTTAGTCAAGCTTTCTTGCATCAAACACAGAATTGAACAGGCTATTTTCACAACCACACCTTTAAGAGATCTTTATGTAAATGACCTATATGATGATATAAAATCGTATTTTCCATGATATCACCTGTAGAAGACATTTTTAATTTGAGTTTGATCAAGGGTGAATTCTTTGACAAGCCATACCCACCAATAGTTTTATCTTTGTTGACCTTCCAGGATAGCGGTCCCTCATGAACCATCTTCCGCTTAGTCAAGTCCAAGTTCTAGATAGAGAGTAAAATCGTCATTTTGTTGATAGCGAATGCTAACTTGTTATGCAACTTTTTGATTTTTATGTTGATAAAATTAGCTAAATATGAGGTCTCACCTTAAACTCTGCTATCATGGGGTTCTCGCTCTGTTTCAGTGAGGACAGGTCCAGCCGTCTCTGGTAGTCCTCCAACCTCTGGGGACAGCAGATGATCAGGGATCAGTTCAACATGGCCTGATCTGAGGTCAGGCACCCATTGTGTTATTTACTCACCTGTTTGTTCTCGGCTTCTTTCACCTCCTGATTGACGTGAGTGAGAATCTTCCGACAGCATTCGCCAGCACGTTTCACTTTACCTCTCTCCTCAGGGTCCTCTGTTGTATGTGAGAATTTGACATGTCTTGGAATGTGATTTGCTCTACTCCAGCCAAAACTTACATTTCATGACAATTTACTTTGTAATAATTCTCACTGGCCAACTTCAAATGGCCATTTTATAATTTATGGCTGTAATTAGTTGCAGTTAATGTGAAAGCACTACATTAGACTGTAGTGACTGATGTTACGCAGATGCAAAATGTGTGAAACAGGCCTCAGAGTGGTTCATGCTAATTTTGGCTCATATGTGAATGCTCTAAACAAAAACAGACCGCGCTACATCTGTAAAGAGATTAGTCTTTGTTTCAGAGACAACCACAGTGGGAGTACAGCAACGTGTTTTTGCTAATGAAATGGTAAATGAATTTTGTCAGATTAGCAGATATTTTAATATTTTAAATATAATTATAATATTATGTAGTTTTGCTAATGACATAACATGGTAAAGAAAAATTGTAAGATTTGCAGATATCTTAATATTTAAAGGTCCCGTTTTTCGTGGTTTTTTGAAGCTTTGATTGTGTTTATAGTGTGCAATATAACATGTTTTCATGTTTCGCGTGTAAAAAAACAGTATTTTTCACATAATTTACTTATCTGTATACCGCTGTTTCCACTGTCATAAAAACGGGCTGATGACTTCCTTGTTCTATGAAGTCCCTCCTTCAGAAATACGTAACGAGTTCTGATTGTGCCAGCGGTTCCTGTGTTGTGATTCGACAGCAGCTTAGCGCTCCTTGCCCAGAAAGGTCACGCCTCTTACCATAACGTGGAGATGCACGCGCTCAGTGTTATTGTAAACATGTCTTTAATTTTACCCTATCAATTTGAGCCGGAATCAGACCCGGTGATTGGACTGCGGGATGAAAATAACAGCGTTTCGACGACATGGCGACAAACACACTCTACAAACGCAACTCTTGTGTATTCCTGTGGGCGGAGGTTAGTCAAAAAACTGTTTTAGTGACGTCATTAAAGAAGGAAGTAGAGGGATGTAGTCCAAACTGGCCGTTCGATGTAGGCGACTTCTGTTAAATAAAATATCTCGCTTGGCATTGAACTTTGAGCTTTAACATTTTACAGTTTTTATTTATACTCTAACAACAACATTACACACTAACTAAAGTTTGAAACGGGATCACGAAGAACGGGACCTTTAAGATATCTATATTAATAATTCAATATGTATTTTTGCTAATGAAAAGAACATAACATGGTAAAGAATACGTGTCATATTTGCAAATATCTTAATATTTAAGATATTAATTATAATATTATGTATTTTTGCTAATGATAAGAACATAACATAGTAAAGAATATTTGTCAGATTTGCAGATATCTTTATATTTAAGATATTAAAGGTGCTCTAAGTGATGTCACACGTTTTTAGGCCAAAACATTTTTTGTCACATACAGCAAACATCTCCTCACTATCCGCTAGCTGACTGTCCCCTGAACACACTGTAAAAAAACGCGGTCTCTGTAGTCGCCACAAGCTCCGAAAACGGCAACAAAAACTACCTGGTGCAGCCTGGACCACGAATCATTATAAACACGCTCCAGCCAATAACTGACAAGAATGATTTTAAATGCTGTACCTGTGTATTTGGCGATGTTCTCCAGCAGAAGGGGATACTTTGTGAGTCTTTGAGTCTCCACAGGAATAATGTCCTTTAACTGCAGCCTGCGACAATTACGGTTACTCTCCGCCTCCTGCAATACAAACACTTCATTTACTATCTGGTAACAGCCAGATATAAAAACACACACATGACCAAAAGCAAGTAGAGTTACATACAATTATAAAAGCAACCAATGGACTAGTAAGCTATTGACCTGAATGAAGGCGTTGAAGCGCTGGTCTTTTTTCTGTTTGCTCTTGATGAGTTCTAGGGCAAAAGGCTGATTACTGCAGTACGTGCCCGCAGCTCTCTTGATCTTCGACTCTTCTTCCCCACTGAACTGTGGGTAAAGACACAAGCTAGTGTGAAACTTAACTGCTGGAAAATCTAATGGTGACTGATAGGTATGCACCGAAATGAAAATTGCACTTGACCAAAAACCGAACCCGCTTTTTAAAAATTATTTATTTCTTATTCCAAATTAGCTTTTTTTCGTATAACTGTATTTAATATGAGACTTTAATGAAATTCAATAATTTCATTATACTAATGATACTTTAATGATACTGAATTTTAAAAATACAAACCAATAAAATAAAACTTATTGAAAGTAACGCACTAAAATTGGACAAAAAATACATTAATATTAAATATCAATATATTATTCTTCATTCAGTTCTATGCAACAGAATCAGATTTAACAGATTTATTTTTTGACCAATTATCCAAATAATGTAAAGTCCTACAAAGCTATTATTATCAGAGCATGTGAGCAGAGCGTAGCGGGATCAGTGAATGAGAGGGTAGCGTCATTTTACCAGCCTTGCCCAGCACGGCTATACCACACCATGTTACCTTTTATAAAATAATCAAACCAGGGAACCTTCTATAAAATAATCATTCATAAAGTTCGAAAAGGTTGAAGTGAAGTACAAGGGTGTTTGCAGTGGGCTGTTTACAGTAATCTTGCATCATAAAAGCATTCTGAAGTGCAAGTACATTCTCAGACGCATGAGAGCTCTTCAGCACTCTTCTTCCTGAGCATTTGAGTGTGTTGTTAAAAACTAGCCTAGAGCGCCATCTGCTGTTAAAAACTAAGCTCAGAATCAATTCGAGAGAGAATCGCGATTTATTATCCCAGCCCTATTTTACTTTTCAGATGAGCATGCGTGGTACAAAAGTTAAGCGTACGCATGGGCTGTGAGCAACTGATCTCAGCATGTGCATAGAGCGGAATAGGGCTGACCGATATATCGCATGCGATTGTCACGCGCATTTCGTAGTTCACTGACAAGCCACGCAATATCGCGTTCATTATCGAAGGCGATTCATCTGCGATATGAACGCGATATTGCGTGGCTTGTCAGTGATCTACGGCTCTGTCTATTAAATGCCGCTCCATTTAGAAGCAGGTGATGGCGATTTAGCGGCAATCAGGGAACCGGCTTTACTGACGAAATGCGCGTGACAATCGCATGCGGTATATCGGTCAGCCCTAGAGCGGAATATTGAGCGGAGCGTCACAACCGCACAGTGATAACGGCTAGAACGAGAGTGAAACCTGAGCGCTGAACACTGAGGAGGGGGGCGGCATATATTTTCATTATTCTCATGTTTTTGGCCACTTTTCTCTTTCAGCCAAAAACAAAAATTCCATTTTCAACCGACAATTTTCACACAATGTTGGTGCATCCTTAGTAACTGGTTTAAGATGGTTCCTAGCTGGCCAAAGCTAGTCATTCATGGCCATTAGCTTGTTCAAATTGGTAGATCACACCACATTGAAACAAACCAGCTACCATTTTCAAAAAACAGCTTGACTACCTTAGACCTAGTAAAACCTATTTTTCTCTTCATTTCATCTTCATCTGTAGCATTTGCGTTCATCTTGCATCATCACAAACGTGCACAGCGCATGATAGAAAACAGAATGAGGGTCAATTTATTTTAGTTTTTTATTCATTTAGTGCAATTATGTGCAGCAGAGTGAACAACACTTGCGTCCACTGTATGCGAGTCGCGGATTTCTGCTGCTTGATCTGACAGCACTCACTATGCGATTACACTACACGCTCACTCTCGCTCATATCCAAGGTTAATCATCACCACTTTACACAAATCACACCACAGTTCCAGTGCGATCGAACTCAGACCACCTCCTACAGGTAGTCTCAGGTTCAGTACCCGGGGCCGCATGACAGCTTTCAACATTAACGATTTTTCATGCGAACTGTGCCAAGTTTCGAACTAAACTGGCAGTGTGAAAGAACCCTAATACATATTTGCTGCTCTATCTCTTCCTTTCTTACCCAGGAAAGCAGATCATCTCCTAATGAATCAATGAGTGCAGTCTCATTCTTCTTCCGAACAGCGGCCATTTGTTCCGTTAAAGACACTGAAGTGAGAATACAAGGAAGACAGTGTTTAGAAGGCATGCTTATTTCAGAAGTGTTCAAGGATTTAGGGAGTCTATTAAGTTATGATATTTACTGTGCAGCTGAACGATCTCCTCAAGGTTGCTGAAGATGCTTTTGATGTCTGCAGGAGGCAGGATGGTCTCTCTGATCAGCGGCTGGTAAAACAGATTCTCCAGAACCTTCATCATTCGAACGTGTGCTCTCTCAGTGTAGAACAACTCTGTGAAAGCAATGATGTGGAGGAGAGAAGCAGTCACACAGGATGGTTTGCAATGGTAAATTGCCCCTGAGCAAGTTTACAAGCTTCTCAAACAGAATGTATGCTTATGCACTGTTGAGAGTAATCAGAATACTTTTTCCTGGGATAATGTAATAATGTAAGGGAATTCATTTTCAGTGTCTTTTTACACCAAGTGCAAATAGCCCGGCTGGTTGGCAGAGGCTATTTACACTAACTCCGCCCACCTTGTCTGACTGAGTCAGACAAATTTACAAAAGAAATTCCACTGATAACAGGAGCAGTGGCGTGGAGAGTAAGGCAGCTGGCGTTAGCTTTTGACCAACTCGAGCTTGAATCCACCTTTTTCCAAACTAATTCTTCTCCCTTTTCCCATAAATTATTTTAAATAAAAAATAATAAAATATTCAAAAAGTGGAAATAAAGTGCCCAACGGGTATGTATTACTGGGAATAAAGTGTTCATCATGTAGGGTTGGGGTAGGTGTAGGGGAGGGCTTTAGGGATTATAATAGTATAATAAGGCAGCATACATTTAGGTTTTTAATAAATATACTCATATACACTAAATATGTTGTTATTATTGCATACTGTTACAATATACTACAATACACTGAGTATCTGCCACTATTTGCCCAAAGTATAAATAGCATCTAATTACCATTTACACTTAGTGAAAATAATTTACGGCTATTTTCACTTAGCATCTATCGCAAATACTGTTTTAAATTTTTAGTTGAACTAAAAATAAGAAAATAGTAAAAGTAACATTAAAATAAAGTAAAAAATAAAATATGTAAAAAAATACATATATACATAATGTTACTTGTGTTACAAATACAGTTTTAATTAATAATGGTAGAAACATTATCATCCAATAAAAACAGTGTTTCAATCAAAAATAAAATGTAATTATAACATGAAACTAATGGCAAGAGATCCATGTAGCACAACAGAAGGCAACTTGTCTTGAACTGTATAACTATTTATCTGATATTTAATAAAGAACAAAGTGTTCATCATTTGTCCATATCATACAGCTTGATTTAAATTTATGAAAAGTAATTAAAAATTAGAATAAAAAAGCGCAACTTCCCCAAAACTACTCATACAGTAAACCAGACTTGCTCACCGTTGATGACTTCCTGTCTCTTGATTTCCTGAGGGGTAAGTGTGGACAGGACGTCTCTGCTCACCAGCGTCTGCCAGTTAGAAGGCTCCAGCTCTACCTCAGCACACTGATCATCCTCACTCTGCACTTCTCCAGAGCCCAGCGGCTCCATCCTGCGGTACAAACACGACAAACACAATTTGAAAACATGTTCATCAAATGCATGTCTAATCAATTAAATTAATACAACTTTAACAATTTAATAATTTATTAAAATGTGGACAATAACAATAATCCCCCAGTGGCTAATAATAATAATACCCAGTGGCTGGTATGACACTTGCTGCACACTGCAGTATGCTAGATCAATATTAGAATATCATAATAATAAAAGCTGGATGACATGATGACTTGGATGTATTGTATGTTGGAGAAAATTCTATATTGCTGTTACTATAAATAAAGATCTTTCTGATTATGCTATGACAAAATAGTATCGTCTCTGAGACATGGTACAAACATATTACTTGCAGTAAATCAAGAAAACAAGATATACATATATATATATATAATGTATATTTCTGTGACATAACATGACATAAAAGAAAATTATTGAGGGTTTTCTCCTCTGCTATTGCTGGGACAAATGGTGAACAGTCCCAGTGCTGAGACTTGTGCAATACTGTATTCCTGGAAGGCCTCTCAGCCAATCAGATTCAAGGACCAGAAGTGTTATAAAAACGCACATTAAAATAAATTACTCGCACAACAATCTGGGGTCAATATGTAAGTGCTATAGTATATTTTATGAATACTATGTTTATTGCCCATATTGTTGATGTTATTGTTGTTAATGGCCAAGAGATGATAACAGCATCACCATTGAAAAACTCACACTGGTCGACCACGAAAGCAGAGAGCACTCACCTCTTGTCAGACCTGGGGGTGCCGGTATCCTGCGTCCTGTAAGGTAAATCACATTTCAATTACCCTGCAATAGTAACAATCACAGCATCCTAAAAGCCGCATGTCATCAGCATTCAGCATCAGCTTTCTCTCCTCAAGAGCCCCAGTCATGAGGCACAAGCTTAATTCTCTGTGTCTGTTCCAATAAGATCATTTACAGAGGAGAGCACCACAGAGCAATGCTTTGTTTCAGACGTTGCATGTGCATCGTCACAACGGAGACATAAGGAACAAAAATAGCTGTGAGGCCTGTATTGTGGCCGCTGAGACAGACGAGACTGCTCTTACTCTAAACAGCCTGATTATGAGACAATGACTGCTCGGCTTTAACACAAATCCATTTTCAATTCAAATTTATGTTTTGGAGCCAAGCACAGGGATGTATATATCTTGTATACACTACTATTCAAAAGTCTGGCATCATTTTGTCACTGGCAGGTGAATGTGTGTATTGTGCTGTATGTGTATGTCAGGGTGTGATCGTTTGTATACATTTTTAACTTTACAATTTTTATATTTATTGTGTGCTAATAATTCTAATTTAACCCTTATTGGATGGGTTGGCTGTAGAACTGAATTGCCCCCTTGGGGATTAATAAAGATATCTGAATCTGAATCAGTAAGATGTTTTAAAGGGTTAGTTCACCCAAAAATGAAAATTATGTCATTAATGACTCACCTACACGTCTGTATATTAAATATATAAATATATAAATATATTAAAACAGAAATTATTTAAAATTGTAATAATATATCACAAAATGACTGTCTTGATTTTTGATCAAATAAACAGAGCCTTGGTGACCATAAGAGACTTACTTAAAGGGTTAGTTCACCCAAAAATGAAAATGATGTCATTAATGACTCACCCTCATGTCCTTCCAAACCCGTAAGACCTCCGTTCATCTTCTTAACACAGTTTAAGATATTTTAGATTTAGTCCGAGAGCTTTCTGTCCCTCCACTTAAAATGTACATATACGGTAGACTGTCCATGTCCAGAAAGGTAATAAAAACATCATCAAAGTAGTCCATGTGACATCAGTGGGTTAGTTAGAAGTTTTTGAAGCATCGAAAATACATTTTGGTCCAAAAATAACAAAAACTACGACTTTATTCAGCATTGTCTTCTCTTCCGGGTCTGTGTATATCCGCTTTTACTCCACAGTGACGCTGCTTCTTCTTCTACGGCGGTTGGCATCCAGCTTATTGATGCATTACTGCCCCCTTCTGCTCCGGACAATGACGCTGATGACGTGTTATCTAGTGCGCCCGAGCTTCGTTTACAGTCTGAGGGAGACGCACGCTGTATTCAAGCTATTCTACATTGTTTGTATTTTGGTATTGCGATATTTTTTTAAATGGTGCGTAGGTGTGCATGTCGTGGATGTCCTAATTGCGTCACTGTCCAGAGCAGAAGGGGGCGGTAATGCACCAATAAGCTGGATGCCAACCGCCGTAAAACAGGAAAGAAGAAGAAGCAGCAGCGTCACTGTGGAGTGAAAGCGGATATACAACAGACCCAGAACCCAGAAGGGAAGACAATGCTGAATAAAGTCGTAGTTTTTGTTATTTTTGGACCAAAATGTATTTTCGATGCTTCAAAAACTTCTAACTAACCCACTGATGTCACATGGACTACTTTGATGATGTTTTTATTACCTTTCTGGACATGGACAGTGCACCGTACACACATTTTAAGTGGAGGGACAGAAAGCTCTCGGACTAAATCTAAAATATCTTAAACTGTGTTAAGAAGATGAACGGAGGTCTTACGGGTTTGGAAGGACATGAGGGTGAGTCATTAATGACATCATTTTCATTTTTGGGTGAACTAACCCTTTAAGTAAGTCTCTTATGGTCACCAAGGCTCTGTTTATTTGATCAAAAATCAAGACAGTCATTTTGTGATATATTATTACAATTTTAAATAATTTCAGTTTTAATATATTTTAAAAGGTTTATTATTCCTGTGATGTCAAATCTGGATTTTCAGCAGCCATTAGTCCAGTTTTCAGTGTCACATGATCCTTCTGAAATCATTTTATATGCTGATTTGGTGCTTAAGAAACATTTCTTGTTATTGTCAGTGTTAAAAGCAGTTGTTTTTCTGGAAACCCTTTTTTTTTTTTTTTGAGGATTCTTTGATGGATAGAAAGTTCAAAAGAACAGCATTTATTTAAAATAGAAATTTTGTAACATTAAAAATGTCTTAACAGACACCTTTTATCAATTTAATGTGTCCTTGCTGAATAAAAGTTGTATTTTCTTTCAAAATAGATAATTTAATAAATAAATAAAACAACTTGACCCAAGGTTTTGAATGGTAGTGTAGTAAACCAGTTTCAGCTTTTGTAGTGTGAACAGGAAAATTATTTAAATGTGGTTATGTCTGATTAAAATTTTGATTTTTGGAAATCCAGTCAGTATGAAATGTCAGATTTTCCTCTTTTAAGATGCAAATTATATTCAAGAGTCACACGCTTCACATTGATGAGGACACACTTTAACTGATGAAGACATACAAGAAAGTGACTGAGCAAAAAGAACACAGATGAGATTTGACAAATATGAATTGTGATTTTATTATTGTGAAAAGTGATTTTATTAAAATGAGCCTGGATGGAGATCGCTTGACTCACTTGTCTGTCTCAGCTTCCTCCTCCTGTAGATGCTCCAGTGTACAGGGGCTGAAGTCAAAGTGAGTGTTTGAAGAGGAGGAGTCCTGCGAATCTGGGATAGAACCCTCTCCCAGTCTGACCAGTACAGAAGTGGGAAGTCCACCTAATCCACAGTCAGAGAGATGCAAAATGTGTCAGAAAAAGAAAAGCTCTTAAAATCAGCGCTAAATTGAAGGAGCTTCTTTAAGACAGATGTCTTAAAATTTTGTGTTTTGACCGTCAAAGCTTACACACACACCAAAAAACAAAAAACAATCCAATTATGCACATAAATAAAGGCCTTCCCATTGAAACGCATAAGAAAAATCCTTCTCTCTAAATGTGGGCACAATTTGACCAAATAAAAAGCACATTTCAAGTAAAACTGGCCAATTATTTTCTGAAAAGGGTTAGTCAGCAGATCTGAGCCATGACCCCGATAACCAGGAGAACATAGAAAACAAATAAAAACCATCTAAATACAAACCTGGGGCTGTATTACATAAACATCATAACTAAGAATCCTATTCTATCTGTTTAGTAATCATGATAACTTCACTTAGGATTTTTTTCAAATCTTAAATCAAGAATTAAGATAGGAGCCTGGAGAAAAAGTGGAAATATTGAGGAAAGGAGAGGAAGAGGCAGATAATGACAGGGATGATAACAGTAGGGAAAGACTGACATTAAAGAAAATGGTAACACTTTACAATAAGGTCCCATTAGTTAACGCATTGAAATGCATTTGTTACAGTATTTATTAATCTTTGGTAACGCTTTTAGGTATAAAACAGTCAACTGTTCATTGTTAGTTCACTCAGGTCCATTAAATAATATTAACACATACTTAACTTTTGATTTTAATAATGTATTAGTAAATGTTTAAATTAACATCAGCAAAGCTTAATAAATTCTTTACAAGTATTTTTCATTGCAATTGGAACCTTACTGTAAAGGGTTACCAAGAAAATAAATTGGTTGATCTTCATTGGGGAGCTTTTCTCAGCCAATACATTTACATGATCAGCTAGGTTATTAATTAGCATATCATGTAATTAATTTAATTCAAATCTTCTTTCTTTGATACAAATCTGAAAGTGGACCAAAGACACTTGACAGCAATGATTTGAGAAGCATCTCTCACCAGTTTCAGATTCTCGGACGATGCCGTCTGTACTCTGTGCTGCTGGAGCACTGTAAGGAGGTGACGTGATCAGGGTGCCATCTGAGCCCTCACTGGACTGACTGCCCCGTATAGGAGGAGACGACCCGTCTGCCTGATCTCCAGTGCCCAACGGCAGCTGAGGTTTTGTCAGACGCGGCTTCGTCTCCAGAACCTTGCTGACTGCAGTGCAAGAGACGGAGAGAAAGAAAACAAATGGGCTTGACAATAAGGACTGCACGCTCAGGACAGCTGACAGAATTGTCTTAAGTGGATGTAGAGTCGGGACACAATATATACAATTGGGAGAACATATATTTAATTCAGTGAAGAATATGCAGTCTTTTTACATTTGATCACCTTATTTAATTTCTGTAGTATTTCTTATCTGAACATTACTGTTAGTTCAACCTGAAAAACTTAAAGCACTGTTTATTCCATATTCCATTTGTTCTATTGGATTTATTTTATTACTGACTGTTTACTTGTCTTGTGTATAATTTGATAATAGTTGTGCTAGTAGTTTTTACTATGGTATGGAATAGAGAATTGTGAAATTTCACAGGTATATAAAATTTTGGTGTTGTAACAACAAACAAAAACTATATATATATATATATATATATATCAGTACAGTCCAAAAGTTTGGAAACCACTAAGATTTTTAATGTTTTTAAAAGAAGTTTCGTCTGCTCACCAAGGCTACATTTATTTAATTAAAAATACAGTAAAAACAGTAATATTGTGAAATATTATTACAATTTAAAATAACTGTTTTCTATTTGAATATATTTCACAAAGTAATTTATTCCTGTGATGGCAAAGCTGAATTTTCAGCATCATTACTCCAGTCTTCAGTGTCACATGATCCTTCAGAAATCATTCTAATATGCTGATCTGCTGCTCAAGAAACATTTAATGTGTACAATTGTACAAAATATTTGTGTACAATATTTTTTTTCAGGATTATTTGATGAATAGAAAGTTCATAAGAACAGTGTTTATCTGAAATCTAATCTTTTGTAACATTATAAATGTCTTTACTGCCACTTTTGATTGATTTAATGCATCCTTGCTGAATAAAAGTATTCATTTCTTTAATTTCTTTTCAAAAAAATAAAAATAAAATTCTTACTGACCCCAAACTTTTGAACGGTAGTGTATAATGCTACAGAAGCTTTGTATTTCAGATAAATGCTGTTCTTTTGAACTTTCTATTCATCAAGGAATCCTGAAAAAAAAGTACACAACTGTTTTCAACATTGAAAATAATCATAAATGTTTACTGAGCAGCAAATCAGAATATTAGAATGATTTCTGAAGGATCATGTGACACTGAAGACTGGAGTAACGATGCTGAAAATTCAGCTTTGCATCACAGGAATAAATTACTTTGTCAAATATATTTAAATAGTACACAGTTATTTTAAATTGTAATAATATTTCACAATATTACTGTTTTTTACTGTATTTTTAATTAAATAAATTTAGCCTTGGTGAGCAGACGAAACTTCTTTTAAAAACATTAAAAATCTTAGTGGTTCCAAACTTTTGGACTGTACTATATATATATATATATATATATATATATATATATATATATATATATATATATATATATATATATCAGCAGCAGTAAAATAAGATCTGGTCCTAAATAGTATGTGTCTCTTCAAGTCTCTTCAAATAGGTGGTCACATTTACAAAAATTGTCACATATAGGGAAGTTAAATAAACCCGCAATCCCTTCAAAAGGAACTGAATGATGCCACACAAAAATTTCACTGTAACAGAAACTGAAACAAGGATGAACATTTTTTCTGGGAATTGACGGTAGATTTTTTTCCTTTTCATTTTTATCCCTTTGAAGTTCACTTATAATTTTCAAGATGTACACTGTTTGTGTAAATTGTATTTCTGGAATAACAAAAATATTTGTGGTTAATTCATTTAATATATCAACACTGAAAACTAGCAGTGTTGTCAATTAGAGCAGAAATAACTAATATGAGGAGCGTTCAAATAATTGTGTTGGACAATGGTGGGCCTTTGAGTCAAAAAGGTTGGGAACCACTGATGTAACCATCCATTAAATTAACCATCAACTTACGTGATGAAGGATCAATCCTGCTCGGCCGTCTCTGAGGAAAGACGCTAGGAAACCGTGTTTTCTTTGATTTCTCCTCACTTCCATCTTTCTCGGGCTTTATACTTTTCTGGTTAGAGAGCAAAGAGACACTGGTTTGGTTTCTTTGGTTTCATGGAGTCATTTGGAGACAGAGTGAAGATGTTTGCTGAGAGTTTGTACCTTTATTTTAGGGAAAATATTCATTAGCTTGGGCTTGTGCTCCAGCCCTCGAGACTCCTTCACTTTTACACCGAGCTGCTTCATATATGACAGTATGACAAACTGCATGGTGCTACTGTAAGAGAGAATGACAAAATGCGAGAAATTTAAAGGGTTAGTTCACCCAAAAATTAAAATTCTTTCACTAATAACTTAAACCCGTAAGAGTTTCAATCATCTTCGGAACACAAATGAAGATATTTTTAATGAAATCTGAGAGATTTATGTCCCTCCATTGACAGTCCACACAACTAGTGAAAGCCTTATAACTAAAGCCTATTAACTAAAGCCTAAATTCAATCTGTTCTTCAAATAAAGTGATCGTGTCTCTTCAGAAAATTCAGACTAAACCGCTCAATTTATATGGATTAGTTTTACAAACTCTTTATGAACTTTTTAAAGCATCAAAATGGTAGTTGCGTAGACTGTCAATGGAGAGACAGAAATCTCTCAGATTTCATTAAAAATATCTTCATTTGTTTTCCGGAGATGAACAAAAGTCTTACGGCTTTGGAACGACATGAGCGTGAGTAAATGAGGACACATTTTCCATTTTTGGGTGAACTAACCCTTTAATACTTGGAATTTGTTCAAATGACTTGAAGGATAAAGAATAGTATTGCATTCATGTTGCGTTATTATATCTGTATAAATGCCTAAGTGTTAATCATTCAGCCAAAACTTACTAGCTAATGTTGTTGTTCCAATAAAGCATTTGACTTCAATGTTGTAGTTTAAAACTGACTATTTTGAGAAATCATTATCTATCATTTCCAGCAGGGGGAGCAAGAGCTTGGTTCAGTCCATGCTGAAATACTTTACAGCGTGCAGAAAATTATTCTGACAGCTAGGACCCCAGCCGAAGAACTTACAAAGCTGTTCTCACAAACACTTACAAGCCAAACAGATGACTTGTACAATGCGTAACCGCAGTCAGTGCCAGAGCAGAAATAGCCCTCACAAGCTCCTGTCAGAGGCTTCACGAGGCTCCAGTCTCTTGCGTGCCATCTGGGCGGACACACAACGCCTCAGTCCCTGCTGCTGCCACCCATATGGGCTCCTGACCGATCATATGCTGCAACTACACACCACTCACAAGACTGCAGCTAAAACTGGTGGGAAGGAAACTACAGAGCTAGTGTGATTTGTAGCTGGTTTTGCCTTTAAAAGCTTACTAAAACCTTTTAATACTTTAAGTTTTCATTTTACTACTTTATGAAATAAACTGTACTGTTTTACTTATACTTTTAGTGTGACGTTGGATTTAGTTTCAATCTATGAGGCTGGACAGTGTTTCGGAGGTTAAATTGGGGTGATGTAATATGTCGTTCGTGGAAGAGAGAGGACATGAGAATTCCCCTTACCACTTATCTTCCTCTGTGGCCTGCGACGTCAATCTGAAACAAAACATAAGTAGCAATTTATTGAAGTGTGAGAGAGACAACTCCCAGTGAGTTTTAAGTCTCATTTGAAGCGTTGTGTGTAAAAATTATTTACCCATTTTTGGATTAAATCTAAAGATACTATAACAGTAAGTTTAATTTCAATGCTATCATATTAGTATGGAAGCTTTCTTCCGCCACTGAATAAAAAAAAAAAAGAGGTATAATTGGGACTCTCACAATTCTGACTTTTTTCCCCCACAGAATTGATGTAAACTCGCAATTGCGAGTTATAAAGTCAGAACTGTGTGATATAAACTCGCAATTGCGTGTTAGAAAGTCAGAATTGCAAGATATAAACTTGCAATTCTGAGAAAAGAGTCAGACTTTTTTCCCCTCAGAATTGGACTCTATAACTCACAAATGCGGAAAAAAATAAAAGTCAGAATTGCGAGTTCATATCTCGTAATTCTGAGTTTATAATGCGCAATTGTGAGTTATAAAGCCCAATTTTAATCCCAGTTTAATCTTAGTCAATCTTTGGCTCAAATGGGATTCTGCTGTGTCCCACATATGTATAAATAATGACCAACAATGAATATGCCATACGTCAACCCTTCTTAAAATAATTTACTATTCCAAGCATTTGGTCAAAATGACATCACTATTCATTTAGGAAGTGAACTCAGATAAGATAACTTCTTTTTTAACTTTATCTTCATTTGTTGTGTGGAGTGATGAATCATAATGAAACACGAGTAGTGATGCTCCAGAGCGGTGTCTTTGAATATCTGGTGAGAAATATAATAATAAATGCATCTCTACCACAGTGACGCATAGAGGAAGAGGTGTCATTTGGGAAGCCTTTTTAGTTGCTGGTTTTGGTGAGCTACTTTACTGTGGAAAGTGATTTAATGCTTTGAAGTACAGGAGAATATTACAGAATAGCTTGTTTCCCACAATTAAAGAGTTAGCCTATGTATAGAAAAATGATCTGATGTTATTTGCTCCTGCCCAAATTGCAAAGACAACCAAGAAGTGGCTTGAGAACAAGTCCATCAGGCTTAGGTCAGAGTCCAGATTTGAACCCTATAGTGAATATTTGGTCTCACATTAAACTCAAATGAACTGGGAGACATTTTTCAACTACTCATGAACTTTTTGAAGCCATTAACATTAAGAGGAACAACACTGACTCTTCTTCCTGTAAAAAGCTGTCTGAAAGTTTACCCACACGGCTTAAACTTTTAAATAAAACAAAGGGGAAGTTTATTCCATGCTAAGTTACTTAGTATTTGTGTAATTCCTGCTAATTTCCTGACCAGTGATTTGTGATTAAAATGGTTAAGACCATTAAAAGACCACTATATATACTGTATTATACACATTATATAAAAATTATATACACACACACACACACACACATATACATTTTAAACAATATCTCAATGAACACAAAAACAATTTCCAAAATGTTGACAAGACTAAGTTTAATATAACATCTGTTTAACTTATAACATGAAAGTAAGGTTAATAATATAACTTAGATGACACATTTTTCAGTTTTACTCAAATTAGGGTGATGCAAAAATGAGTACACCCCACCACAAAAACTACTACAACTAGTAGTTTGCATGGACTCCATGATTTTTAATGACAGCACCAAGTCTTCTAGGGATGGAATGAACAAGTTGGCGACATTTTGCAACATCTATCTTTTTCCATTCTTCAAGAATGACCTCTTTAGAGACTGGATGCTGGATGGAGAGTGATGCTCAACTTGTTTCTTCAGAATTTCCCATAGGTGTTCGATTGGGTTCAGATCAGGAGCCACTGAATCACTTTCACCCTGTTCTTCTTCAGAAATCCAACAGTGGCCTTAGATGTGGGTTCAGTCATTGTCATGTTGGAAAAGTGCACGACGACCAAGGGCACGGAGTGATGGTAGCATCTTCTCTTTCAGTATAGAGCAGTACATCTGTGAATTCATGATGCCATCAATGAAATGCAGCTCCCGACACCAGCAGCACTCATGCAGCCCCACATAAGGACACTGCCACCACCATGTTTCACTGTAGGCACCATGCATTTTTCTTTGTATTCCTCACCTTTGCGACGCCATACAGTTTTGAAGCCATCAGTTCCAGAAACATTTATCTTGGTCTCATCACTCCAGAGTATAGAGTCCCAGTAGTCTTCATCTTTGTCAGCATGGGCCCTGGCAAACTCTAGGTGGGCTTTTTTGTGCCTGGGCTTTAGAAGAGGCTTCTTTCGTGGACGGCACCCATGCATGCCATTCCTCTGCAGTGTACGCCATATTGTGTCACGGGAAATAGTCAACCCTGTTTGGCTTTCTACTTCTCTTAATAACTGCAGTGAACTTGCATGCCGATTTTCTTCAACCCTTCTCATCAGAAGACGGTCCTGTCGAGGTGTGAAATTCTGTGGACGACCTGGACGTCTCTGTGAGATGGTTGCAGTTCCATCTTTTTTAAATTTCTGTACCACTTTTGCTACAGTACTCTGACTGATAAGTAAAGCTTTTCTGATCTTCTTGTAGCCTTCACCTTTCTGGTTTAAAGAGATTTTCTGATATTTTCTTCATCAGGTCTTGTGACATTTCTCTTCCATGTGGTGCCATTGTTGACAGTATGAAATGGGAAGGGGTTTTAACACTTTTTTATAGTCAACTGTCTGCTGGACACCTGTGTAATGAAGAATTAGACTCACCTGTGGTTGAATTCTTGTTAAATTAGACATTTGTAGTCTAAAATTTAGCTTTGCTCCAGAGACTTTCAGTGGGGTGTACTCATTTTTGCATCACCCTAATTTGAGTAAAACTGAAAATTTGGTTCTCTAGTTATATTATTAACCTTACTTTCATGTTATAAGTTAAACAGATGTTACATAAAACTTAGTCTTGTCAACATTTTGGAAATTGTTTTTGTGTTCATTGAGATATTGTTTAAAATGTTACTTTTCAAAGGGGGTGTACTCATTTACACTGAGCACTGTATATATTTTTCATATATTTATTTATATATTTCCCCCCCCAATAGTACTAACTGATAAAGCACAATGTACTTTATGAAAAGTACAATATACTTTAGGTAACAGTACAAAAATTGTTTTAATAATGCTAAACATCTTAAAAATTCTGCAAGTGGTATGTAAACTTATGAGAAAAGGGGTATGCAAATGATAGTGATCTGTAGTGTGTGTCGCCACCAACCACCAGACACAAAGACAATAAAGAAAAAGTATGTCAGCATGGGCATGTGCACTTACAGTACATCCTCTATCTTAGAGATGATGTGCTCTGCACAGGATCGCTCTTTTTCCGGAGCCACGCGGTCTCTCATTCTCTCCGTATCCAGACGGGCTAACTCCGCTTCAGCCAGAGTCAGACCCATACTGCGTTTTTGCCTGAAATATACAAATAATACATGAGAGAACATAGTGGAGGAGAAAGTTTCCACTGACACTTGTGCTGGTACATTGGAGTTGTAGAGTGCATGTGGATTAGATAAGTGCATCTTACCTGAAGTCTTCTAGGTTCTTCTGGATGTCAGGTAGAAGTGTGTCCTGCAGCTGCTGCACATACTGTCGGTGGACATCCTCTGAGATGGGCTCCGGCCTCTTCCGTTCTGCGTTAATTGAGTGTGCAGTCCGCTCTACATTCACACAAACACATAAATAAGGTCATGCAGTCGCACGATAATATAATTGAAATTACACACAATATATCAGCATCATATTGGCAATCTGACGATTTTTTCATTTATCAATAAACCATCCAATATCAGTTAATACATATCCAATATCGGCCTATACTGATGAATTTGAAAAAAAAAAAAAAAAAACATCAAACAAATAATGAAAAAACGATATGGTGCAGATTGAACATACTGGATTTAATGGCTTCTGCCTATTTTAAGATTTAAATTACTTTCATCATCTAGCACTAACCTATGCAGGAAGAAATGATGTATAAATTCACTTGTAGCTTTATTTTTGTTACATTTTGTTTCATTTTCTTAAAAGATATAAAACAATGATAACACTTTATAATAAGGTCTCATTGATTAACATTAGGTAATGTATTAACTAACAATGAGCAATACATTTGTTACAGTATTTATTAATCTTTGTTAATGTTAGTTAATAAAAATCCAGGGACCCACTTTATATTACAGTTTTTCTCAGTCGCTTTGGTGCATTTCTCACATCACTATTTACATTTGCACAACAGTTAGTTCAACCTCCACAACATTTAGTCATTTGTGCACATCATAGTAGCAGTTTCTCATTCCTTCAAACAAATTGCAAATGCTTTTGGACATGCATCAATTGCTTTCATACAACTCTCTGCTGTTTTATAACATTATCATTTGCTTATGTCATGTCAGTCAAAATTAACTATACTTGTGAATGCTGAATAGTCATTCCATATAAAACTAATAGTCCTCATTTCATTGCTTGAGTCATTACATACAAAAATGTTGAACTAGTTGTCAAAATCTGTCAAGCAAATTTTACAAATTTTTTTTAAATCTTTTTTTTCCTGAAAATGTCTCCTAAATTGAACAATTTCTCTCAAGTGAATCTCAACTTTCACTGATGAGAAGGGGTGTGTGAAGCATTAGTTGCAACCAATGATAAGTCACTTCTCTACAATCACTGTCAGAGGTGAATCCCATAAACCCCCATTTTACAAGCATATACGAACCAAGCAGGACATAGTGTGTACCATTTCTACAATACTGTTACACAGAAGTGGAAGGTCAGCCTCATGGAAGAGGGGTAAGGGTGCGGGGAAGAAGGGGAAGGGGACAAAACAGGGGAAGAGGAAGAAGAGGCCAATAGGCAGATCCCTGATGAAATCAGGGCTACAATTGTGGATCATGTTGTCAATCGCGGCCTCACAATGGCTGAGGCTGATCGAAGGGTGCAGCCAAATGTTGGGAGAACCACTGTAAATTCAATTATTCAAACATTTCGTTGGGAGAACAGGTGTGTATAAATGGACAGTAATTCAGCACTAAACAATCTGAACTGCTCTACTGTCATCGTGTCATACATAAAGCTTGCAGTGGAACAAGAACTTGTCACTGTACATTTTACATTTAGACGTACAGCTTTACTGCATCACACATTTAGTGTATTGTAGTGTACAGTAGTGTTACAGTAAAGATTTGCCATATGTACTGCAATATTGTTTACAGTTGTGCACATCTCTACCCAAAGGGAGTTTATGTTTGTTGCAAAAAAGGGTGTATTTTTTCTTTTGCACAATGCTGTGAACAAATTAGAATTGCAAAGAGCATATGCAGTAAAAATGTGAAACATACATATTCAGTGTCTTGTACTCAGTTACCTCACTAAATACAGTAATGTGTAACTTTACTGTATTTTTCAAATGGCTGTGCAAATAGTATATAGTGCTGTCTTGAGCATTTTCAGGTAGTGTCACCAAGATCTGACTTTTTTGCATTGGAAAACATTGACAGAGTAAACTGTCATAATGAAAACATGACAAAGCCATTTGACTATCTTGTTCATAAACAATGGTGTCAGGACTTTTCATCTTGATGACACTGACACTTTCATTGACACGAATACTTGCTTTTGAGGAATGACCTATCCATTTTGAGCAAGTGACACGCTTTTGCAGGTTATCAACTAGGTTTTGCAGTTTGTACTAATTGTTTTGAGAACTGCATTAACTGTTGTGCAAATGTAAATAGTGATGTACATTTAAATTAATCATTTAATACAATGCACTTATTGTGTACATACATGTTTTTACATTGTAGTTATATTTTAAAAACACCTGCATGTAATTACATCTGTAATTAATTTCTGTTATTGCATTTATAATTACACTGTTGACCCATCCCTTAACCCTTACCCCTACCCTTAAACCTGCCCATCCCACTAAACCTGTCCCTAACCTTACCCGTATCCACCTCAATAGCAGCAAAAGTGTTTTGCAATTCAATATGAACCCAATAAGTACATTGTACTTATTTTTTGATGTAAGTACATAGTAGTTAAGGCCACTTAATATAAAGTGGGACCAAATCCAGCTGTTCATTGTTTGTTCATGTTAGTTCACAGTGCATTAACTAATGTTAACAAATACAACTTTTTTTTAGTAATTTTAATAATGTAGATTTTAATAGTATATTAGTAAATGTTAAAATTAACATTAAATATGATTCATAAATACTGTAAAAGTACTGTACATTCTTAGTTCATATTACTAAAGTAGCAAAATGAATTAGTAATGCCCCACTTAGTCATACAGACCCCATTATTATTATGATTTATCCAAGTAGGAAATATTACTGGATCAACATTCTTGTTGGTCCTAAAACATTTCTATGAAACATTGAGATTTTAAGTTGAAGGTTGGGGTTTGAACAGCAATCTTATCAGCCTATCATTTCCTAACTATCATTTCCATTCATGTAACAAAAAAAAAAAGGTGATTAAACAATGTTTTAATCTATTGACAGTCCTAGTATTTAGAGGTTTGAACTTACCCAGGTCAGTGATGATGGATTCAGGTACTGTTACTTTCAAGCTCTGTTTAAAAACAACGTATAGTTCTTAGTCAGGGATCACATCATCTAAAGCTAAACAATTTGAGACTGTTGTAAGGTCCCTCACAGCTGTTTTGTCTATGAAGAAGGTATCCATGAGGATTCGTCGTGTCTCTTTGGAGCTGGTCTGTTTGTAAAGTTCAGCATAGAGGTAGCACAGCTGCGGAGTGAGAAGGAAGATGAGAGGCGCTTTAATGATGTGACTCATCTGATCTGAGACCAAACCATAAGCATGCAAGAGAGATTCATTGAACATGTGAAGTTCTTTATAAACATTTTGTTAGATGCCTGGAAACTCCAGGTTTGTATGAGAGGGTTTGTGGGTAAGAGGGATGACCGATCTCACCAGTGGCGCAGGGTCAAACTGAGAGACCACATGATGGATGAAAGCTGCCAGGTGAGCAGGCCGAGATTTCAGGAGGTCTATGCTCTGAAAACAGCTACACTGGCCATTCATCTAGAGACAGAGAGAGTCATTTACAGTAAAAGCACAAATTCTTATATTACTCAACTTTATGATTTAATGCTTAACTTAAGTGTGGGATTGTGAATGCAATTTTATAAGTTTTTATTATTTTCCATGAATAAATGCTGGGCTGTGTTCCAAAATCTAGTGAGCTTCCTCATTATGAACTGTCTACATAGGCTGTTACCTTCTGAACATCCATTCTGAAATGTAACCTTATAAGCAAGTTTGCTCGAAAAGTGGGGACAACTGGACCTTTTGTCTTGGGCCAGGACTGTATCATGAATTGGAGGCCTGGTGGATCATGATTTTACCTGAGGGAGACCCCGATGATGTGAGCATGTCCAGCGAAACAACATTGTTGAGAAAAGTGACTTTATGCAAAAGAGAAGTGATTTGATGCATCAACTTCTAATGGGAGTGAAGTGGAAATCATCCATTTCCTGTGAGATCAAAGACTGTATATATCCCAAAACAGTTCACTCATATTACAATGAACGGGAGAAACTGCAACACGCAATATGGTTGAATAAGTTCCGCCTTCAAAATAAAAGAGCCAAACATCGTGTCACTGTAGCTCCTGTTAAAATCTTCGGTTCTAATAGGTTCAAATTTTTTTTTAAAGCTACCTGTATTTAAGCATAAAGGTGTGGTCACATTTACTGCTGTTCAATGAATTTTTCCAGGCAAAATTCAGCTATTTCAATAGGAAATATAGCTGCAAGCAGCGATGGCGGGCCCAAGCCCGGTGGCACCGCCACCCTGGTGGCTTCAGGGCAACTGTGCACAGCGGGCAATAGGCATTTAAAAGGGTTAAACGTCAAAGGACTATGTCAAATTCACTCCACATTTACTGCACTACAAGGTAGCGCTATAGAGCCCCTCCTCCCTGCCCATTTCTAAGGCTTTGCCCATGTCTACTTGCTAACAATCCTGATGTGTGTGTGGAGTTTCATACAATTTGAAGCATCCAAAAAAGCATCCAAAACGAATATTAAAGTTTGATGTGTTGCCAAGGCAACAGTGTTTAAGATATCACAATTCTTTTCAAAGGTATACATCTGCCATGTTTTGACATTATTCAAATGAAGTTTGAAGCAAATCGGGTAAAAATGAGATGGTGATCTGAAAGCATGCTGAAAATAACACATTTCCTGCTGCCAGTTGGTGGCGCTATAACTTTGAATCACAATAGTCACATCTATGTGATCAGCCTTATACAACGAACACACAGCAGAAGATTCATCAAAATCAATTAATGTATGCAGAAGTTATAGCACTTTGTTTCCGTTTTCTTGCTATAAATTCGTTGCCTCGACACGCCCAAAACGTTTGAGATATCCAAAATCCGTTTGCAATTAAACAACTTCAATGTATTAGCACCAAGTTAAAAAAGTTTGGTGTAAATTGTATAAACCCTGTAGGAGTAGTAGTATGAAATTCATAGCCTGTTTTTTCAAAAAATTAACATTCAAACCAAAATAGCTGACTTCCTGTCAGCTGACTTCAGGAGTCAGATGCTCGATAACAGTATATTGCTGCTCCTGTATTTTGAGTTTTGTTTTACCCCTAAACGAAGAACGAAAAAGAACTTAATTTGAAGCATGTTGGGGCATTTACTGTCCACACAGTGTATCACAACTGTTTTGACATTGCGTTGGTATGTCTATGGGAAAAAACAACAACAGCAACATGAAGGGGTTAACAATACAGATGTTGTCTTAAAATCTGACAATGTGTAGCCACAGCGGGGGCTGGTTTGTTCTGTGCTGCCATCTCCGTTGGTCTCAAAATTCAAAGAGGTGTGTGGACCAAGATTTCAAACCACATATGAATATAGCTTCAAATGGATTTGTAATTTTCATTTGATGTGATTTTTTGCCATTCAGACTTTCTAAATATGATTGGATTCCAATCAGATAAGCACAAAAATTGGATATGGACTGGACAAGCCTTAAGCGACTTGTTAGTGGTGATTTATAAATTACTACACTATTGCCAATAGACAATGAAATAAACTGTCTGAGTACTGTTTAGAACAGCCTTCATATCAGAAGCTCACCTATGATGCCTAAAATTCTATCTAGGGGCCTTGATATACTTCAAGCGAAATTGAAGAATGAACTCGTGTGACGTAATATAGAACAAAATC
This sequence comes from Megalobrama amblycephala, assembly GCF_018812025.1. Classification (NCBI taxonomy): domain Eukaryota; kingdom Metazoa; phylum Chordata; class Actinopteri; order Cypriniformes; family Xenocyprididae; genus Megalobrama; species Megalobrama amblycephala. The sequence continues at coordinate 44,786,661 of NC_063047.1, forward strand.
AGGCCAAAACAAAGTTCTTTTGGAGTTTGTTTTGAAAGTTCGAAACAGCTTGCCAAAGCGAACTTTATGGAAAAGTTCACTGCACCTGGTAAAAACATTTGTGTTACCACTGGCCCATAGATAATAAGTAGATGTGCTCTGTCACTCTTCCTTCTTTGACATGAAAATCATCAACAGTTCATTCCTTCCATTCAATCCATCGAGGTCAGATGTGAGTAAAAGCATGAACACACTGGAAAGCCTCTTTATAGTAGAAATTAAAGGTCCCGCTCTTCATGATCCCATGTTTCAAACTTTAGTTAGTGTGTAATGTTGTTGTTAGAGTATAAATAAAATCTGTAAAATTTTAAAGCTCAAAGTTCAATGCCAAGCAAGATATTTTATTTAACAGAAGTCGCCTACATCGAACGGCCAGTTTGGACTACATCCCTCTACTTCCTTCTTTAATGACGTCACTAAAACAGTTTTTTGACTAACCTCCGCCCACAGGAATACACAAGAGTTGCGTTTGTAGAGTGTGTTTGTCGCCATGTCGTCGAAACGCTGTTATTTTCATCCCGCAGTCCAATCACCGGGTCTGATTCCGGCTCAAATTGATAGGGTAAAATTAAAGACATGTTTACAATAACACTGAGCGCGTGCATCTCCACGTTATGGTAAGAGGCGTGACCTTTCCGGGCAAGGAGCGCTAAGCTGCTGTCGAATCACAACACAGGAACCGCTGGCACAATCAGAACTCGTTACGTATTTCTGAAGGAGGGACTTCATAGAACAAGGAAGTCATCAGCCCGTTTTTATGACAGTGGAAACAGCGGTATACAGATATATTAAATTATGTAAGATATATAAGTAAATTATGTGAAAAATACTGTGTTTTTTTACACGCGAAACATGAAACATGTTATATTGCACACTATAAACACAATCAAAGCTTCAAAAAACCACGAAAAACGGAACCTTTAAAGTAAGACTCAGTTTTCTCATGTGTAAATTTTTCCCCACCACTGTTGGAATTTTCAGTCATTTATGACACAATGCTTCCCTGCCATTGATTTTTTTTACTTTTATATGGTAGGGAGCGCTATTACGCATATTCTGAAAGTACAGAATCTCTGAATCCAAAAACAAGTGAAGCAGAAATAAGTGATAGAATCATTGCTTATGCAATCATCAAACATTCGAAAGCATATAAATCAAAACCACATAGCGTTACTGAATGTAATGTCGACCCAGGAGGAGGTATAGATTGTGAAAGCTTTGGGGGGGTTGATGGACTCAATCTACTAGGTCTATGTTTTGATTATCCTTCTGAATCCAATCCGGATGCAGTCTTTGACAAAAATGTGACTTTAAATGATCTGCTTTTTGTTCAAAATGTGTCTTTTTAATGAAACTTACACACATTCAAGTGTTGATAAAAAAGGAATGCATGAAGCTAGAATACAATGATTTGTGAGTTTAATTTGTAATTAAGAGGAAAGTGTGCAGCATATATATTTATATATTCACCTAAACGTCGCTCCCAGCAGAGTGGGCGGCGTGGGGATGTTCGCTAACAGTCTACAGCTTAAAAGGTATTTCAAACTTATTTTTACCCCAAAACAAAGAAGAAAAAAGATCTTCGGCTTGAGTATATCGAGGCCTTAGTTAGGCAGCTCACTAGTGTTTGGAGGAGAGCCCACGAGTACAAAAATATAAGAGACAGAAATAAACGTACAGACTACAGCCAAGCCACAGTCACTCCTACCTGTTCCTGCTCTGTGTCAAAGTCTTCGTCCTCAGCACCAATGATGTGTGCAACCGGACGAGAGGAGGGGCTCCCCATATTCGACTGAGAATCCTAAATGAGAAACGCACAATTTTTCCACAGCTCTGAGAAACTACAAATGAAGCCATGAGGTCAAGCGGTCACTCACAAGTTCAGGTGTGTCTTCGGCGTCCGGTGAAGGACAGGAATTGAGGCTGTCTCGGGGTGTGGTCTTTGGGCTGTGGCAGGGGGTCTGTCTTTGGCATGGGCTCTCCGGGACAGGACTAGGAGTGACCTGCATGAAGCAATTGAGAGCAAATGTCAATTACACAGATGAAGAATTACAATGTGGAAGGTGAGGTTGATATGGAGCAGCTGTGCGGAGGTGTACTGACAGGGGTCGTGGTATTGTTGGTCCACAATGGCTCCGTTCCAGCATCACCTTGCCAGGAAGGGGGTTGATCCAAATCTCCCCCTCCATCCTCCTGCTCTCCTTCACCTGGCCTTGGAGATAAAGAGCCATCCTACAAAACACACAAACTCTCATTATGATTGTAACATCATGACGTATTGCTAAAACGTGAAGTGAACTTTCCACACTAGTGGCACTATATAGAATCGAACAAAATAATGACCGTAACTGAAGCCCACAGAGGAGAGGCATTATTATTATTTTGCCAAGTTTCCATGTAAAAAGTTCATGCAACTTCACTCAGAATAGTTTTACATGCAGATCACAAGAAAAATTAAAGCTGCGAGCAGCATTTATCGGGGTTCAAGCATTTAAGGCCCTTTAAGCACAAATGCGTAAAAATTAATTGTTTTATTTAGCAAGCATGTAACCACTTAAATCATAGAGGAACAGCTATGATATATGCTAAAACAAACAGAGAAATGAACAAATGAAATAGTAAACCTTGACAAAATGTGATTTGTAATGTTATTATAAGGATTTATATAGTTTAAAGGGATTTTAAATGACAAAACCTTGAAACATTGAACTATATTAGTGGCCTTCTGCTGCCATTTGGTGGCACAAAATGACAGTGTCAGGCAATTTACTATAGAAAAAATATGGTTTTAAAGGTTTTTTTGACAGTTATAGCGCCACCTATTGCTCGATCTTCCTCACTTTTTTTGAGTGTCCTCAGAGTGTGCCCATACATATGCGTGTTAATTTTGAGAAAATATCTCATTTCGTTTTGAAGTTATATACACTTATATATATATATATATATATGACAGCATAAAAAATGACCCACTAGAGACTTTGATTGGATTTTTTTGCCACTTCCTATCAAAATTTTGACATTTGGTAAACCAACTTAGGTTTCGTGTTTCCTACGGTGGTTTTGTCTTGATCGGACAAACGGTTTAGAAGTTATTTGCAAAAGTTTTTTAAGCACTAAATCACAACGTAGCACAAACCATAAGGCGAAACCCGGAAAGTCTAGTATCGTTGGATTTGTCAAGGTTTCAGGAGTCTAAGGACATGACTCCTGTGAAAATAAGTCGACCATACCCAAAGTTACATACATTTTCAGCTAAAACCATTAAAAATTAACCATTTTTTAAGTTTTTTTTAAGTTATAGTGCCACCTATGGCCCGATCTCCATAAAAGTTGGCATGCTTCTTTAGAGACAGCAGTGTAATTGCAGAGAGAGACTCTGCCCACACACACTTCTGATTGGCTGTCATTTGTAATTGAGTTTGACATTTTGGTTAAAGCTTTTAGTAATTTTGTTGGATGTTTTTATCATTTTTTGTTTTTTAAATATTCTATATAGTTGTTTTTTATTTAGTTATTTTAGTACTTCACTTAAAGTCACCATAAAACCAAAATTGACAATCTCATATATATATATATATATATATATATATATATATATATATATATATATATATATATATATATATATATATATATTCCATGTGTTTTACTGATGGATAAAATTTCATGTTACTTATACACACATTTAGAAAAAAAGTGATTGTGTCTGTGAATCTAATCATCTAATGGTCATATTTCACCTCAGAAAAAAAGAAAAGAAATAAAATAAGAAATTATGTTTTGCAAAAAGAAAATGAAGCCCCACAGTGTAATTATTTTCAGGTCAATTAAGCACATTTAATTTTATTAATGCAAAAATGTGATTCATAATGCCCAGACACAATCATTTTTAATTAACATCTACATATAATACATTTTTTTTTTATATATATATATATATATATATATATATATATATATATATATTTATTAGGTTTTAGAATTGAGAATTCCTCTGAATTCTCAGAGGAAGGGAGTCTGTGTGTGTGTGTGTGTGTGTGTGTGTGTGTGTGTGTGTGTGTGTGTGTGTGTGTGTGTGTGTGTGTGTGTGTGTGTGTGTGTGTGCGCGCGTGTGTGTGTGTGTGTGTTTGTATGAGTCTGTACCTGTCCAGTCCCAGTGGGCTTGCTGAGCTGCTCCTGGTGCTGTGGAATGTGCTTCTTGGTGTCCTGGATTTCCTTCAGTAGTTTAGGTGTAGGGTTCCTGCTGTACTCCTCCGTCATGGCCTGTAATTTTTCAAACATCACAGCGGCTCTGATCATTCACACGTCTCTTGTCATAGAGGATGTGAGATTAAAAACTCTGTCACATCACGTGGTTGATACACGAACACTAAGTATGAGCTCAATGACAGTTCTAACCACATACGAGCCAGTCTGTAATAATAGCTTCAGTTCTGCAAATTAAGACAATATTTTCCCATGGTTAAAAACCAAATGTGTACTACATACAGCATACATAAATGCATACAAATACTAACATGTTGCGGTATTGACACTGCAAGTAACTCCACGTGGCAGCAGCATTGCAAGTATTCTTAATCAGCAACATAATATTTTATAATAATAAAAAAAATACATTTCTTGAACAAACTATTTTACTAATACTCTAATGAGAGTTGACATGTAGATGCAAGTGTCTTTTCTGTTGCTTTTGATCAATTTAAATTGTTCTTGCTGAAAAAAAATAATAAATCTGACTCCAACTTCCGAACAATAGTGTATAATTTAAACGGTTATGAGAAAATACTCTAGTAACCCAGAAATAGCTTATTTTTGTTTAGAGCCACAGCTCTGTTATGCGTCCGAAACACTGTCTTTGAAAGCATGTGACTGCTGATATATTTTTGCTGCTGTGATGCTTGCAGTTCTATAAAAGAAAAAGAACGGGGCTGATGGAGATCAAGGCTGTTTTTCTGTGATCTGAGGACAAGACTGAGTTCTTACCCATACAGACAGAGGGGTCGGTTTGCGCTCCGAGGGGCTGGGGGAAGAAGAGGAGCGGTCTGGACCGATGGGCCCTGGGGAGTGAGGGGAAGTGAGCGAGAAGAGAGGCCCCTCCTCCACCTCACCGTCTGAGAGGGGGATCTGAGGCAGGCCCGGCGGTCTCCCCAGCACGGTTAGGGCCACATAGGAGCCCGCTGTACACAAACGCACACACACAAATAGGTTATCTGTACAGAAAAACCAACAACTGTACAGTATTGTTCACTTTAAATGTGAATAACTTCAGTAAAAGGATTTAAGTGAAAGACACAGGCTACTTACATTTTATTAGCTTTACAACTTCTACATGATTTGAATGTGTAACTAATGTCCCATTGACCTGAAAAACAAAAAACAGATTAAATTAAATTCATAATCAGCAAATCAGAATGCTACATTAGTGCTGTATATACTTAAAAGCTCAACTTTATTTTTATATAAAGCCTTTAAAAGTTGCTTCTCAACATTAAAGGGATAGTTCACCCAAAAATGAATAAAAGAAGATATTTTGAAGAATTTCGGTCACCAAACAGTTGATGGGCCCGATCAAATGTTTGGTTACCGACATTCTTCAACAATCTTATTTTGTGTTCAGCAGAAGAAAGAAATTCATACAGGTTTGGAACAACTTGAGGGTGAGTAAATGATGACAATTTTCTTTTTTTTTTTTGCTGAACTATACCTTTAAGAGCAATATTGCAAGTTACTTTGTGCACCAGCAACAAAAATAGTGCAAAAATGCTTTTTATTTAGCTTGTTGAGTTGAAAGTCTTGCATGATCAAACTACATTTCCCATCATTCTCTGCAACAGCATAATTATATATATCCACAGATAAAGGATAAATTACACACCAAACATAATGCCATTTGGTTACACCAGTGCTCCACAAAAGCTTCCTGTCTTTGTTGAGTAGTGGAAAGGAGAAGAAATATGAAATGGCACAAAGTGTCCATTTCATTTAGACAAAAATGATGTAAAGGTACTCTACTGTTCAAAAGTATGATTTTCTTTTAAACAAATAATACTTTTATTCAGCAAGGACACATTAAATTGATCAAACGTGACAGTAAAGACATTTATAATGTTACAAAAGACTTCCATTTCAAATATATGCTGTTCTTTTGAACTTTCTATTCATCAAAGAATCCTGAAAAATGATTCACAATTCAAAACACAACTGTTTTAATCATTGATAACAATAATAAAAGTTTCTTGAGCACCAAATCAGCATATTAGAATGATGTGACACTAAAGTCTGGAGAAATGATACAGAAAATTCTGCATTGCCAACACAGGATTAAATTACATTTTAAGATAAATCCAAATAGAAAACATTAGTATTAAATTGTAATTTAATTACTGTATTTTTGATCAAATAAATGCAGCCTTGGTGAGCACAAGAGACTACTTTCATCTTACTGACCATCCAAACCTTTGAACAGTAGTGTACGTCACATCATAACTATGACATATTATGATTTCCAAACTCATAAGCAGGACCAGAGAAATATATACATCTATTCTTCTTCATTCAGCCAGCAGGTGGCAGAACGCGGCACCCGAGGCATCCTGCCGACATCAGGTGAGCCTGTCTGGGGAGCTTCTTTGTATTGTAGCCTCAGGGCTTAAAGACACAAGCCCCAAAAACGGTTTCTGATCATACAGACTGAGCTCATTTTTAACTGAATCTCAAGTATTTATTTTAAAATCTACTCTGATTAATAAATCTAAACTTCATCACAGCTGAGCCCCTGATGGTCATCACCTTTATGATCCGGTCACCTGTCTGAACACCAGCTCGCATGGCAGCTCCATCTACAAGCAGAAGAAGAGAAAGAGTGATTCCATCATTGTGACATAAGATGATACCGCCACAGTACAGTGTAAGGATGATAACAAGTAGCTTGAATACACATTTTCACTGCCTCACTGCAAATATGCAAAAGCAACTATGTATTTAGCACCGTCAGTGTCATAATTATACCGTACCGTGGTGTTACACAACTGGATAATTATCCAAGCCTGGGTGGTTAAAAGAGACAATTGTGTGTTCAAGTCACTTGTGAAACTGCTCTGCATGTGTATGTTATGAAGGGCAAAACAAGGACAAAGAACAACAGGGTTTGTGTCTTTCTTACCCTCTTTTACAAGCTGTACAAACACAGGGTTATCGCCGCTCACTGTCAGCCCAAAGCCATTCTCATCTTTTTGGATGATGACACAACGCTGCACAAGCCCTGCGAGACAAACAGACAGAGAGAGAGGGGGATAAAGGAATGGAAAGATGTGGAGGGTGCAGGAGAAAGGATAAGGACTTGGTAAGTAGCACTCAAGGAGCTGGATAAAGAAGAGTGTGTTATTCCTGGTCACATACAGTAGAGTGGTTTTGTGTGTGTGTAAAACCAGACCAAAGAGTTGAGAGACAGTAGATGAATGCACCGAAAATCATTTCTTAAAAGGCCTTGAGCATGCCAGATGCACTCAGTCGTAAAAGAGCTTTAGAAATGACATAAACAACAAAAACCTGTTTCTTTTCTGGCATGCTCGAGACTTTATAGGAAGTCTATGTGAGCAAATGTGAGAAAGACTTTTAAACTCAAATAAACACTACTGTTAAAAGTTCGGGGACAGTACGATTTTTTTCTAAATGAAATGAATACTTCAATTTAAGAATGATGCATTAAATCGATGAAAAGTGACAAGGCATATTCAGGGCTCTACAGTGCGACCATTTCGCTCGCATTTGCGCCTGAAAATAACTGTGTGCTAGTGTGAAAAAATTTAGACGCACTGGTGCGAGTGACCCGATCGATTCTCAAGAATAGAGCTATAATACAATCGGAACAAAAAGTACACCTCCTAAAATGCATGTACACTAAACAACAGTTATGTTTCGTACTGTGATCGGCTGCTTTTCATGCCTTCATTCCAAGACTTTGCTTCAGTCAGCAGAGCAAGTGCAAAAGATGTGCGCAACTTACTACACTTCAAAGATTGTTTACAAGGTGAAACGGGTATGACGCAGCCATGCGCAGTTACCAGACTGTCTCATGATGATGATGTTTCAGCCAAATTAACTGGAAATACTACATTTGGATTATCATAAGCAAAGTCTTGGGGCTTGAGGGCAAAAATGCCACCAAAAATGAATAAAACACACGCACCGCAATGAATGCCTGTGTTGCCGTTTTACTTTCGCTTTTAAAGTAGCGGCAATTCGTTGGCGGTAATTGCTTGAATGGTGGGTGGGTTCATTATTATTCTTAATGAAAAACACAACAACAAAACAGTACAATGACAAACTCGCATAAATATGCGCTTTTACATTTCGCTTTGCAACCAAATCTTCATCCATCGTCTTGTCATTCAGAGAAGTGAGGGAAGAAATGGGCGAAGTGAATTTAGCAGACGCGTTCAGCTTTTAACTGTATCTGTTCTCTAACTAAACTAAATTATTTTTATTACTATGAAAAAATTAAAACGACGGTGGGGGGCGGTGCTGCGGTCATGGTGGGCAAGTGAAGTGTTGAAGTGATGTAACGGGTGTTGCAGCTGAACACTGGTAACACCGTTGATCTCAACCTAATATGGTAGTTAAGTAATATCACATGAGTAGACTCCTGTTTCTCAGAGTATTGGCATGATTGTAAATGTGATACTTACTGACCACCTACTGGCGGCAAATATTTACACAACTGTTTTTACTTTTTTTTTTTTTTTTTTCAAATATAATATATAGAAAAATATATATTTTTTTAATTCAAAAAATTATATTTAAAAACATTCATACAACATTATTTACCAATGAGCTACATTAAGCAGTCTATGTAAATGTGTCTAAATAATACCACTTCAGATGGAGCTTTTGCGCCGCTTCTGCAGTGCAAAGATTAATTTTTTTGATGATTTATTTTGATAGGTAACAGTCTGATTGGGTCTTATTGTTCTAACTGAATTTATTGTTTAACATTTAAACACAAATTTTCCATTTTAATTTAAGAAATTGACAAAATATGATGCATACATTTAATAAGATTAGAAAAAAAATTGCTCTTATAATGGTCTTATAAAAATGCCTGTGGAAATTAATTTAAAGGGGCAAATATCGCCCTGTAATGGAAAAGTAAGTGTCTGTTATTGATCAGAAAGTGCTCCTAAATTTTTGGCTGTGCTCCAATTTTTTTTTTTTTTATTAGGAGCACAAGAAAAATGTTAGCGTAGAGCCCTGATATTGTTTATATGTGTATATATATATATATATATATATATATATATATATATATATATATATATATATATATATATATATAAAGCATAACTTTTCAGGTTGATAATAAAAATAAATGTTTCTTGAGCACCAAATCAGTATATTAGAATTGCATTTCAAAGTCTTTACAGTATTATTTTGATCAAATAAATGCAGCCTTTGTGAGCATTAGAGACTTCTTTCGAAAAGATTGTACCAATCCCAAACTTTTGATCAGTATGTATGAATATGTGGAAAATGAAACCTCATTTCACAGTATAAATATGCTTGAGGAGAAATAAAGATTTTAGATGATTTCAAAGTCGAGATGAAACAGAGTTTGTAACCCATTTTACTTTGTATTTTCAAGAGACACAAAATATTCAACAAGAAAAAATACATTATTTTCAATTAATAATAGAAAAATAAGAGGGTTTGATATTGTCAGAGTAGGAGCAAGTTATTGCATTATGATGAAAGATTATAAAACATGTTTTTTGTCTTAAAGGTGCCCAAGAACGTTCTTTCACAAGATGTAATATAAGTCTAAGGTGTCTCCTGAATGTGTCTGTGAAGTTTCAGCTCAAAATACCCCATAGATTTTTTTAAATAAATTTTTTTAACTGCCTATTTTGGGGCATCATTAACAATGCACTGATTTACACTCGGCGCCGCCCCCTTAAATCGCGTGCTCCCTGCCACACCAGCTGTCGACTATATTACAGCGCATTTACAAAGTTCACACAGCTAATATAACCCTCAAATGGATCTTTACAAGATGTTCGTCATGCATGCTGCATGCATGCTTCGAATTATGTGAGTAAAGTATTTATTTGGATGTTAAAGTTTTATTCTGAGTGAATTTGAGGCTGTCCTCCGTGGCTAACGGCTATTGCTACACTGTTGGAGAGATTTATAAAGAATGAAGTTGTGTTTATGCATTATACAGACTGCAAGTGTTTAAAAAATGAAAATGGCGACGGCTCTTGTCTCCGTGAATACAGTAAGAAACGATGGTAACTTTAACCACATTTAACAGTACATTAGCAACATGCTAACAAAACATTTAGAAAGACAGTTTACAAATATCAGTAAAAATATCATGTAATCATGGATTATGTCAGTTATTATTGCTCCATCTGCCATTTTTCGCTGTTGTTCTTGCTTACCTAGTCTGATGATTCGGCTGTGTGCAGCTCCAGACGTTAACTGGCTGCCCTTGTCTAATGCCTTTTATAATGTTGGGAACATCATGGGCTGGCATTATTCAAATATTGGGGTGTACACCCCGACTGTTACGTAACAGTCGGTGTTATGTTGAGATTCGCCTGTTCTTCGGAGGTTGTTTAAACAAATGAGATTTATATAAGGAGGAGGAAACAATGGGGTTTGAGACTCACTGTATGTCTTTTCCATGTACTGAACTCTTGTTATTTAACTATGCCAAGGTAAATTCAATTTTTGAATCAAGGGCACCTTTAAGAATAACGTGCACTGATAAACAGCAATTTATAATAAGATCAGGAAGGTGTATTAAAGTAAATGGGGTCAATTTTGATTTCAGGATGGCTGTAAACTGGCATAACCTTACAATACAATGAAAATTATATAACTGTATGGACTTTTTGTACATATAAATTAAGACCCTGCAATCAATAAAGCATCTTCAGAAAAGAATAAATCCATCAAATATTAGCACTGAAGTCTTAAGAAAAAGGTCATTAAAAATGCAAGTTTAAAATAATGAATTGAAAAATAAGCACCAAGCTCCTCACAAATAAATAAATAATATAACAGCAGAAAAGAGCTGTGGAGATACAAAACACGTGTGTACCAACTACACAAATTAAGATTTATTCAGCACAAATAATGGTGTTTTTCCCCTTGTTTTAAATCTGAATCTTTAAGTGTGTAAACACATTGTTATTCCAGATCTGTCAAGTACAAAACTATAGAAAGTTGTATGCCTCAGCTGACTTGTGTCTTTCAACAGGTTTTACATGGACACTGCTTTTGTGAAGAGTGGAAGTGTAAAAAAACAAAAACAAAAAAACATGTCAGATAACACGTATCTCACTAGACTGGATCAGTCTGCAATGTGTTTACAAGAAACGCTTTGGTGTAGCTCATAAGCCATTCATGTGTGATGGCTACATTTGTGCTGCTAACACAAAAACACACATGCACTCGCAAACACTCGGGCTGAGTGAAGCCATTATATTGGACTCGATGCCGATGCACTCCAAATTTGTGACAACCACACTCAATAAAACAGGACAAGTCGACCTGCCTTTGGAATCGTTTTGCTTTATGGATGTGATGTCTGGCCTAGATGCATCTTTCATCTTTTTGTTTACATGTAATCTGAGTTGGTTATAAATTTTAATCTAATGGTCAAACTACTGTATGAAAATGATGTGCTTTCTCAATGAACAACTTGAGCTGGGCGCACTTGGTCAACTAACCACAAATAATTGGCTAAATAAAATGTTTCAAGCATCTGTTCATTCATTATGTTCACTTACATCAAACAGATGGCTGTAAAGTAAGATTAAAAGAAAAATGAAGGCATGAACTCTCTACAGAATAGATAAAAAAAAGAAAAGTGTAACAGAGAGAGACTGTTGCAGAAAGGTTAAGGTGTGTGAGGAAAAGGCACAGCACTTTACCTCAATAATGCAAGGGACCACGATTACTCATAATTAAACGTGTCTTTGAGTGAATCCAAATCCACCAATGTATAGTCTGACACCAAGACATGCTAAAGGATTGGTGCAATTGAGTGTAATAGGCCGGCAGGCATAAAAGAGAAAGAATGAGGCTCACACACAAACAAAAACACACACACACACACACAAACCACAGCAAAACCCCAGAACAGCGGCAGTGACCCATTGACTCTTACCACAGGACTCTGGCCTTCCGTCGGCTACTACACTCTGAACAGGCAGTTCTGACAGCAGAAAACATGCGGCACACACACAAACAGCAGAAAACAGCAAAGAAAATAATACGATTAAGAAAAAAAAAATCTTAATAAAAAAGAGAAAAAGTAACTGATATAGGATTTATATAGAAGAAATCTGTGGAATTCAGCTGAATTTATCAATTTTGAGTTTTCAACTACAAATAATGAAGAAAAGGGTATAAAAATGTAATAAAATGCACATTTTTGAATATAAATTGTATAATAAATAATTAAATAACAAGAATAAAACTTTAGAATTTATTCTTCTTCTAAGTATCAATTGAGTTGAGATTCGAGAAAAGAAATAAATAAATAAAAATTCTATTTCAAATAAATGCTGTTCCTTTGAACTTTCTCTTCATCAAAGATTTCTAAAAAAACAGGCCCCTAAAAGGACCTTTGCAAAAACAAACACAAAAAAAAATATCGCGAAATTCTGTCGCTGCATCTGAAATCAAATACTTCCCTACTATATAGCATGCAAAAAACAGTACGCCAAAAGAGTAGTATGTCCGAATTAAGAGTATTCGAAAAACAGTAGGCAAAAAGTCCCCGGATGACCTACTACTTCTGGCGAGTTTCTGAAGTGCACATTTGATGGATTTCAAAAACTTTTCCACCAGTGATGAAGTACATTTTTAAGTACTGAGTAATATTAACTAACAACATTTACTTTAGTATAGGGTTAGGGTTAGGAATAAGGATTCGATTAGGGTTGGTTGCATGTAATTATGCATAATTAACTATTATTACTACAGTTAGAACATGTAAAATATGCAACAAGAACACTTAAATAAAGTGTTACCTAAATTTTAAAAAAAAATAAAAATAAATAAATAAATCCTGATTTTTGCATGAAATATTCACAAAGGTTTTATGAACAAAAATAAATGTGTATGCACTTAGTTACTTGGATGTTGGTTGTCAAACAGTCAATGTATCCATGACCAACAGATGCTTCTTCCTTTTCCTCCCAAATCATTTATAAAACGATGACTCAAACCCATCTGAGACACACCCTGTATATCCTCCTTGATGACTCAGCTAGATCCCTTACTAAAATAAACTGTCATCCTCAAATGAGATTTCCCTCTCTGATGGCCGCACAGCTGTGCGTCTCTGAAGCAGGAAGAGAGAGAGAGGGATTACAGCCCTCTGACAACATCCGGAGCTTGTGATGAGATGGGCCTCCCACATAACTGTATAGCTGGGCTGCTAAAACGATATCAAGTCCAAAGCTCTGGGAATTAAAGAGTTAAACTTCCATGCTGCATGGCAACATGGGCTCTGATGTGCTTGATGTGATCACTTCAGTCATGTCTAGTTAATCCCAAGAAAGATTATAAACGAGTCATGAATTCAAATCCAGGTTTGAAACACAGATGTGTGAGGAGTTCAGAAAAGTATACAAAGAGCAAATTTTCACCACTACATGATGCTAAAAAGTCAAGTGTGAACATTTGCATTTTACTTTTGTCCAATAAGCAATTTTTTTTTATTGCTCACTTTTGGTTCATGTGTCTGGAACCAGCATTTGATATTGCTGTAAGATGAGTAAAAGTAACATTTTAACTCCAAGAGTGTAAACAGAGTGAAAAGAAGTGATGATATGACAAACAACCGTTGACAAAAAGAGAATGTTTAAAATAGTTAAAGTCAAAAATGTGTCATAATATGTTTTATTTGCACTTACACAATTAAATTTCACATATTTTTGATTTTAAACCTGCAACAGATTTAAAAGATTTGCAGATCTGTGGTAAAGGGGAAGATTTTTTGTGAATTTAAATTTCATTCTGTTCCTCACACGAATGTATCGTATGAGAACGGGAAGATTTTATAGTGTTCTTTTTGTCATTTTTAGGCTTGACAGCCTAAAGTTCTCATTCATTTTCATTGTATGGATAAGTGCAGTGTAAACATTTGGCCGTTTGAGCCCCGCAGAAGTTAGTCAAGATAAAACTACACTGCAACCGAACCACACACATAATTTGAGAAAAGTGTCAATTATTTAATGATGGTAAATTTTACCTGAACTGAATTGAGTTTTCAAGACAAGGGTATCTATTATGTCATGTTGGGCCAAACTGACACAACTGGGTCGAGTTTCATATGTATTTAAAATGTTTTTTTTAGCAATTACTTAGCGTTACCTTTTATATGTTTCCAGTGTCATTTTTTCATTGTTTTATTTTCATTTATATACTGCAGTTCAAAGGTTTGCGGACGGTAAGGTTTTTCAATGTTTCTAAAGTCTCTTATGCTCACGAAGGCTGTATTTATTTAACTGAAAATACAGTAAAAAACTGTAATATTGTAATTTACTCCTGTGATGGCAAACAGCAGCCAAAAGGGGCTATTCACACAGAAAGCATTTTTGTGGTTAAAAAAGCAAGACGCAGGTCAGTGAAGTGGAAAAAAATGCTAGGTCTAGAGACCTAGGTTTTTTTAAAAGTTAAATACTTATTTTAACTTTAGTCGCAAGATGCAAAGTTGCAAAAGTAACAACACGCGAACGCAATGGTTAAATATCCGTCTATCGCATGTTTACATTGAAAAACAATGGAATGGAAAAGTCATGCAGTGACATGGAAAAATGCGTTATGTGTGAACGACCCTTTACTTCAGTTGTCAGCGTCACATGATCCTTCAGAAATAATTCTAATATCAGGGCTCCAGACTAATATTTGAGAGTAATGGCACCACCAGTGCCACTAAGTTCTACAGATAGTGGCACCAGTACCTGATTTGGTAGCACTGCACATGTAATATATATAATAATATTACCCGTTATGTCTCTTGGAAATGCACATTTGACAGTATGTAGATGTAGATATGTAGATAAAACCATACATAGCACCTTTTTACCATGGTAAACAGTATGGTTTCTGTGGTATTTGTTATGAAAAATGGTAGCCAAAAGAAAATACTGTAATTATATTACATTACTCCTTTAATAAATTAAATACATGTCTGCATTAATATATTAAATTATATATGAATATCCCACTTTTTTTCTACAACGCCACAGTTACAGCTGTACAATAAATCCATAGTAAATGTTGGAGATTTGTGGATTGAAAAGCCTTCTAACTGGTCATTGTGGCACAATGTTGTGGCAAAATGTACTTTTTATTTTTATCTTATTTAACTGTTAAAGGTGCCCTAGAATTAAAAATTGAATTTACCTTGGCATAGTTGAATAACAAGAGTTCAGTACATGGAAATGACATTAGGGTTGGGGAATGTCCCCTAAATTGGCAGTTGACGATGTTTATAGACACGATGGACGATGATATCGTCGGGTGGGCAGGGGGTAATTTTAATTATTTTTAATT